>NC_089885.1:21021833-21330000 GCF_040182565.1 Anser cygnoides | reverse complement strand
ACGTGCAGCACTCTCATTCCCTCCTGCTCACAAGCACTAAAAGCAAATGCCAACGTCTGGTGGGGTGGCTTTTCGCTGCTGCTTCCCCGCGCCCTCGCAGGCCGCTGCAGCGGCACAGCTGGATTTCGGAGCAGAGAAATCCCCCCTGAAGTCAGAGGGGATGTACATCAGTGCAGCCTTCCTCTGTGGGGCACACTGACGAGACGAATGCTAGGACTGATAGCCCCCCCCACTTCGTTTTTTTTTTTTTTTCTTTTTTTTTTCCTTAAGCTTTTCGGGTCGCTTTGACCTGTTCTGCCTGGTCTGTTTTAGATTTGTTTTGAATGTCGGTTTAAAGGCAATTGTTAAAACATGCATGCTATGAGTTTGTCCACAGTTATTTCTCCCACAGTAGAAAGCCACAGCATTTGAAAACACTTCCAAGCTCCAAACAGTTGGTTTTAACCGCCTGTTAATTACCAGTCACTCATAGGGTGTAATGGAGCTGACCGTTACCAGCATCCCTGCGGCTCTGCCTATTTTAATGGTAGGAGGAGGTAACACTCAATGCCTTATTTAGGACTGTCTGCTTAGGCACAGAATGGCAATATTTTGAAGCTCTTCATTATTGATTGAGATCACTCTGACCTGAAAACTGAAATCCATTAAAAAGAATCTTCTCTCCCAATCAACGCTGTAAAGCCAAAGGGAGGGAAAAAGTTAAATAAAAGAAAAAAGTGATAATGCCAGTTTCATTTGCTCATTTCGACTGGTGCACTGCTCTCTGTCTCCCCCATTACCTCTCCGTGCTGCAGTCCCAGACACCTGCGTGGTTTCACGGCTTTGTTGCAGCCCAAACACCCAGTGACCACTCAGTGCACACTCAGGCATCTGGACACCTCTGTCCTGTGCCACCCCAGCCCGTGCTCACCCAGCCAGTACCACGTGCACAGAGCTGCAGAGCTCTGGTTTTAAGGCACCTCCTGTTCGTTTGCTGCCAGTGCATTTCAGCCTTGGTGTGCAAGGTCCCGCAGGCTGTTTCTGTTCTGAGAAGGGAGCGGGTCTGCCCTCGGCCGAGCTCCCAGCAAGGCTCAGCAAGGCTCAGCAAGGCTGTTGGGCAGCTCAGCCAACACCTCTGCCTTCGGCCTCAGGACTGCACTCTGCGTTGTTCCTGTCTTGGGCAAAACTCCCACACACGTAAAATTCAGTTCACTGATTGCAGGGCTAGAAGACTGTTTTAATTAATACCTCCCAATATCCTGTAAAACAAGAGTCATGCCTGTATTTAGTTCTAATTCAGGTCGAGTTACTGCAGTTAAAGTGGAGTTCATATCTTTTAAAAACATTAGATACAGTTGTAATCATTTCCTGCAATGGAGATGCTGACACATTTTTTGCCAAGCTGTCGCAGTGGTTAATTATGTTCGCTGCTGTGATAGATGTTCCTTATTTTTCATCTTGCCTGTCCTTGATTTCCAGGAGCTGTATCTTTATTGCAAGTTTGCTTGCATGAATAAAGAAACTACTTTTATTGAATTTCTGCTCGCTGCATTGGGTATTTTTTGGCTGTGATTTAATAACCCTTTAGTCTTCTTCATAGCCACCTAGATAAATTTTTTTACTTCCTCACTCCAGAGAGTATTATCTAGTTATTGTTATTCCTATGACTTCTGCAGTTTAGCAACACCTCCCCTGTATGGTGAACATCTGATCACAGTTTCCCAGTATCAGCAGCATCAGTGCTTAAAAGCAGTGGTAAGATGCTCTTCATGTCAACATTTTCCTCCTTTACATGATGGGGGATCCCATTTTTCCTGTAGCTACTGAACCGTACAGCCAGCTCAGACTTTTTCCCCCAAAGAAGGAAATATTGTTCGCTTGACAGGATCTGGTTTTGGCAAGATATATATTGATTGATGCCATTTTGCCAGAAGCTGAAATCAGGCTGAAATGCCCAGCCCCGAATTGATAGATTTCTTTGTCATGTCTTATGAAAGAGTGTTTCCTTCCAGTTCCCCAGAACTTCCCAGAGTCCCTTGTGAAGAATGAGTACTGGTAACTCAGAGATCCTTGGACAATTCTTTGAAACTCCTGGATGAAAGTTGGCCACGTTATGTTGCTTAAAATGTGTTTACCTTCTATAATTGCTGTATAATGGACTTCCTAGTCATTTTTGCAGCTACGAATATTTTATCGTGATGTAATTACATCACCTAGGCTTTTTTCTTTTTTTTTTCCCAAATACATAAAATACATTCAAAGTGAAAAATTAAGCAGAATTTCAGATGCAATGCATGTGTGACTTACTGCGTGAATAACCTGCGTGATGAGGCTTCCTGGGTGTTATATGCCCTAGTAAGAGCAAAGCAGGTAAACTTCATGCTTTCAGTCCTGTGCTGGGGTTCAACCCACCTTAGCGTAGAGACCTGCCTAGCTTGGTTCATCCTAGAATAAAAGTGTAACAGATGTCTTTAATGAGGAAATTAATTCTAAGCATCTGTTTCTGCCCAGTGTTATCCAGGGAGTCTAGCTAATGAGTGCTGTAGATTTCTAAAATTAAAAGAGGTGAATCCCATATTAGATGTTTGTAATGCTTTCAGAATATTTCAGAAATATATTGAAAGAGACAGCTTTTCCCTCTATTCCTGTATTTCCTGTATTTTCCATTTTTATTTTTAGTAGCTACCGTGTAGTAGCTACCATCAAAACAGGCTGTTGAACAGGTAAAACAAAATTAAGACAAAAGTACGTATATATATACGTGTGTATATATATACACATATATATATAAACTGTGTGTGTTAGGAGGTTCAGTTACCTGCCTGGATCCCAAGATTTTTAGATTAAAAGTAAGTGAGGATTCCAGTAAGGCCATTTCAGGAGCTGAATTTCAGGGTACAATGAGTACAGCGGTTAAGCAACCTAGAGAAATCCTACCATAAGCCATAGATTCTCGACTCTATAAAGTTACTCTTTACCTCTGAAGCTTCTCCCCGTGTAGCACTCTATGTAGAAGTATTTCAGCGATCTGTGGAAAAATTGCTCCTGAAATACACAAACATAAGTTTCCTCTGATAAGAATAGTTATTATCCAACTTCAGTGCTATCTGATAGAAAGTGTTTTTGTTTACGACTGCAGTCTCAGAGCCAGCATGGTTATTTGTTTGTTCTTTTCTTACTTCACTCAATATCTTTTGGTTTTAGAGAATTCAATTCAATTCAAAAAAAAAAAAAAAAGAGTGCAACATTTAAACCAGGATATATGTGTTTTCTACAGTACAGGTTTGTAGGTTTGGCTTTATTTATGTTCAGGTCCTTTTTGGCACGATTATTCATCTTTGGAAGATACTGTTAGGTTGTTTATTTTTATTTATTTATTTATTTATTTGTTTATTTATTTTTCCAAGCCAGGTAACTTGTATTTCCCACCAGCACTCCTGTTGTTAGAAGTCCAGTGCCAAGTATGTCTATAAGATGTGATTTTGCCTCGCGTGGAATTTGTCCTGATGCCTCTATCCTTTGCTAACAGTAGGTGGTTTAGGAACAGGGGGCCGATGTATTGTGCTGGTGCATTTTCATGTTGCTTGTCCAAAACAAAAGCCAAACGCAGCCCCCAGGACAGCTGTGCCATACCTTTCCCAGGCGATCTGCTGTCAAAGCAGAGTCTCGGGGTTCGAAAGGAGAGCATCGGGAGTTTGCCAAATCGTGGTGATTCTTTGCACCATCAGAGATGTTTGAGAAGTGAGAGAGGAGAGGCTCTTATTTTCTGTTTGGCCTGTGATCCATGCAAGTAAATGCTGAACTACATCACACTGCATTGTAGCCCTGTTTTCTTGTTGCTCTCTTTTATTTTTATTACTGCTTTCTTCTCTTTTTTTTCAGAGCAGCCTGTCTTAATTACAGTAGATCATCCAAAGTGCATTACCTAAAGATCAGGATTTTGAATTGATTTACAAAGCTGCTCTTTAACTTGACATTTTTATGTTTCACTGCTTATTTTTCTAATTACAGCTGAAAGGAAATCTGAGATAAGTATCATGTAACGTAGGAGCCAAAACCCCAAGGACAATTGGTTTGATGTTATATTCTCTGCTTGAATTAAGCGATCAGCTTTTTTTGCTCTAATTAATTAGAGTTTTTTGTAGTCAGTGAGGTATGAAAGCAGTTCCTTTCTGCAGTAGCCTGCCAACCTGTGTTGTGCTGAACACAGTCATGTAGATACCAAATTAGATAACCACTAACTCTCCAAGAATTTTGAAGTCATGCATCTGAAGCTCCTGGTACACCTTGCAGGGAGATTGGCTTTTATAATTAAGAGTCAGTTGCACCTCAAGAGAGAGACTTCGTTATGGTGACAAGGGCACATGTCCATGTTGGGCAGTCCCGACCCCACAGGCTCACTGTACTGAAGCTCCTTTTGAAGCTGGCCAGCAGACCAAGGCTGCCCTCACTTGAGACTTCTCCTCTGCGCTGGGCTAGCTGGGAAAACTCCAGGGAAGCAGCCGTGGAGACACGGGCTTGCCTTTAGGTTTCTTTTTCTGTAGTGTGTCTGTGGAGTAGTAGTCCAGCTGCGAGTGCTTGGCTCAGGGCAGGACGTGCTGCCGAGTTCCCTGCAGGGAGAAATCGCTGCCCAGAGGAGACCTTCCCACTCCTACAGTGAGTCTGTAAAAGTGGTTTTGTAGGGTGAAAGCCATTATTGCTATGTGGAGAGTGCCCTGGCCCTTGCGGCTGGGGTGTACATGTCCTAGCTGCCTGAACTTGGTCATGGAGTGGAACGATCCCACTTAGAGTACTTAAGTACATTGGCTTTTTTCCCCAGAATGTGACCACATACTGAGTTTATTTGCTTGGTTTCCTTCCCTTTTTAATTGCATGCGAGTAGTTGTTTGAACCAATTCGCGTCTTCTCTTTTCCCCAGTTCTTCCTCTCCATTTCTAACTGGGACTTAATGTGAGACCAGTGATGGTTGAGGATGTAAATGATGCTTGTTTTTTTCCATATAATATTAATGAACAAATTTTTTTGATGAACAAATTTCCTTGAGCATTATATACTCCCTTTTGTCCTTACATGATGCCTGTGATGCCAGGGCTCTCACTAGGCTGCATGCACCACATGTGTCACTGCTGCTGGTCATCACTTTCAATTTTATTGTAAGCCAAGAAATCTCAAGGCTTTTTTGTGTAAGTGTCATACTAAAATGTGTCATTTCCGCAGCCCGCAAGCTCAAGAAGCTGGGTAACCTGAAGACACAAGATGAGGCCGAAGCAGCCAGTTCATCCAGCCCCACGGAGGAGCAAGCTCCCAAGATGGTGATGACGCACATTGATGGGTTTGAGTGCCAGCCCATCTTCCTCAACGTCCTGGAAGCCATCGAGCCAGCTGTGGTGTGTGCTGGCCATGACAACAGCCAGCCTGACTCCTTCTCCAACCTGCTGACCAGCCTGAATGAGCTCGGGGAGAGGCAGCTGGTCTACGTTGTAAAGTGGGCAAAGGCCTTGCCAGGTGAGGATGAAAATGAACAAACCCCAGTCCTGTCCTGTCACATTCCCCAAAGCCTCCCCCAGTTGCATTGCCTGAAGGTGGGTTTCAAAGGAGGTGATCTGCAACCTGTACCTCACAATCAGAAAATTTCCTGGGGGAGCACTTTCGCAAGGTGTCTGTCTGTAACTTCTCTGTAAATCAAATTGGAGCAACACGAGGTGTGTCTCCTTTTGGTGGCTGGTTTCTTCCCACTGCGTGTGAGGGATCCTGGTAGAGATTCAAGGTTTTTTTTCTTTCCATTCTCCTGCAGCAGTTTTGTTCCACTTCCAGAGCTGTTACAGCCAAGCCTGGAGAACTCTTCTCCAAACAAGAGATTAGCACCACCCCGTAACTTGCATGAGCTAGAGGAAAGCATACCTTCTCCAGGTGATCCAGACGTGCACTGCTTCGTGAAGTGGTAGTGGAATTGGGGAAGCTGCTGAAAGTAGCTGAGGATTGGGTCTGAGTTCCTGCAGAGCTTGGTCTAAGTATGCAGGCAACTCAGCAAAAATTTACATTTAACTGGATATCTCCTCTGAGGAAACCGTCTGGTTCCTCTTGGGACCCTGGAGGTCAGGACCTCACTTGGGCACCTGTGGAGACCGTTGGGGAATCTAGGATCAGGTTTATTCCAAAAGAAAACTCCCATTTCAGAGCTCCTGTTATAAACTGGTCTTATCAGCCCAATCAATCTGTTTTAAGACGTGGAAACCCAAAGGGAATCTCCCTTTGTTTGAGAAGCCTTTAGCACAGTTCTCAGAGTCTTCTGAGAGCAAAGCCAGCACAAGTGAGGCAATAAAACACAAGAGCTCTCAACATGGATCAGCCATCCTTCACATGCTGGTGGGTTTACAGCCCGTCTCTTGGTTCCTGGGCAACATATTTGGCCTTTAATCCTGGTTATTTCAGTGCAGGTGTAGCCACAGCCTAAGGTACTATTTTTGTCTTCACAGTCTCACTAGACTGGCTTATTCCTTTGGAAACCACACTTGCCTTTCCAAGGTCTCTTGCCTCTGGAACATAGCAACCCTACATGTTTTCTAGAGGCTCATCTTCCCTCCTCACCGAGAGCTCCTTACTGAGACAGAATCACCTGCCGTGTCCTCTGAGAACAGCCCTGGTTCCTTTATTCTGATGTTCCTCACCAGAATCGGGCTTCTTCAGCACAGGTGGCTCCCAGCTCTCCAGCCTGTCCTCCCAAGACCTCTTGGCGGGCCTAAGTAACTCGAAGGCCTCTGACTTTTATGGAGGGAAAGAAAAAGGCTGCAGAGAGCCCCAGCAGCTGCCTGCAGCCACACAAACTGCCTGGCTGAAGCACCTGGGCAAAGTTCACTCTGCTCATCTCATGTGAGTTCTCACCTGCTCTCTGGGAAGCCAGAACGTGGCCACATCCACCTCCGTGGGCACGAGCATCGCTTACAGAGCCCAGGCTTCCTTGGCCGGTCTGTCAGAGCTCGAAACGGGAGTGCTGTGGTATTTGGGATGCTCTCTTGTCCACCGCACCCACCAGCTGTGTCTGCCATCCATAAAAGCTGTTGACAAGTGTGAAGAGATGCCTCCTGCGTGCTGGCGTGGATGGAGCCTGTGGAGCTTGCTGCTGGTGGGAACACGGTGTCACCATCAGCTGCACTATGCCTGGAGCAAGAGGCAACGCTAGTTTGTTTTCCCCAGCTTTCTCCCTGTAGTTGTGTGACATATGCCAACATGGAGTTTAACAGTAACAACGACAAATTTACCACTTAGTCATTCTCTTGATATTTTCCAGGGAAGGAGTAAACAACTGCAGCATTGTTGCTGTTCTGTGCTTCGGGCTGTGGTTACGCAGCCCCTTTGCTCAAGCCTTTGCTCAAGCCGTGACCCAGATGTTGCTGTGGCGAGGTTGCACACCCGCTGCTGGTGGCTGCACACCCGCTGCTGGTGGCTGCACACCCGCTGCTGGTGGTGCTGCCTTCTGCCACGTGCTGCTGCTCGGGGCAGCCGGCAGCCGAGGGGCCTCCTTGACGCCTGTCAGACCTGCAGTGTCCTGCTGGATAGCCACGGGCAGTGTGCTGGCTAGAATCGCTTTAAGTTACTCTTTGACTAACAGTGCAGAAGTGTTTCCAGCTCTTGGGGCTGCTGGTTGGCTAGGCAGCTGGACACAGGGCAGATCGCGGGGACAGCGATGCGCTGAAAACAATGCAGGGGGAGAAGTAATGGAAACAAAGCCCAAGCAATACAAAACAGCGGGGTGTCGCTGTGTTTACCAAAACAAAAAGATGTGCTCTTAGCCTGCCGGGAGGCCAGAGGCTTCTAATGAGTGTGGCTGGCAGAGAGGTGCCACGGGTGCCCGCAGAGCTTTCTGGAGCCACACTGCCCAGCGCGGCTGGTGCAGCAGGAGCAGAGCCCGTGGCCGAGGGCAGCGGCCGCTCATCCCCACAGGCAGCCCTGATGCCCCACCAGCACTCCTGGCTCTGCCTCTGTGCCTGCGGGCAGCCCTGGGCACGCGGCATCTGCCCGCTGGAGCCCCCGAACGCAGCCCAGCTGGCACCGGCATGGGCTCAACTAAGCCTGAGCAGCTCTGCTTGCCAGGTGAGGGACTTATCTCAGAAAGTGAGAAAAGAGAAAAGGTGCAGAGGTTTTACTTTACAGTGACTGCTGCTGGCGGGAGGAATGAGAATTTGCACCTGTTAACAGAGGCAGTGTCAGCCTGATACTGCAGTCAACAGATTGATACTGGTTAATAGACGTGTATTAACCTCGCATCTTCCATTGAACCTCACCTGTATACCGAGGGTGAAAATATGCGGCAAGGTATTGCTGCACTTACTTCAGCAAAGTTTTAATAATATCCTTGAGTGTCAGCGACAAGACTGCATTGAGCAGGAGCATTTCTGAATCATGCTTGCAATGTCAGTAGCCATATCAGCCTCTGCCTAGTGGAGAAAATTTAATGCATGGCCCTTTGGACGCTATGTAATTGAATGTCTGCAGCAGAACAAGGTAGACTCAGACTGTGCTTTCTCTGGAAAGGAAAGATTAAATAACCATAGCTTGCCAAAAAAGCTACTGAAATACAGAATTCAAAAGTCTGATTAAATTCATAAAATCTGTATTTTCTCTTTTCCCTATATATATAAAATCTAAGTCAAGATGTTATGGTTAATTTAGATCAGCACTCAAACACTTTAGTTTAAAATCGTTCTAACTGTCAGAAAATGAAAAATCTTCAGTTCATTCCTGAAGCTGCTAGGAAATCAGTCTATAAAAAATAATTGGTCTGCAAGTGTACGGGGAATGTCTGCTTCACAGCAGACCAGCAAAAGGGCAAGCTGCTACTCTGCTGCAAATGAGACAGATGAATACACTTCATGTCTCTAGCACCTCGATGCACATGTTATCAGGTGAAATATGCCACCTGACAGGCGGTATCATTGCAGATACTCCTGTTTATTGCAGCTTTTACAAATTTCTGAGTAATTGCTGTTTAAGTTAGGGCTTTATGGGTATTCCAGGCCCATTGCTTGCTTGCCTTTCTGTTTCAGATCTACTGCCTTATGTTATATCTAACTCACCCTGTAATTATAAAGATGCAATTAATTGTGTCTTCTTCCATCCTCTGGAAAATAAAATTTCTAGGATAATAAGTATTCATTTTTATTGAAATGTTACTTTATGGTAACATATGAGCTGTTTAACTGCTTATCTCTTAGTGAGATATCATTATGGCACAGCACTATATCAACAGAGAAGATAAAGACTTTATTTCTAAACTTTGCTGCTTTAAGATTATTCACAAGAAAAAGGTTATGCTTTCATCTCACTCAAGACATCAGTACATTTAATTTTATTTTTGCTATGATTGCTCTCCATAGAAGTTACCATCAGTTGGGTGTCCTTTACTATGTCAGTACTAGAAACTTAGCAATATATTATGGCAGTAGATTTGTATTTATTTTCTTTTGCAGTGATTTTGACCATACATCATCTAAGATGCCTGAAAACAGTAGGCTTCCAAGAAGTGATAGGTATCTGGCTTCTGAAAACAAGTTTTATTTCAAGGTGTTCCAGATTGGAAACTGAAAGCAGTGATTCCTTTTAGAAAAGTCAACCGCACTGCTTGTACAACCTGTTTTCTTGTACATGCAGAAGCAAATTTTAAGTCCTATAACAACAAAACTGTTGTGTTCAAATACCTTTCTTTAGATGCTGATAGAGCTTGTGCAAATATATTTTTTTAGTGAACATTGTAATTACAAGGTAGTGAGTAAGTGCACCAAAATCCTTCTCGTGGCAAAAAGAGTAGATGCAACAAATACTTTCAACAAATATGTTGAAAAGCCGATACTCGATGTTTAGGAGAAACCCAAGCTGAGTCTATAAATAAGAACTGAAACCTGCAGAGCCTTTTTTGGTCGTTGGTTTGCACCTGTACTGTACAACTTGCTAAATGCACACCAAGCTTACAACATCACGAGTGGGCTGAGCTGAGTGACGAGTTCTGCCATGGATATTGGTGTTGCAACTGCTTTGTCCTGCTGATGCTGCACCCAGCAGAAGTGGGGGGCCCGTGGGCTCAGGCCCCTGAAGCGTCACAGAGCCCGGCTCCTGCGAGCACAAGTCCCCGGTGATGGCCGTGGGCTGCCCTGCTCCCCGCAGGTGGCTCCTGGAGCGGGGGCTCAGGAAGGTTCAGCACACGGCAGCCCCCTCCTTGTGGGAAGCACGTTGCCGTGGTCCTGTCTGTTCAAAAGGACCAAAAGCGTGAGCTGCCTGTCACAGTGAGCCCGCATCGGCTGGAGGAGCTCAGCATGTGCTCCTCATGTTTGCCACGCTGCATCGGAAACACCTGCCAGCAAAGCTCCTTCCTTTGTCTATTAATTCCTCTGAGAGAAGATATGCTTTTCCATCAAAGAGCAAGTTAAGTAGGGAGGAAAAAAAAAAAAAGTACTGATTTTGGAAGAAGCTGAGTGTGTAGCGGACCAACGAGATGTTTACTCTCATCACTGGAGTGACAGTGCAGGAGCATTCCCTGCACCATCACACTTCTTACTCACCACAGAGTTACAGCTCTGGAGACCAGCAGGATGGCTCCTTTCCAAGTAACTCAAGTTTTCCAGTCTTCTCAGAAAGTCTAGGCAAGAAAAAATAACAGGAGCAAGTATGGAGTAGGAGAAAATTGAAGAAAACAGTTGTTTTCTTACATTTAGTAGGCAGTGAATTCATCTCTGAACAGATTTACTGGATAAGTAAGAAGTTGTTTTGTTATTTTTTGGTTGTTGGGTTATTTTTTGTTTGTTTTTAATAGCATGCAGTACTGTAAGTAAAAATGAAATTCTAACCAGGACATGTCCTAGAGATGACTATGACTAATTCTGTGAAATCTTTGAGTTGTCCACATGCATCATCTGTGCTTGTGTTCTGCAAACAGGCTCCGCTCTGACTGCCTGAAAGCTGTCGTTGTCGGTAGGCAGCTAAGAGCCCTCAGAATGGAAATCACCTGCTCAGGGTCAGTAGGACACTCCTTGCCCACAAGCTGGTAGCTTTTCATGGTGACATGAAAGCTGAAGGGAAAATGTACAAACCTAAAGCAATTTCCGTCAGCAATGAAACACGACGTGTGCTCATTTGCAGTTGACAGCTTCCCAAGCAAGAGACAGATGCTTGCCTCAGTGGATTGTAATTATACACTGTGGGTTATAATTATACACTGACGGTGTTAGAATTGCTTTAATATTTGATTGGAATAACGTGATTTTCTCAAAACGAGAAAATGTTGATTTCCTTGAGTGCCAGAATTTCGCCCAAAGGAAGTAATTGGTTAATGAGGGCTTGTTTCTGCCTCTGTGCATGGAGACTTTGGTACTTTTTTTAGCTGTATTGCTGTCTGGGGCTCCAGCTCCTGATCAGCCCATCTATTTCGGGTAGCAGAACAAAGCAAATTGTCATCGGATGTTTGTTTCATTTGCTTTTGATGTTCTGTCTCACATGAAAATTGCAAATGGTTTGGAGCAGGAACTTTGGGATTTCCACTGTGGCTGCAGAGTGTGTGGCACAATGAGATTCCAGTTGGCTCTGGATTTCTAATTAGCACCTATTAGAAATGAATGTGATTGCAACGCTAACCTGTTTCTGTTGGGAGAGGGAAGTGCTTAGGGCCCTTATTTGAACATAGGTGCTGTGGGACTTTAGGAACTCATTTAATCCCACCCTCCTGTGTAGTCTTTGTCTAGCCTATTGGAGAATTGCTCATCTCACTGGGACTTACAAAGCCTTCAATTACAATTTCTGAAGTTCTTTGAGACTTCTGGGGGAAAGATGTCATTTATTACAACTTACTATGGGCTTCCTTTAAAATGCTTTTCTGTTTGTGTTTTTAACGTGGTCTTTATCTCTTCCTTGAGTTTGGGGGATCCCCTTTCTCCCCTTTCAGGTGCAGTTTTGTGGTTTGGATGTTCCTGATTTCCCACCAGTGTGTGGGTGCCTTGATGCACCTCACTCCTATCACCCTGCTTCATTCGTGTGTCCTGGGACGAGCTGAGATCAGTCTGTGGACCACCGTGTCATTACAGGGTCACTGCGGGAGAGTTGGAGTCTGCATGAAAACAATCCTGGTAACTGCAGGAACAAAATATTAATTTGTAACATCCCTCTGGCTTTTTTTTTTTTTTTTAATAGGATTTCGTAATCTGCATGTGGATGACCAGATGTCAATAATCCAGTATTCTTGGATGGGTCTTATGGTTTTTGCTATGGGTTGGAGATCTTTCACTAATGTCAACTCCAGGATGCTTTATTTTGCTCCAGATTTGGTCTTCAATGAGTAAGTGCAAAATAACAACAGTCTAAAGTTCTGCTTTGTCTGAGTCAGACTAGGTGAGAAGTGAGAACAAGGCAAGGAAGTTGCTTTACCGTCTGCTTATGAAATGTACAGCTGATTAATCAGGCTTTGAGAGCTGACCAAAAAAGCATAGGAGGGGCCCACTTTTTTTCCTGTAATTGCTCTGCAGTAATCTGCAGGAATAATGAGTTGCAGAGTCTCTGCTATTCCTGCTTCCCTTTCCCTCAAGTTTGCCCTCAGCTGGACTTCCACCAGGGCAGCAACAGGTGCTGGCATGGGGTGTGAAGAGCTGGGCCACACAGACCTGCCTTTCACTGAGGGATTTGAGTTCCTGTTTTCAGTTTGCTTGGTCAGTTAGAGAGAGCAGAAACAGAGATAAATGTATACCGTGAGCTCCTGATGATTTCTCTCTGATGCACCATCAGCGTGGAGCTGGGGAGGTTTTATTGACACTAAGGCAGAAAAGCTATAAAACAACAACTAAGCACAGCAGTAAGCAAAACCACTCCTCCTGTCTGAGAGTTCAGAGCTCGGCTTCGTGTCCCTTTTGGATAGCCGAATATGGTGAATCGATGCAGTCATTTTTCAAGAAGGCAGAGGGTCAAATGAACCTTGCAAATCCAAGATAGTCATCCATTTCCAGGCACAGAAGGTCACATGGAGGTATTTTGAAAAACTTTCCTCTCCCGTATTCAACATTCGTTCATTGCTGTCAACGTTCCCCCTCGGCAGTGGGGATGTTCCAGGCGAGGCTGGGTTTCTGGGCCAGGCAGAGCTTGTCAACACCCACACATCACACAAGCAATTATTTAATCTCCCTGCCAATGCATTGTGCATCTTGTTGTGCCAGATACCGGATGCACAAATCCAGAATGTACAGCCAATGTGTCAGGATGCGGCACCTCTCTCAGGAGTTTGGCTGGCTTCAGATCACACCCCAGGAGTTTCTCTGTATGAAGGCTCTACTCTTCTTCAGTATTAGTAAGTACTCGCATCCTTCCTGCAACAGATCACCAGCTGCTATACACAGTATTGCCCTGAAAGTGTCTGGTGCCTTTCTGTGTACACCCGCATGTACTGGTGCTCCCCAGGGGATGGCACTGGATCTTTCCTCTCAGCTTCAAGCTGCGCAGAGGCAGCGAGCTGCCAAGTGTAAGGACGCGGTGCCCTAACCCGCTGCAGCCGGGCCATCCTGCCCCTGCACATTGCAGCATTTCTCCCGTGCAGCTCCTGCACGAGGTGGCTCCTCAGCCCATCTGCTGCACTTTTGGGCACCGCTCAGAAAATGGTGCTGCACCTCAGTCCTGTGCCTCCCTTCTGTAACAAGTGCTGAGCAAGGGTCCTTGGTTAGCAGTGGTCCGATGGGCTGATCAGAGTGAGGGCACACCTTTCCCGGTAGGCCTGTGTTAACCATTTCTTCAGCTTCCATGTTGTTTATCTTTTTCTCTGCGCTTTCTGGGCAACTCTTACTGTTTCCTCTCCTTGTTCCATCCAGTTCCAGTGGATGGCCTGAAGAACCAGAAGCTCTTTGATGAACTTCGAATGAATTACATTAAGGAACTTGACCGGATCATCGCTTGCAAGAGGAAGAACCCTACCTCCTGCTCTCGGCGATTTTACCAGCTCACCAAGGTCCTGGACTCCGTGCATCCTGTAAGAGAGAACAGTGAGATGGCTGTCTGTACACAGTCCAGAGTTACTAGATTTATTTGGGACGTAGGAATTTGGGAGTATAGAACAGAGGGAATCTTGCTGATGCAGGAACATTGGGAAATAGTGTCACAGCCCTTGTAGACATGAACACTGTGCTCGTGATGTTTTTACCTGTATCTGTTTCTTTAGTTTTTTTTGTTGTCATTTTTGTGCTGCTCCTCTCCTTCAATGTTTCCACACACAGCCCTGGCTGTGTCCAGGTGCTTCTGTTGTTAAAAAGAAGGAGACAAGCGGGCAGGAGACAGTGCAGGTTCTGCCCTCTGTCATGTCCCTGGCGCAGCTGAACAGGAGTCGAGAGCATCAACATGTGGGACCCAGATGGTGTTTCAGTGGAGAAAGAGGAGTGAAATAGAGTAATTTATGCTAAGATAAGCTTTCTTATTAGAGGCGCACCTTGCAAGTTTTCAAACTAGAAGCAGATTAGGCGCACGTAGGTTGTCAAAGCACTTGTGATGTGGTTTGCTTTGTAACTGTTAACATTGTGTTAACACACATTTGCAGGACAGTATTACAGTATGCTCCTAGATAAGGCGACAGAGGAAAGAGGGCACCTAACTGCTCAGGGAGTGAAAGGTGACAGTTAGCTGTGTCTGTCACTCCCTGCAATAGCCAGCCTTGTGCTTGGGTCCTTGAGCTTTCTTTTTTAGCAATGAAGAACTCTTTGTAGACAATTATTTTCCAATGATAGCCTAGCAAAACAGTCCTAAATCACAGTGCCCCTCCATGAATCTACTCTGCTTTCAGCATTAATTAAAAAATAAAAATAAAAAAATCCCTATTTGTGACTTAGAACTTAGGCCCTCCTTCCTTGCCAGGGCTCTGCCCTCTGCCCATATAGTTAGATGTCTAATACCTGCCGCCTGGTAACTGCCAGCAGGGCAGTGACATCCAGAGAGCAAACCAGGTCCAGCCCTGGTATGTTGTGTCTGCTGCTGTCTGCTCAGCATCTTCCCAGAGAAATCACTGAACAGGGGCTTTTTGCTTAACAGATTTTCTTTCTTTCCTAGATTGCCAAGGATCTGCATCAGTTTACATTTGACCTTTTAATTAAGGCACATATGGTGAGCGTGGACTACCCTGAAATGATGGCCGAGATCATTTCTGTGCAGGTTCCAAAGATCCTGTCTGGAAAAGTCAAACCTATCTACTTCCACGCGGAGTGATCTTCCAGCGGGGACCTCCCACTTCTGCCACCCCCATTTCAGCCATCTCCTGCCTATTGTTTCTGCACTACTGTACTGCAGTGCCTTGGGAAATCCCCTCTAAAGACGGTGTGCCGAGAAGACAGACAGTAGCAACTACCTGCTGGGATTCCTTAGATTTCTATTTTTCCTGTGGTACCTCTGAACTGAACTACCTGCCACGGCTTCTGCCTAGGTTTGGCTGGCTTGGTCTGTTGGGACACGTGGCGTGTGGCCTTGTGTCCCTGGCATGGTGTCTGCACTCTCTCCTTTATCTTTTCTGCAGTGACTTCTAGTGGCCCAGGGCCACAGGAGATTGGGAGAAATGCCACCAGTAGGTTGTTCTTGTTTTCTGTATTTTTTTGTGTTGTTTTTCTTTTTTTTCCCCCTGTAAAACAAAAAAAGGTGAGAAGCAGGTCGAACCTATATGTTTGGGCATGGGATATTTTACTGGCCTCTTTTGGGACATTTTATTTGTGTTATGGTGCTGGGAAGCAGACAAGTTAAAGTGTTGCAGTAGAGAAATGGAGTTAGAGGAAAGAGACGAATTTGCAACCTGTTGAATTTACAGACCCTGCCTCGGAGTCGGAAGGTGCCCTGCCGTCACACAGGGGCTGCTGACAGCACGCCACCGGTTTGTCGCTGCAGGGGCTGGAGGGGACGACGACCTCTGGAAATCCCCGGGGGCTGCGGGTGGCTACTGCTTTTCACCTGGGATATTTTTCCTGAGGCAAACTGAATGTCCGTGTGCCCGGTGGACGCCTGGGCACTCAGCGGTCACATTCTGGTCGCGGACAGCTGCTGCCCCGCAGGCACAGCCCTACCCCACCTTCACAAGTGCCTGACGCCTCTCGGACCTCGGCCTCTGCCCTCCTGCTGCCGGGCACCGCCAGTCCCGCCTGCCTCTGCCCCGCACCACCTCCGTTCACGCTGGGTGTCCAAGGCCCAGGTTTTTCAGCTACACTACTTATTTTCCATTTGTCCAAACTCTTCTTTCGGACGCCAGCAGACGAGCGTCCCAGGAGGGGAGCAGCCAGGACTGTCTCTGCAGGATCTGTGACCTGTTATTAATCCTGTCCCATGGGAGATGGTCGCAGCAACAGGCACGGTATTTCCATGGCGCTTCAGGGAAGTGTAGAAAATGCTTAAAAGACCTTCTCTCTTCTTAGAGGTGTGCGTGGCTCCTGCTGATGTTGGTAGCTGACTGCAGGCACCTCCTGTGTGCACTGTCACACCTCTGCATCGTGCCTGGGCCGATGCAATGCAGGACGCAGCACGGCCTGTGCAGGTGGATAAACTCACCCTAGCGAACCTGGGCATTCAGTTCAAAACCAGACAAAATTAAAGGTTAATAGATCTGCAGTTGCTGATGGCTCCCAGTGGTCAGGAATATTTGAGGAAAGGAGGCTTGGTTTCTCAGGCATAGATGTTGGCTTGACTCCATTTTGTACCTCACGGTCGCAAGGAAGTGCAGGCCCACCAGCCCACATCCAGATTTGCTTATTTGGCAGGCTCCACTTCTCACAAAGCAGTCAAACCTTCTCTCCCCTTGGTATTTTGGTTCTCCCCTTCCCCACGTTGGCGAGCCCACCAAAGCTGTGTTGCCAGCCCTGGCCAGTGAATCGGGGCAGGCTCTGGCAGGGCCGGCCTGGACTGCCGGCAGGTGCTCCTCGCGCAGAGGACACAAGGTAAACAGCAAATGAGGCCTTTGCCCGTGGATTTGCTGACAGGCAGCGATTTCGCCTGTGGGAGACTTGGTGCCCCTGTGCAGTGTGCTGTTGTGGTCCCCCAGCACAAACACACAGAAAGTGCAGTCAAATTTGGGAGTTTGGAGAGGTGAGCCTCCTTACAAATCACATTGTATTCCCTCTGCATAATGCCAACTAGTCATGTTTGTCAGACGTCTTTACAGAGAAGAGAGTTAGGTTC
Source organism: Anser cygnoides (assembly GCF_040182565.1). NCBI lineage: Eukaryota > Metazoa > Chordata > Aves > Anseriformes > Anatidae > Anser > Anser cygnoides. The sequence continues at coordinate 21,312,861 of NC_089885.1, read as the reverse complement.
GGGACGGTTGATGCCATGTACATAGTCTCCTGACTCTGCCATGCAGCAGAGTGCTAATTCTCCTGCTTCTTGGACCTTTCATGAGCTGAGCGTAACCATCAGCTCTGCCGGCAAACGCCTTTGTGGTGCATCTGGGTTCTCTGCAAACTCTCAGTAAGAACGAGCCTTTAATTTTACTGATGTTCTTCAGTCATGCTATATGGGGTTTTCCTTAAGGGAAGCGGTGCGGAAAAACAAAAATACTGAACGGAAGGTCTCTCTTTACAGTTATTTGTACTGAGATTTCCTCTCCTGGTATCTATGGCTCTGATCGAGCTGTTCTTCCTGAGAGCCCTTCTTGTAGGTGGCATCAGAAGCCACAGATGACTTTCTTGAGCATCAGCCAACAGGCACAGATTCTCAATAGCTTCTTCTATTTAGAGGGCTGTGGCATCTTAAGTGTTGGTATGGTCTATTAATATTTGCAAATGAATCAATTAAATGCCCTGCTGGTGTATTCCTCCATTCTTGAACATCTTCTGGCTATTAGCAGAGGAGTACAATGAATAACTGGCTTGAAAATGCCCTGATCTCTGTCATCAACAGGAGGATGCTTATGGTCAGTCTAAATGGCTTCTCTGGAGAGCTTTATACATTGCAGGAGCTCACGTCAGTGAGGTTTTCATTAGTTAATGAGTGTGAAGTTAGCCTGCTGGTTACTTTTCTGCTGGGAGGCTGGGAAGAAATTGGATATAATAGGGTTTTGCATACACTGATTTCCTGGTGGACACACAGTGTGAATGAAAAGTGATTTAGAAGGGGGATACTGTCCGTGTATATCTGCCTTCATCTGCCAGACGCCTGCAGCCTGTGCGTATGATGCCTCTCCAGCCACGTGTGCTTTAAGGAAGCGTGTGCTCACCTGCAGTCCCACCCATCCGATGGTGTAGGTGGGCAGTTGGGTTGCCTTGTCCACAAACACCCCACAGCTCCTGTGCATTAGGGTTGTGTTCTGTAGCTCTTTGGTTTCAAAGTCAATTTCTGCAACTTTTTTTTTTTTTTTTTTTTCCCCAAAAGTCAGCTTTTTATGATACTCTTGGAGGAATTACTGGAGGGTTTGGGAGCCAGGATCAGTAGCACCCAGCCGTGTATTTGCTGGGGGGGGGAGGCTAACACTGTTTCTTTGTTTATTTCTATCAGCTGCTGCAGGAACTGGAAAAAAAGAGGCTTAAGTAATACCAAAGTCCAGATCCTGACATATATATTTGTACTTTGTGTTTTCTTTTGCGTTTTCTTGTCTACTTTTGCTCTAATAAAGCGAAGAGAATCTCACCATCGTCACAATCCTGTCGCGGCGTTTCTGAGGTCCCCGGGTGCAGCCGCGGCGCAGACCCGCTCCAGGGCCCGCAGCCCCCATGTGGGCCCTGCCCGCGTTGTCCCGGCACTCCGGGGGCTTTTGTGCTGGTGTAAGCTTGGTTGCTGCTCAGACCATCGGCTCCCCTCGAAGGCAGCAGGTGGGGGACGAGGAACACGCTGCTGTTGGCCTGGCAGGGGTGTTAAGGTGTGGCAGGGTACAAGTCCATGAGACAAGGGGTGCAGAAGGAGCTGGGGTGGAGGGCCTGTGTGACTGCTTCTGGAGAGCTTGGCACCACCTTAACTTGCTCCCATAGAAGCCAAGAGGCGCCTTCTGCTTGGCTTCAGAAAAAATGAAGTTAAGCCAGAGCAACGAACATCCCACACCATGCACAGGCAGGTAAACACCAAGTGGATCGGACCTGGGGAGGAAGGTGAGGGTGCTTATCACCTCTACCACGGTGTAATGGAGTCACACTTCGTTCTGGTGTGTGCAGAGCTAGTCAGGTCACTGCCACGTCCCGCAGCGTGCCCGGGGTGGTGCCGGGGAGGCTGGCGGCGTGGCTGGGAAGAGCTGGCCTCCCTGCAGCCATCTAACCCAGGGCTGTCTCTGCAGCTCCTAGGTACAGGCAGCTGTAGCTCCAGGTACTGATCCCTCTGCCAAGATGTTTCAATAAAACAATATAAGTTAAATGTATATATGTATAGTTTATATATAGAGAGAGAGGCATGCCTCAATTTTTATTGCTAAAAATGTCTATTTAATGTTCTTCTGTAAGAAGGTTTCTTTCCTGATTGCACACTGACGGTAACTAAGTACTCGTCAGGAGATGAGTCCGTGTGCCAATACTAATGGGAGCTTTTGATTTCAACTTTTTTTTTGGTTATGTACTGCCCAGTTGTCAAGGGTCCGTCCTCGCATGACATGAATGGAGCGTGCACTGGCATGGTCTGGTGTCGGTGTCCGCATCTGCAGCTTTCCTTTAACTGACTGGTTAGACAGGGATAGTGTTTGCACTTAAGGGACAACAGAGCAGCCTTTATTTCTGCCCTCTCCAACCGCACAGTGTCCTTGCACTTTAGGGCAGAATCTTGGAATTACAAAGTGGTAGCCGCTTCCTACCTGACGTTTCAAAGTAGATTTTTTTTTTAGAGGCACAGACATACATTCTTGTACCACAAGGACTGACAGAATCGCTCTCTGCACCTTTGTGTGCTGGTGCCCGCTGGCCAGGAGGCACGGCGCGGCCACGGACGGTGCCCCCGGCGAGAGCCCGGCACCAGGGGCAGCACAGCTGGAAGGCGGCCGCCAGCGCCTCGGGCACGAGCTGGCCACCGAGCCATGGGTTTCCAGAAGAAAAGGCTCAGACTGAAACCTTCCCACACCTCTGTATTCTCGCTCACCGGGGCCGTAGTCACTGCTTTGAGGAAGCAAGGAGGGACTTTTGTTCATTCCCATTTAAAATGGCAGGGGAACCTGCCTTTGTGATTCAAAAAGCAAATATCTGCACCACACATAAAACCACAGCAAATTTATAAGCTGCTCTCTGTGCCAGGTATTTTGTGTTCTGTGGCAATTTAATGCTGTTTTTATTTGTTAACGTCTCTGTAATAAAAAGAGTTCTCTATACTGATATATTTTATTTTCTTTGTAATAAGCCAAAAAGCTCATTGCTGGTGCCTTTTTGCCTGGGGAGGACTCCCAACCCACAGCTATATTCATGAAAGTAACAAAGCATAATGTAATGTATTTGCAATTGCTTGTTTCACCATAGCTAAGTAAAGTCATGAAGCAAACACCACAGGATTACCAAAAGAAAAGGAACAAGCAGCCTACAGACTGGGCAGAAAGAATGTCAGGTACAATAATGCAGTTATTGCTCCAGCCTGTTTCCAAGTGAGTGATTCCGAGGTGAGGGCTGAGCTTTTGGCTTCCCACACACGGTATCAAAAAGCCTTTGCCCTGCCTCTGTGGGACCTTTCTGCTGCATTGTCAACCTTTGTGCTCTGCACGAGTTGCAGTTTTGTTGAAGCATACACACATCATTTTACGAGGGTTGCAACTTTACCGTGGTTGCAACAGTGTGGTCTTTTCCAGTCACTGTTCAAAAATGGCAGTGTTTTGCCTAAATTAATAGTATCTGAGGCCAAATTCTGCTTCTAGAGAAAGACATTGGTTGGCTTGTTGCCACTGTTCCTTTTTTTGTTGTTCCTGTTCTTTATTGGAGCTATGATCTGGCCTTAAATACACAGAATAAGGAAAATAGAGACCTGCCATATCACGGTGCCGTCGAGGCTGGAAGCGGGTGGCAGCCCGCTGCCGTGAGGTGTGGCGGGAGACGCGCGGGAGGTGACTCGGAAATCAGAGCGCTGGACTGAAGGACATCCCTTCTTGCAACAAACCAAAAAGGGGAGCCTGTCCGGCACCCAGGATAAAGACAAAGCCAATTATACTACAGTAGGGGAAATCAAACTATTTAGTTTTTGACTATTAGTCCATGCTTGGGTCCCGTGCGAGCACTCGGCCTGTGCTGTGCCACGGGACAGACCTTCATGCTTGGTGTTCAACTCTTTTGTAATCTTAAAATCTGTTGTTATAAATACAATAAAAGGCAGAATCTTGTTTGTTGGAAAACTGCTGTATGCGTGTATTTGGCTTTTATTTCAGTTATGTGCATGAAAAAAATGTTAATTCAGTGTGACAAATAATAGATATTGAAGATGCCAGGAATAATTGGGTCATTTTTAAATGGATGAGGCTGTATGTTGGGTTTTTCATAGGCTATTTTTCACAGTCGGATTTTCGCTATTAATTACATGTCCGAACTGTTAATTCATTTACCCATCTACTGACTAATCCTTTCATATATGCCTCTTTGGGTCTTTTAAAATTGGATATCATTTGATTAATGTGTTTCTTGAAGCAAGGAGCTAATAAAGGCCGGTGTCCTCCTCCTTTCGTTGTTGTTTTCAGTATCTTTATGAGCAATTGTAAATCCATTCTGCTGTAACTTCATTATAAAATTGACCTGTGCTCTCCAAGTAATAAAATAGACTGCTTATCAGCCCACTTTTTAATTCAAAGCACAGATGTGAGTATTGCACAAGGTCAAGATTTGTTCACTGTGAGACAAACCGAGGAGCTTAGAAAAAAAATAATACCTCATCAGTTCACAAATAGCTGGAAATGTCTAGTGTATAATTGCACAGCAGTGGTACATGTACCAATACCACATGAACTGAAAGCAAAATTTACTTACCATAGAAAAAAACCTTGTCCATGTGAAGCAGTACCATGTTTAGTCATTTGCAGAGAATCCGGTCCCGTCCCTTTATCTGAGTCACAGCTGAAAATGGCCATGTTACTTTCAAAGTTCATCCTTAACTGACACTGAGAACACAGTTCTCAGGCTATGTTGCCCTTGCAGATACCTGGCAACATCTTTGAGACCCAGTGTACCCCACCAAGCTCTTACGTGGCCACCAGCAACCCCCGGGACATCCAGGAACCCGAGCCCACCACCACATGCAGTTGCTGACCCTGTCCTGCCGGTGCCACACGCCTCCTGGGCTCTGGCTCCTAATGGGCTCCAGCCTCCTGGCGCTGTCACAGCATTTGTCTCTGAGGACAGTAGGGAATTACTCTGAGTGGCTGCAAAGGACTGGTCTTGTCAAAAGGGCAGATATACGTTACCTGAACTAGTTTTGTTTGGTTTCTCTCCAGCCATTTCCACTGCACCTTTATTTCCATTGCACATCTGTCCATCATGACTTCCATCATGACCTACAAATCACATGTGAATTGCTGTTGCCTCAAGGTAGTTCCTAACCCCGTGTGAGGAATGCAGTTTCCCCAGTGGCCGCAGAGCAGGAGAACCCTGCTGGCACGGCGGCAGTGCCCGTGCTGAGACGTGTGCCTGGAGGACTCCGGAGCAGAGCAGCCCATGTCCTTTAACAGCGACCCCCAAACACAGCTCTGCTACCAGGAGGAAGACAAAAGCAATTATGGTGTGCAGGTCCAGAACGGGTTCAGCCGATGTCTTCCTTTTTACCTCACTCTTTGCTAAAAAGAAAGAAAGCCCAAGTAAGATACAGTTAGTGAATATGTTTGGCAAGGACAATATCTGATTTTGATACTTGTAGGATTGGCCAGCACTCTGCCCTGGCTCTGAATTCAGAGCAGAAGGGCTCCAAATAAAGCTGCTAGCCTCATTTTTGTTCTGTCCTTTGGACGGTTCCTGTGGTTGCCCACAGACACACAAGCACATCCTAGCATGCGTGGGCTCAGCAGGCTGCGTGCCAGCAGGGCCCTGCTGCTACGGGGTGGGTCGGGGCAGGAGGAGCTGAGGCAGGAACGGGGCTTAGCTGGAAACATCTCATGTCAGCCAGCCCTGAAGTGGCTCCATGCTTTAGAGCACTTTGCTTGCATTTGTATCAGAACAGGCAGTGGGGAATTTGTAAATCAGAAAAATTGTTCCATTTCATAACGTGATAATGACTTGCTTTGAACACTGACTTCCACAGTGGTTCGCCTCCCCAGGGGCTGCGGAGCCCTGCACACACAGACACAGCTGCATTGGCAATGATTTCCCTGTGTGCCTTCCAGCTCTCTCCGGATTTTGGACCACGCTAACCCTCTTAAAGCTGCCTCACAGCGCAGGGCCGCGTGCTTCCAGCAGGCGTGGGTGCACCTCCGTTAGCAGCAGCATCCGCCTCCGTGCAGGGAGCTCACCGCGATTATTGCTCCCAGCCGGAGACCAGCGGAAGGACCCTGTGCTCCAAGTGCCTGCTCGCTGCTGGACCAGACGATTGCAGACGACAGCCCCGGGACTGCCCAGAGACTGAGGCTGTTTGTACAAACACATAGCAAAGGACTCCCAGCTGTGAAAGCTGAGTGGGGTCTTGTGCCCGGCACAGCAGGGTCTGGCCACAGGCTAGGTTATTGTAAGTGTCCTTTACCTTTGGCTAAGTTTCTCCAACCTTCTTTAAGATTTCACAACTCCCTCCAGGACAGACTAATTAAAAGTCTGGGCTTCACCTGGAGCCCAGGGAAGTGCTTCGTGCCCGCTGTTCTCAGTGGCTGCCGGCAGCATCTTGGTGCTCTGCCCTCCTCCAGCCCCTTGGGATGCCCAGGGCACGGGGGTGACACCCCCACAGCGCCCAGCCCCAGCCCGGCGGGGGCTCAGCCGAGGGCACCCGGGGTGGGTGCAACAGGAGAGCGGGGCTGTGGCAACGTGTGGCTGTGCCGAATGCCTTGGCTGGTCTAGTAAAAGCCTGGTTTCTTCTTTTTTTAATGTATGCTTACATATGAGCTTCCCACATAAATCCTCCTTACGAGCAGGAAAGCATGAAAGCAGCCCGCAGGCTGCGGTGGGGTCAGGCTGACCGCGCGGTCCGGGCATGAGGAACGCCACCAGCTTTGGGTTCCTCCTTACCCAAACCCGCTGGGCGGTGACGGCCCCTCAGGAAGGGCTGCGGGACTCGGGGCCAAGGCACCGGCCCTGGGGACCGGCTCCCCCCGAGCCCCGTGGGTGGCAGCCTCTTTGGTGGGATGGCAGGGGGACAGAGGCCGTGAAAGAACTTCTTGCACACATTTCTGAAAATATAAGGAAAATAAAGAGTGGCACAGCTTTTACCGCTTCAAAGCATCTCCTGATTTTTTAAGCCAATCGCAGGATATTTTTTGGTGGACCTACTCTTGATTTATGTATAGGCCGAGTAAAATTGCTGCTGGTTGCCAAGAAAATGTCTGTGTAGAAAGCGGCTCCTAAATCACAGCATTCAGCTGGTTAATTGTGCAGCAAGTTTGGCCGGAGACAATTATGTGGCTCAAAGCTAAGGCTCTGGTCTTGCAGGAAGCCGTGCGTGGGCGGGCTCCTGCGCCTGCATGGGTCTCTGTGCAGCACATAAATTTCAGTTGTCAGTGCTCCACTAAGTACATTTCAGTTCTAAATTTATCATATAGATGTGTCTACTGAAGTGTGCCCTTAACCTCTCCGAATTCTTCCTCTGGGAAGTCCTAGCAGAGGCCCAGCCTCAGACTTGGAAACTTCGTCCTGTTACATGCTTTCTCCATATAAAAACCTACGGGATTTACTTACGCTGGAAAATATTTTTCTTGCTCAGATTAGGTCAAAGCATTTTGAAGCAAAACACTGCATCTGTGGGTTGGGACACCAAAACTGTTGTGATAGTGCTTCAGTGCTCAGCCTAATCTGTAATCATTTAATCCCAGAGCTAACACAAAAAGGAAACAGCTGCTCTCCCTGAAACAGCATGGCTTTGAGGGCATCCATCCCTGGAAAAATGGCGGCCCCAGAAGTTGATTTTTCAGACTGCAAAGAGAAACAAGGTGCTAGGAAGGGCAGCAACTCTCGAGCTGCCGCTGGCCCTCCTGACCCCCAGGTGCCAGGAGCACCCATCCCCGGTGTGCCCGCCGGCGTGCTGAGTGCTCCTCGTCTGGGTCTGAGCAGCACCCTCGCAAGGGAGCGGTGTCGCTCCGAGCCCTCCAGGCACTGGAGCTGCAACGAGGTGCAGGCGAGGCTGGGAGATCGGGACTGTGGGCTCTTACCCGCTTATGTTCTTAGGATTAGTCTTCCCAGCCAACGAGAAGGGGGGAAAACTAAGAGGGAGCGAAGGAAGCACTTCATGTTGCATGCCATGAACCTCACGCATGAACTCGGGGAAGAAAACGTGTGCTCCAGGCAGAGCTCACCCTCCACCAGCACGCTGCGGCGTTCAGCAGTGAAGAAATCAGCATGCACTCGGTGTTCCCTGCTAGAGGAACGATTTTCTTCTTCGTTAACAGAAAAAAGGCTGACTGTCAAAATGCCCAGAGCTCTAATAAATCCTGCGGGGAGGAGGGTGTGCTGGGGCTGCCCTCCTGCGCCCCGCGCTGTGGTGCTGAGAGGGGACTGGGGAGGCAGGACCTGGCTCCCCGGAGCCGGTGCCCAGCCGGGTGTCATGGGGTGCAAACTGGGTGCTCGGTCTGGGGACAAGGAGTCTCTCGGCGTGACCTCCTGGCACACCGGGACACAAAGACGATAGGGACAGAGGTGAGCTGTGAACCTATAGGGCATGCCTGCAAAGTCCAGCAGCCTCAAACGGGGGCTGGAATGGCACAAAATAATTGCAGGAAAGATACCGAGAGTAACAAAACAATGAGGAGCCTGAAAAAGTGTCAAGGGTTGTTGCTGAAAAAGTGTTGCCGTTGGTTTATGGCATTTAATTAGGGCCACAGGTTGAAATGCAGGTCAGCATGTTTTCTGCTATTCAGCTGAAGCCCATCACAGACACAGGAGCTGAACTTACTCATCTGAAATGGCCAGAGCAGCTCCTGAGCCGGGCAGCTTCCCGTCTCCTTTCCGCCCCTGAGTTGTCGCCCAATGCCGCGCCGCAGAAGGCTGGCGCGCTCCACCCAAAAGCCACCGCTCACCAGTGGTGGCCGCAGCTGTACTGGCGGGACGCTTATGCAAGTCCGTCAGCTTCGCTTTAAGGCTGCCCAGGGTCAGTGCCAACGTCCCAGCCACAAACACGCCAAGGCAATGCTTTAGGAGCAGGGAAAGCAGCTCGGGCTCAGGGAGCACCCGGCACCCCCTGAGGTGCGGCTCCTGCAAGCAGCCCCTGCCCAGGGGAGGCTGCCCTGTGCCCCACCAGCGCCCCGCAGCCACTTGGTGGTGAGCCCCCCCTTTATGATGTGTTTTTTGCAGATGAAAGGAAAACAAATTGTCAGGAATTGCTGAGGAGAAGCCAGAGGCAGGGCTTACAGGAAGGAAAGCCACCGGGGAGGCTGAGCCCAGGCAGGGCCTGGGGCTGAGGCAGAGCCCCCCCGACGCTCAGTGCCAGGGGCAGAGCAGGGGGTGGCGCGGGGCAGGGGGTGGTGCCAGGCGCCCGCCCTGCTGCGGGGATTCTGCTGCCGAGCGGCTGAGCCCCTCGGCCACGAGCTTGTCCCCGGGGACCAGCACCTGCAGGTGAGGTGTGCCAAAGCCCCTCGGCTCCCCGACGCCTCTCTGGGCATCGCTGCCTTGATGCTTGGTAGTAAATGGCCGCTGAAGTTAGGAAATCTCATGGTGGGGGTGTACCTCTGCTCTGGCGAGGGAAGCGCTCCCACCCCTGCCCCTTGCCCGCCGGCCGTGCCCTGCCCTGAGCTGCGGCGCCTCTGCCAGGCCCCAGAGCAGCGCACAGCAGCTCATGGCAAAAAATCCGTGGTTTCAGAATACAGCCATTTAAGGGGAAATGGTCCAGTGAGCAACCTGGACTTGAAAGAGCTAAACAATTCAAAAACGCTTTTAGCATTTATTCGAAAACAAAACCAACAGAACACCAAAAAAGCCTGTGGGCTCAGCAGCAATTTTGGTTGAAGAAAGCCTGCCCTGCAGCAAGCTGCCGGGGGATCTGAGCCAGCCCCCCCCCCGCTAATTGCAGTGCAGCGGCGCTGGCAGAGGGGCTAAGAACAGGAGCAGGGGGCTGCAGGGGCCCGGCGGGGTCATCGCGTCCAGCCCCGGTGCCTGCGGGGCCGCGCAACCACGCGCCCACACGGGGCGGCCGCTGCCGGTCCAGAGCCAGCCCTGAGGGAGCGGCAACCACAGCGCGGACAACGGAGACCCAGCGGAGGTCTCGTGGTTGTCTTTATTTCGGGGGTGCCGGTTCAGCCGCCCAGCACTCCCCCAGCCCCGGCCGGACCCCGGCAGCCCCGTACGGGTGGTGGTGAGGAGGGGGCTCACGGCGAGGGGAAGAGGAGCTTCCCACGTCGAGGCACGGCGAGGTCTGCCCCTGAGCACCGCCCGCAGAGCTCTTTGCTCAGACAGGCAGTGCAGGCAGCGCATCCTCCGCAGCGTGGGTGAGCGAACTCCACCTTGGAGAAAGGAAGGTACTGCTACAGCAGGAGAAAACAAAAACCTGCAGGAGAGGAGCCTGTGATGCTCTTGAGGCACAAGGGTCACAGTCCAGGTTCAGCCCAGAGCGCGCATTTTCCTGCATGTAATTAGAAGCCTGAATCATTCGGAGAAGCTGACCCCAGAAAGCAAATCACATCAACTAGCTGCAGGGAGAGGACAGTGTCAGGGACAGAACTTTCTTTTCCAAGTGCTGTACTGGAGACACAAACCCCTGCAGCAGCTGAGGCAAGTGAGCAGCCGTGCAGCGCCCAGCCTGGGCCCGCCGCCGGTGGGACAAAGCCGCTCGTGCCCACGGGGACCTGTGAGGGGCCACGGGGCCACGCAGCCAGGCCGGCACCAGAGGCTGGCACGAGGGAGCGGGGCTCCAGGCAGCGCAGGAGCAGTGGGACAGGCAGTGCAGACTCAGCTCAGCGGGAGCTTCTCCCATCAGAAGCAGCAGAAACCCGGCTCTGGGGACTTGGCGATGCCGCAGCGGACGGACGGGGAGCAGGACCTCCCCACTCCCACGGAGGCACGGCTGAGCCTTCCCGCAGCCCCTGCGTGCAGGGACGGATCCTGCACCGCCACCGGGACGGGTGAGCCTGATCTGCACAGCAGCTGAGTGCTGGCAGCTTGCGCAACCTTTAGGCATTGTTTGAAGAAGAAAAAAATGCACGCTTGGACTTTTTTTATTTTAACTTCATGGAAACTTTATGAACACTCTAAGTAATCTATGCTTTTACATGACAAAATGGCTCTGATGGCTGACGCCCCGGGGCCTGCCGCTCCTCGCAGTGCATCCCTGTGCTCCTGGCTGCAGCGGGGCTGTGCCCCTCGCCCACCTGGCGGCACAGCGGCGTGTCCACGGCGCTCAGCTCTGCTAACGGAGGAGAAAAAGGCCGGCACAGACACATGCGACAAACAAATTTAAAAGGACACCACGAAATAAGTTTTTAATAAGCTGCTTCCTTCCATTGTTTACAATGTCAGGCTTCACAACCAGACCCTCTCGGCTTTGTTTCTTCTGACTCAAACGTAAGCCCACAGGCATCTGCGCCAGGGAGCAAACATGAGGCTGGCTTTGTTCAGGAGCAGCAAGCAGCACCGCGGGGCAGGGGCGGGACGTTGAGCAGTCGCCACTGCAAACACGCCCAGCAGCTTGGGTGCCGTTAAGATTTAGGTGCAGTACGGAGGGTGCCACGCATCGGCCCTCCCTGCTCCTTTTGGTGGAAGTCCCAGTGCCCCGCTCTCCTGAAAACGTACCGCTGCAAAGGGTCCTCGAAGCACACCTCTCACATCAGAAGGCGTTTTTGGAAATGGGGGCCTTCTGTGGAGGAGCCACCGGTGTGACAACGCTGGGTGATGAGCTCCCGTTCCCGAAGAGTGCTCCTGCAGCAGGAGACTCGGGGCGGGCAGGCGGCTCCTCCGGCCGCGGCTGGGCTGGGTGCTGGTGGGAATGGCTCCCAACCCTGGGCTCAGTCAGAGCACCCCCTCTCTCCCACCTTTAAACTCACCAGTTTGCAGCCACATCTCAGTTGTCCTCTCAGTTACCTGACCGTAACAACGCAATGTGCTCTGCTTTGATGCTGCTCGCACCTCCTGCCTGCTCATGAGAGGGTGCAGCAGAGAGGACTCGACTCACCTCAGCTTAGAGAAGCCCTGAGATGCTGGTGTACGTAATACAGCCTAGGTGGTGATAGTACTTTTTTTTTTTTAAAGCCACTTTTACATGCCACTGTTCAGAGTACGAGTACAGGAGCGAGCAGCTGGGGCACAGCCGAAGCCCGAGGAGCGGAAGCACCATTGAGACGGGACTGGAGTGTCCAGTGAGCGCCAGAATTACATTCAGGAATAAAGCAGCTAGGTGCTAGGTGCACACAGAAGGCAAGCACCAGGAGACAGCACAGAAAGGACTGCTGCAGCATCCCCCCGGCAAACCCGCACCAGGTTCAAGAGGATGGAGCACCTGGGAAGCAGCTGACGGGGAATGTTTGGCCACTGTTTTGGGAATGCTCCCAGCACCCAAGAAAAATCACTGAAAACAGGGAAGCTGCCTTTGGGCTGGTCACGGAAAGCAGGGAAGTGCTCATTGCCTATCTACAGGTAAACACTATGGCTCCGGAACCGAGCCCTGCTGTTGACTGGAACCACAAAGAAGCCTCTACACAGGTACTAGGAGCGGGCCAGGCCTGGAGGAACACGTCCCCCTCCGGACCAAAGGGCATCGCCTACAATACTGCTGCTGAGGAAAAGAGAACGGAAATCTCTTGGATTGGAAATTAATGTAACAAGCAAATAAGAAACTGGGTCCCTCTTAGGAAAATGCTGGGCTTTGACCCATATTCCGTGAGTTTCGGTCCCTCACCACCTCCGTGCTGGCCCAGCAGGATAACCACAGGGCAGAGGCTCCTCCGCAGGTCCGTGGGAAGCGGCTCTGGGGGGAGGTGGGACTGGAGGAGCAGGGCCGTGCGTCTCCTGCGGCTCCCAGCCACGCTCGCGGGAGGCTGCCCCCCGAAAGCCCCACGCTGGCTGCAGCGCCCTGCCTGCCAGCGGCGTGCTGACGGCCAGCCGCGGGACCAGGCTTCCCACAGAGCCGAGCACAACGGCCCCCGGTCCCTGTCCTGCCTGCCTTAGCACAAGCAGTGTTTCCAGTACTATACACTGCCCTCCTACACACAGAAAAACACACTACAGCTTAGTGAGCGAGGAAAACGTAGCATATGGGAAGGAGCTTCTCATGGCAAGGGGGCAACACAACTTCCAGTCATTCTTCCCTTGCGTCCAAGCACTGGGAATCAGCCCCTCACGCTTCGACTGCGACATCTGTCCGAGGTCACCACCCTTGCCAAGTCACATTTCCCAAAAGCAAGCAGGTAAACACGGGCTCCTGTCCTCCGCTGTCCCTTCCGCAGCCCGTCGGACGGCCCCTGCCCAGTGCTGCCCTTGTCGCTGCTCACCCAGCACTGCAAATGTGTCTGGTCCCCTGCAGAGGCACCCAACGAGATCCTTCGCAGCCTGTGTGGAGAGGAATGGCAGAAGGACTGGGAACAGTTCAGAACAATCGTGTAGGTAGGGTCTTCTCTCCATTTTTATCTCCCTCTCTTCTAATTTCTTGAGCCACTTATAACAGCGCGCTCTGAAATTATCGTCCGGTAAGATAGCTGCTCTCCAGGTCGTCTGAACTGGAAAAGTCTCAGCTGTGCCACGTCCATTTCACAATCACAGAAAATCTTCTGGGTCTAGCTGGGCTGAGATGGTTACAAAGTCTGAAAGAAGAAAACAAGCAGGGTAGCATGCAGCAGAGTAGGTTTGTCAGTGATGGCAAAACCGCAACCAGCACAAACCCAGATTCTGGCACCACTGTTTCCACAGTCCTCACATTTACCCTGACTACTGCAGTGAGAAGGCCCAGGAACGGCAGGAGAACGGCTGGTTTGCTCCACCCTGCCAGAGCACCACCCGCAAACGAAGAGCACGGCGCACCCTGAGTCAGGGTCTTTCCCTCTGCAAGGCTCTCCTACAGAAGGGACATTTCTCGTGATCTCTTTTCTGAGATTCCCACTGCCTCCGCTGGAATCCCACCACCCGTTCCTGTCGAACTGAGGTTAAATGTGTGCTTTGTCTGATTGCTGTCAGAAACACATACCTTTAGTCTCAGCTCTCATCACCTGGGATCCTGCCTTGTGGTGATGAAGAACTATGCAACAAAATGGAAGAAAACAGAAAAAAAAAAATAACACAAATAAGGAAGTGTAAACTCAGATCTACAAACCTAAATAGAGGGATGGGTAGCAGTCAGGTCAATGGTAGATTCTTCAAGTGAAGAAATCACCGTTGACACTAGGAGACAACTTCTAGCAGCTTTTCAAAGACTTATATGCAAACCTACTTGCACTTCTGGCAGATGTTGTTGATCTTTAAGAGCAGGAAACTGAAGATTATTTGAGCAGGTATTTTCTAAATAAAAACTGCTGCCACAAACCACAGTGCTTGCAATTTGGAGCCCTGCCATCCCACCAAAGCCCAAAGGCTTCAGCGCCCATGCTGCCCCTCCATCACAGCCCAGCGGGCTGCGGCGGAGCAATGCCCTGCAGACATCACGTGCAGGTGCCGTGCGCTGCCGGGCCCTGCCTCCCTGATCAGCTGCTGCGAGCCCGCCAGCCCTTCTCAGCCCTCCCACGAGCTGTCCCATCTCTGCCCTTCACGCAGGCTGACAAATCCGTACGACACGCGCTACGCTAGCTTAGATCCACGCACACTGACGTGTTCACTACTTACTCGGTGGATTTACGTTCAGTTTTGTAGGAAGCCTGTATCTGGAGTTAGATGTAGCACTTACTTGCTCGTTCTTCGGGAAGCTGTCTCAAAGAACTTTGTCCTGGAGGCCACACTGCAAACAGATCAAGAGAGGTCACTCCGGTTATCTGATAAGGCAATTTGCTAATTAGACAGCAGGGAAAAGAGCAGTAGCATTAGCAGACACTGAAGACAATCACTTTTTAGAGATGTCTTTCTGCACTCCTCTCACCCTTGGCTCCACTTCGCGCTTCTTGCACGCCACTCCGAGCGGTCAGCCCTCGATCGCTGTTAGTCATCCTGCTTATTTCCACGCTCTTGCTCAAAATCCCGTGTGCTAGTATAAGCCTGCACCCATCCCTTTTTATGGCCTCTCCTTCACTTTTATATGCTTCATATAAAGCTTCCAACTGTCCTCATAAAAAGAGAAGTTATAACAAGTGATTCAGGAGAGCGAGGGCAAAGCCCACTCATGCCCTGCAGGTGCAGAGCTGAAGCTCACAGCACCTTTCCCGGATTAAGCAGTGAAAACGCAGGATTTGAGTCAGCTGCGTAACACAGCTCTGCAAGAAGCTTTCAGCAGCAATCGGGGGCTACAGCACGGCAGACTTGGGAACCGTCATTTTTAATGACAAATGTTTTTGCCGTCTTGTATCGCTACAGGCGCTGGGTGGGTGGCCACCCCAAATCTTACAGCTCAAGGCCGGTGGCAGAGCATTGGGTGAGGGACGTCAGTGCAAGGACTCGTGTGGCAGCCCGAGAATCTACAGGCTGGCGTGGAACGGAAAGCACAGCTTGGTGAACGCGCAGCAGCTGCGAGCCCCATGTTGGGGCTTCTGTGCCATCCACGCCAAACTGGTCCTGGCTGCTGGAGCTGATAACCACGGGGACTTAATCACCTTCTTCTTTTTTTTCTTTTTTTTCTTTTTTGTTTTTTCCTCCCACTGAAGCCAGCAGGATTTCTGTCTCTTTAAAAACTGAAAGAAATCTAACGATGAAGCTGAACCGCATCCAATGTCCTTAACGGAGGTCCAAGCTGGATCTCTCCTTCCCTGGGAAGCATCTCATTTGAGAGGCTTGTTCAGAGCCAGGCAGGGAGGGAGCTTCCAGTGGCACTGAGACGAGAAGTAACAGAGAAGGTGACAGAAAGGAAACTCAGCCCTAGAGCTACGCTGGACAAGGCTCAGAGCTTTGTTTTTCCCACAGCGTGTTTACTTTTGCTATGGCCACGCTCCCTCCCCAGTTGTGCCCTCTGGGCAGAGCCTGAGCTGGCTCTTGCACAGCTTTTCCAAAGCTACTCAAACCCACGCCTGCCACGGTGTTGAAGGCGATGTCCACTGGCTCCAGCCATTGCACGTCAAGAGAGCTGGAACGCAGCGTGGCATTTCTCCTCCTGCTCTCCCGAGGCCCCGGGTAGGTGACACCGGCTCCCGCTCCTGCTGCCAGGCGGCCCCGCTGTCCCCGCACGCCCCCCGAGCCCCCGGGGGCTGGCAGCAGCCTCGACTTACACGGAGGAAGGCATTTCCTCTGCTGTTCCTGCTACCAGGTCCGGCCTCTGCTCCAGCTTCTGAGGGACGGGAGTCCTGCACGGTGGGTCTGGGGGTCTCACCGGGGGGCGCATTATCACGGGCTTATCGCCGTGGGACCGAGGCTTCGGGACACCGTCAAACTCGCCTGCAAGGTAGATTACAAACGTCACGTGCGAAGCTTTGGCAGAGGGCTCGATGTTTGTGCAGATACACTACAGGAGTCAGTGGGCTCAGATCTGTCTGTCTGCTTCAACACCCTCTCTGACAGCCGCCAGCAGCCAGACCTGGGGAACGGGAGCCAGGACAACGCTGTTCCCCCCTACCTGTCCCGGCACAGCCTTCTGACATGAGGAAGAGGGGCTGCTGCAGGAACCTCCTGACAACAAACCCGACAGCATTACTGGCTGCAAGGATGGTGCTGGCTGGGAGCTGCCAGTTTGCCTTAATTAACGTGGGCAGTGCTGCTCTTTCAAAAGCAAGGAGCAGCCCCGAGGAGACCGCCGCAGCCCCTGCGCCCCGCTTTCTGGGCGGTCGCTTCAGACAGGGGGCCCACCTCTCCTGCCCCCGGCTTTCTGCTCTGCTCACAGCAGTTCCTAGCTTGGCTGCTTTTCCTCCCGAGGTGCAGCCGGCCTCGCTGCTCACGTAACCCTTGCAGACCTCGGTCGCCCACGCTGCCGTCCCTGATGCCCGGCCCTGCCCCAGCTCCAGAGCGCGCCTCCCTGGGGAGCGCCCGCCGCGACCACCCCACTGGCTGGTCCTGCCGCTCCAAAGCGCTGCGAGGGCCGGGCTCCTGCCCTTCTGGGCTAGGCATTTCCACCGCTACAAACTCCAGCTTCTGATTAGACACAAGCCCAAGATGTTCTTCTATTCGTTAATTCATTTGGTGTAACTACTTGACCGGGTCTTTGTCAAACCTTTAGCTACTGAACCGTATTGCGCTTTGGTGCGTTAGCTCAAACACGGGCCTCAGCCAAATCTCTTCTATACTTGCCTTTGTAAATTCTGATCCTGGACTTTCTCCTTGGCAGACTGGTCAACTTGAATTTCTCAGGAGAAGGCCTATTTTCTAATCCTTCAGCTGACATATCCTCTTGGCTTCTCCAGTTTTTCAAAATTATCCTCAAGCTGTCCTCACTAAAGCATGATACAGCGTTCTAGCGCTGATCTGAAAGTATCAATACAGATGTAATATAACTTTATTACTAATTCAGTGTTTTTCTATTTATATGTCCCAGGATCAACACAGCCTATTTTATTACACTGTGTCTCCAGAACATGCTGTCAGCATGCTATGGTTGATAATGCCAAAACATAAAACTTGTAAGCACTAAATGCAGCTGATGTATAAACCAATTTTAAAAGCTATCTTACTTTTCCAAAGGCAGATTTCCACCTACCATTTATGCAACAAATTTAAATTAAGCCAGTAGTATTAGTCAGATGAATTTTATGTTTGTGCTACCCAGCCAGGCCTTTTATTCTTTCTCTTTATTGTATGTGGGAGTCATCTGTCAAGCATACAGCCCAGTTTTTATTTTCTAAATACAGGACCGTGAAGCTGTTAGAGGATGACAGCATCTAAAAAGCACTGGAAAGAGCGCAGGAAAAGCTGGCAAACTGCAGAAAGCAATACTTCTTTTTTATGACCATCGTCTTGAGTCTCTTATAAAACTCAGCACCAAACACATGCTGTTACAGCAATGCGTACCATCCAGCAAACGGCGTCCTGGCAGTGCAAGGGAGAATTTCTATAAACACACGGATAGACAAACAGCTACATGCCTTGCTCCGCTGAGATGGACAGCAACAACTCAAATTTGGCCCCAAACTAGTTATTTCTCCATATTACGTGTATAAAGCTTATTAAAATACAAATAGGACCCAAATAAGACCAAGAGACCAAGTGCTGAAGCAGATGCTCCCAGGAAAGCCTCCACATGCCAGAAGCTGTCACAGAGGGCCTGGCACACACAGCAACCAGAAATTAAAATGTGAGAGTGACTCAAAGCCACTTTATTTGAAAGTCATTATAGTGACTTTTGCTACTTTCCTGGTTTCTGCTGAGAAGAGAGTTGAAAACCCAGGGTGCTCGTGGCTGGTCAGCCTGGGCACAACGCGCGGGGGTGAAGGATGCACAGGACGAGGGCTGGCACAGACCTGCCCTGGGAAAAGGGGCTCGCCCCACCTTGCTTCGGCCGGGTTGCTCACCCTCTCTGCCGCAGACGCCCGGCCGGGGTGCGGGTCTCCTGGCGTGGAGCGTGGGGGTCCTCAGGGCAGGGCTGGCCACCACGCCGTTGGCAGCCTTGCCGGCCAGCTTGGCTCCTCCGTCCTGCAGCCTGGCCACCGGCTTTCCCAGGTCCATCTCGGCGGGGGGCCGCGCTGGCTCGTCCCCCCCCGGCCGGGGCGCGGGCAGGCGGCTGCGGAGCAGCGGCTTGGGAGCCTCCGTGCTGATGCTGCCGTTGGGGGTCTGGCCGTAGCGGTCCGCTGCGGAGCCAAGGGGACAGACAGCGGCTGGGTTAGGAACGAGCGCGGGGGTACCGCGGTGTCTGCTCCGCTGGACGTGCCTGGATCCCGCGGCGCTGAGAAATAACAGAACTGGAACAATGCTGAATACGACAGCATGCGTTTACGGGTTTCTTTTAAATTTGCAGTGCTCTTGATCGTGAGAAGCTTTGTGCCATGCTTTTATGTCCCCCCAAAAGTCATTCATCTCACCCCTCTTGTTGTGCTACAGACCCGCGTACAGGATGCCAAAGAACGGCGATGAAACTGATTACACTCTGCAGACTCGGTGAGGTCACACATTTACACCTCTGCTCCCGCTTCGGAAAAGCATTTAAATGCAAGGTAAGAGAGGTAAATGCCCTAGCTACATGAGAAGTCTTGCAATTTTATGGAGCTATTTGCATCACCCATCTCGCGCCAGTGCCAGAAGGTACACTTGCAGCATTAAACCTAAAACATCATCAAAGCTCTGAAACCTGTAACAGATAAAAAGACTTGTAGTCGCTTTTGGTGATAATGTGATCTAGGGCACAGCTTGCAACAACAATTACAGCAAACCAGGTGCAGAGAGAAACATGATTTTAAGTCAGTGTGCCCTTAAGTACGATAGTAAGGGCCTCACCATTTCCTTACAATCAAATTAATGTAACAGCAGAGTTGTACTTGGTCTAGAAAACACCCTCACTGGGTCCTGAGGAAAGGGGTTTTGCTGTTCCTGTAAAACATAAAACTGTCGGCAGCGCTGCTGCCTCTGCAGCCTGCCGGGACTAACGCAGTCTGCGGGACACGGCTCAAACAGCACGCAGCGCGCCCCTGCCGTGCGCCTGGCTCGTTCTGCAGCTCCCTTCCTCGGCTGCATCTGTGCTGCTTTGCACTTTTACCCCCGAAGCCTCAAAACCCTTTCACTGGCTTCTCACGTGCAAGAACAGAGAATGCTGCAAGGAATACAAAGAAAAAAGAAATCCGCATGCAGCTTGAGTTGTGAGGTGATGCATCCTCCGGTGATTATGTTTTTTGCTTTCCTTTCTCACTGAACACCAGAGCTCACTTTCTGCCATGCTCGTGCCCTTGTAAATGCAATTCTGTTGTTACTTTCATCGCTTCTGGAAAGGTGTTCAAAGAAACAGTAGGGAGAGAGAGCGAGGGTGCCAGTGGGAAGCTGAACTGACCTCCACTTTCTTCCACAGAAGCCCCAAAAAAGACAGGTCTTTCCCTCAGAGGACGCTTGGAAATGGTGATGGGCTTGTGCCTCCGGGCAGCCACCCTGGGAGGAGGCACTGGTGGGGCAGCGCTGTCTTCTGGGGGGCCCGAGTAGATCTGTAACGGCAGACAGGTTTTCAGAAAATGCTCACCAGACCAAACGGCATTCTCGAAGGCTGCCTCATTAACCCTGCTTCACTACAAGGTGTCCTGCAGCAGCGTGCCTGCACCGACGTGGGCAGACCCCACGCTGCGGCCGGGGCTGCTACAGGCACCCTGCCTGTGCTGCAGCGAGCGTTCCTGCAGGCAAGTGTCCTGCCGCCCACCCGCTTCGGCAGCTGCAGCACTGAGCCGCGTCACGCAGAAAAATCACAAATACAGACAAAATGTGCAGCAGCAAATTAGATCAGATTAAGTCAGCTTTGAATCTGATATTTGCTGAGAAGCATCAGGTTTTCCACACTAGTGAGGCAATACAATCTACAGAAAGCACCCAAACAAGCCGCTGCATTGTTTTCGATTTAACGCTAAAAACCACTTTGGGTCTTGGCTTACAATGAAGTACGTGGCACCCTAAAATTACCCCAGATGAAATACTGGCATAAAAACAATACTGGTTAGGAGTTCTATCTTCTTTTCTCACTGTTCATATGGCACCTATTTGGTTGGGGTTAATTTAGAGGTCCTTATTTATGTCAGCATTCTTTTTAATAGCTGCAAAAAGAATAAAGCCTTTGGGCAGCCTTTGGATGACACGAAACAACACAGTAAGGACCCACACCAACTGCTCTTGTATTTTTCCCATGGCTATCAGCTGAACTCACACCAGCCTCAAGGAGTGAATACCGCGCAGGGAGCAGCAGGGGCTCCGAGAGCCGCAGCTGCGCCGCCCGCCCGCAGCAAGGCAGGGCCGGTCCCTGCCCCGCGGCGCCACCAGAAAGCGGCTCAAGGCCCGGGGACAAGAGCTCAGCCCAGCCACAACGAGGCGCGGGGGTCACCTCTCCTTTGGCACATACATATGTTGGTGAGCAAGAATGTTGGTATTGTCACGCAGAACTATTCTAAGATGAAGGAATTCACATTCTGATTTGATTTTTTTTTTTATAACTTAAACTACAAGCACATTCCCCCTTCTCCCAGACAAAGAGAAATTCCAGAAAAATAAAGATGGAGCGTGGTTTTCACTCTCGTCCCCTAACTTCTTGCTCCCAAGGCCTCGGCAGCGCGTAGTGAAGTGAGGATGGCAGCAGCCCGCCGCTGCAGCCTGGCTCCCTGGACCTCACGTACCGTGACAGTGCACGGGCAGCCCAGACCTGCGCCTAGCCCAGTTGTTCAGGCTCCAAAATCAGGACACTTGGCATAAAAACTGTGTACTGCTCATGGCCTCGCTCCTGACTTGCCAACCTCAGCCTGCACAACACGAGGAGGCACAAAGTGCTCTGCAGCTGCTCGTGTGGCTCCTCTTGGGGTGTTCAGCGCAGACCCAAGACCACCTCCAGGCTCTGATGCGGTTGTTTCAGCTGCTTTTCTGTCCCACTTTGGTGACACGGAGTGGCTACTGATGCTTAATGCCACTTTGGAGAGGCAGTGCACTCTGCATCCCAGAATACAAATTCCGGTGCTTACCCCCTGCCTGGATTCAGGGGAATTTGCTGAGACATTAACAGCCTGTGATTTAAAAGCAGCACATCACGCATTACTAAAGCAGCAAAGGATGATCTGCAGCAGAGCAATTTTTTGAAACATCAGCCTCATTCCTGTACACTGACAAGTGTCCGATGTTGTTTTTAAATAAAAAGAAGTGTTAAGTTCTCTGGATGCTTACAGAGGTACCATAGACTGCTGTTTTCACGAGATGCTTTTCAACATTTGGAAACCATGCTAAAACCCACACCAAGCCACTCTTTCTGAGATGTGAGTGCAGCCCCTGCTTTGATTCTGCTTTTCAAATAAAAATCCAAGTTAAACAACTTGAAGGTACAAAAATATTGACAGACCGTCACATTTAGAAGGTTTGTACAGCGAAGAAGGTGTTTCCAGAGGGATCAACTTATTTAATTTAATTGTGGCACTGATATATAAGCTGTGGGAGCAGTAATTATCCCCAAAGACTTCATGAATAGTTACTCTGTCCTTAGAGTCTTCATATCGCACCCTATAAATAATCTCTCTCTCTTCCTCCAGGCTCATTTAAAGTGTTTGGATATGCGTGAGCTGAAGATACTTTCAGCTCTGACGATGAACTTACATGCTCAGTCTAATAAATGTTACTAACTTAACCTTATTGCTGAAGAAATTAAAAGCAAGCAAAGATGTCTGGTTTAATTAAAGATTTAATTCCAGCTCTTCGAAGTGGCAGGGTAAATTGTATGTTGACTCAGCCCCAACCATAGGCGGTATGAGAGGGGATGACAGAGGCTCAGTTCTGGAGCAAGTTCTGCAAGGATCCCAACGCACAAACACTTTGCTGTTTTGCTGTGAGAAGTTACTTAAAAAGCATTTGTTGTGACCTACAGAGACACCGGCATGTGACTTCCACGAGCTTCTTGTGTAGATACTCTGAGTCTCTCTGAGCACTTTCATCCCGTTTCTCTGTTTTCCATCTACCACAACTGACTCTCACGCCACCCATCTGGTCTCCGTTTGGTAGCTCTGACTCCACGTCCACTTTTACAAAACCCTGCTCTTTCAGCTCCGGCTTCCTCTTCCTTTCCCCAGAAGGGAGGTTCCGTCTCACGCATGCTGCCCTGGCTGCTGGGAGCAGTCCCCATCCTCCCTGACAGCAACTCCCTCTTTAGCCGATGTCTTCAAACTTCCTCCAAGACGTAAGAGAATCTTTGAACACTCTGTAAGTGCGATGAAAAGCTGAAGGATCTCAAAACTTGCTCTTAAGAACCTGGTGCTCTTATCAAGAAAGCAGTCTGGTCCCTGGTGTCCTGATCTGAATGCAAACACTGACCAAGTTTTTGCATATTATCATAAAACTCTATCACCCTCTGGTCACTCTGGAAAGCCTCAGCAGTTATATCAGATATCACAAGGAGAAAGCACTACCAAAGAAGACAGTAGAATATTCTGCATTCCGTCAGGGGGCAAAATCAGCAGTTCCCCTCCCCAGCCTTCCCTAAGTCATCCCCACACCTACATCTGAACAGGGCATATGCACAGCTGCATCATTTCCATCAACCTTTCGGTGTTTGTTTGCTTTGGTATTTTTCCTGTTCTAACAGTCAGACAGTGTCATGTCTTGGATCGTGCCTGCTGAAAACAGTTATGCTCTGGTTTGGCTCCTGGTTTCAGCAAAGGAAGGAAAAGTCCTCTAATCTCCAGATATTGAACAGTTGTTTGGTTTTTGTTTTTGTTTTTTCCAATACAGATTTATCTTATTTAAAAAGAAAACAACAACAAAAAACAAGACTCAGGGTTTCCTTCGGAATTAACTAACTACAACAACCACAACATATCTGTTACACTTTTTGTTTGGTTCTGAAGCATTTCAGAAGAGTATATTTTAAAATCAAAATCCCAACCCTTACGGAGACCACAAAAAAAGGAGCCAAAGCTCCAAATCGTTGCCACAGCAACAACTTGCACGAAGGCGATGGAGCAGCTCGGAGCTCCGTGGAGGCGCTCCCTGGGGCTGCCGCCCGTACCTTCCCAAAGTGCTCGATGAGGATCTCAACCACTATGTTCTGGAACTTGATGTTCATCATTGCTGCCACGGTGTCCTCCTGTGCTCGCATGAGGGTAGGTCCAAATATCACCCCCATGTTAGATGGTGACATCAGATTCTCCCGGCTGTGCTCACATACACTGTGGACAGGAGGGAAAGAAGCAATCATTATTTTTTTTTCTTATTTTTTTTTAAAGCCAATCTTATTCTAAGAAATGTAAAAGGTGCATCAAGAATCAGCCACTGCATTTTCTTCATTTTTTTAACCAGAATTTGTTTCCCAACCCTACCAGACAGAAAACATGTCTATGACATGCACCTTCTTTGGCTCAGGCAACTGTCTGGGAGAGCTACATGCTGACAGCATTTTGTTTGATCTCTTTCAACTCTGCAAACAAAAGTCATCTGTGCAACACATACACAAGAGGAATCGTTTAATTTGAAATACCCTGTTTATCCAAAACTGACTTTTGGCATTTTTTGTCTCTTTGAAGGAGAAGGACCGAATGCAGGGAGGTAACTGGGGGACATTTCTTCTCAGAAAGAGCAGTCAGGCATTGGGACGGGTTGCCCAGGGAGGTGGTGGAGTCACTGTCCCTGGGGCTGTTCAAGGAGAGGTTGGACGTGGTGCTTGGGGACGTGGTTTAGTGGGTGACATTGGCAGTAGGGTGATGGTTGGACCAAATATCTTGAAGGTCTTTTCCAACCTTAACGATTCTATGACATCTTTGGAGGATCACAATAAATCTCCACGGCATCTTTTTCTGAAAGAATCAGTTTCCAAAGAGCAGAACTCTCTCTATTCAGCAGCTTTCAAGTTTTGGAGCAACATACAAGCCTGTGGAGCAGCACAAATTATTGACTGAACACTAACCACCTAGGTGGATGCTACACGTTCTCATCCTACACGTTTCACATCCTACACATTTCACATCCTACTCTGAGGACCAAAGGAGAACGACTCTTATGCTGAAATTTAATGAATTCTGACTTTGCACTGTAGCTCTGCTGTTAGAGAGGTTTCTGACAGCATCAAGGGGGCAGGGAACATAACTTCAGTGTAAACACTTTAAGGAATAAACATAATGACCACAAAACCAGCGTTAGCTTCATCAGCCTGTAAGCCAGACACTCTCGATTCTGCCACTAAAGCAGAGAGGTTTCTAAAAAACATAAATGTGTGCATGGAAGGCTGGAAGCAGATCCTAGCTGGATCGCACAGACTTCCTCACCCCAAAAGAGAGGGCACGGCACCAAGGGCCAAGCATTTGGCTTTGAGTGCAGGGGTGTGCAAATCGCAGAGCAGCCCTACCACAGCCCAGTTTTGAAAGAGTCTTCTCTGAAAATTCAGAGCAAGCCTTTTCATTCAAAAGCCACTGCTTCTGTTAGCCCTGGTCCTTCCTGACCCCCACACAGCTTGCTTGCTTACTTTTGAGCTTCAGCATGGCTAATTAAACCCGCTACCCTGTGGGGTGGGGAGGGCAGAGTCTCCACACCGAGCTTACACGTTTGGTGTGATGGGAAGGCAGGAAAACTCCCTTTTACCCAATGCAATGCTGGTGCCATCACCATCAAGTAAGTTACTTCTCCAGTTACTCACTGGCAGAAGCAAGTGGAAGAGGTGCTGCCCTACACCCCCAAGCATCCACTGCCAACACGTCTGTACACTCACAGCTTCGTGCTGCTCTAAGGACTCAGCCCACTGAGCTGGAGATAAAACCAAAGCATGCTTCACGTTCAGCCCAGAGGCACAGGTCTTACACAGGTTCCTGAACCCCAGACCTAATGTTCTTGTTAATTGGACTGAGAGGCGACAAGTTTATAGCTCTGCTCTCTCAGATGGTATTTTCATTTTAGAATTATTTCCTGCTTCGTGCTTGTCAGAAAGGGGGTGAGAGCGGCAAGTAGAAAGAGAAGCATCACTTGATGCAGCGGGTAGCAGGGGTAATCACACCATTTGCGCAGTCAGAACGTAAATTCCTAGGGGATGGTGGTGGATATGATTTTACAAACCTACCACAAAAAAATGCCTGTTCTCTTGATTCCATTATTCCTTTTACTTTGGCTTTAGAGAAAAACATCTGCTTACTTGACTAGGTGTCGTATGAGGAGCTCTAACATCTCTCTGTTCTTGTCAGGTAGTTTATAGACCAGAGCGTGAATGGCTCCCAGCCTGTAGTCCAGGTTCTCAGATTCTGGGGAAAAGTAACAAAGAAAAGTTTGTGCCTTTAAAGTAAATACATAAACGAAAGGTAAAGCCAAACAAGATCTGTGGGAGCTGTTCCGTAGGCTGGCTGGCCAAACCCAGTGATGGGAAGCAGAAGGAAAATGAGATTACATAGCAACAGGGTAATCATTGTGGGAAACAAAATGAAGTGGAAAGGGGAGAAAAGAAACTTGAAAGGGAGCTCGGGGCCAGACTCTTCCTCTAAGCACAGGGCTGGGGACACAGCCTGGGTACGGCTGGCTCCTGCCCTTCGCACGCTCGCCTCGCACACCAGCACACCTGGGGAACCGCACAGCCCGGCTGCTGGGTATCTTACCAGCCCAGAGAGCTGTAATGCCAAACGGCACAGTAAAATGCACTGCGGGAAAAAAAATGGAGTCCCTGACCCAAGGAGGTCACTTTCAGAAGCATAAATAATCAAGAAACAATAAAATACTCAATGTGAGAAGAATAGTGTGGGATTTTGGTGGCTGGGAGGCTTAATGGTGCAAGTTTCTGAAGGAGTGTAAGGAAGGGATTATGGTTTTGCAAATACCCAGCCATCACTGGTTTAATCAGTGCTAAAACTAATAAATCTTGGGCTTGAGCACAACCAGTGGGTGGTGGAAAATTTTCTTTGCAAGAAAGAACAAGTGTTATTAATTCTCCAAGGGTCCAAACCAAGGAGAGGCGGGGATCTTTCCTTGCCTCCTATTGACTTCAAGGAGACATGGGGGTGCGAAGGATGCTTTCATCCAAAATGCTTCCACGTGTGCCGTGGATTTCCAAATGCCAGCACTCTCATGCTGAGGCAGATGACTCGCTCCCTGCATCCCCTGCTCTACACCTCAGCGTGCTGGCTCTCAGCAGCCTGAGGACGCAGGCAGTTCAGAACTATTATGGCTCATCTGAAATGGCCATTATGGCAGCGCAGCTGAGGACTGGCTGGTTTAGCACAGGCTATGCCACGTTGGTTTGCCCGTGTTACTTGGCTAATCTCTGTTAATATTGGCTATGACTCAGCCCCAAGAGGTGCAGGAGAGAAATGCATTTCATGTACCAGTAGATTCTTTGGCCTCAAAATCCCAGGACAAATTTCATGACCTAAAAGGACCACCTAACTCTGCTTGGCAACAGCACATCACATTCCTTCACAAGCTTTAAAATAAATACACCAATACTTTTGAGAAACAATTCTTCTGGGACACTTGTGATGATTTGCGTTCAGTTAGCTGACAACCCCTGGCTCCCAGACCCTCGACAAGCATGTAGCCCTGTTACAGGGAAGCATACTGCAATAGCAAAGAAAAAGAAGGGAAGAAATACCTTCATCATCTTGCCTTAAAATTAAACACCCAGAAGAGAGAGTCACTCCTGTTTCTACAGCAGCAAGTGGCCAGATAACTCTGGTACAGTCTAGCAAAGCTTTTTCAAGTGATTTTAACATGCACTTGCTCTGAGTATGGTAAAAGCAGGCAAGTACTCTTCCAGTCCTGTGGCTCGTGGTGTAACTGACTGTTATGGCGTGGTTTTGCCCCCGGGGCCCTCTGCCGACCCTTGTGCTGCTCCTCCTCCCCGTGGGGCTCACAAGGCTCCGCTGCCCCAAGGAGCACCACGAGCCCCAGCACCAGCTGGGACGCAGGGAGGGCTGTGTGGCAGGGGACATTCAGCTGTGGGGCAAACACAAAACAGGCTCCGTGCCCAGCAGCGCGATCAGCACCAGGCGAAAGGAAGCCCCTTCCACGTGCCGGTGAGGGGTCAGGGCTCGGGGCCACCGGCAGGGCGGCAGCAGGACTTACTGGCAGCCAGGACCAACTCTTTGTGGAGCTTGTACGTCATGACAGGTTCAGACAGGTTCCTGCAACAACCAGAAAGAAAACTGAGCTCTGCAAGGACAACGTGACCTGCTCACAGCTGATCTCAAAGCAAAAAGGTGGGCAAATCTGCCCGCCTCCAGCCCACAGGTTCCCCACAGCATCTCCCCCCAGACGGCACTGCAGGACGTGGCATTTCTACAACACGCATATTTCGCATGAAAAGAAAAAAGATCCATTCCCCTTCCCAAAGCCTTCTCTGCTTCGTCTCCCTTTCCAGCAGCCAGATGTTACCACCTGGCAGTGCTCTCAGCTTTCCACCCGACCAACCCCAAGCTCCTTTGTCCACCCTGAGCAGGGGGGACCTGCAATGTTACCTGAGATAAAACTTCAGCGAGCTGGTAATCGTCTTGATGTCCCAGTCGCTGCTTTGGAGATCTACATCCCCTGGACATTTGGGATCTGGAGGAACAAAATGGCTTTAAAATAAGACTCATTTTGAGATTGTTAATAAAAGCCAACTCTCAGGGAGGGTTTCCACTTGAGAGAGACAAAGCTAGAGCAGCCCATGAAGAAAGCTGGTGATTCTCACAAGGGGGAAAAGCAGAACAACAGTATTGGCATCAGTATTTCAGAAAGGCTGTTACTCAGGATGAAGAGAGTGGTGCTAACTAGGGGCAAAGGAAGAAGCAGCAGAAGGTAGCACTTTAACAGTTAGCAAGGGCGCATTCTCTAGTTTGTTTTTTCCCAGCGCAGTCAAAATTGGCAGAAACCATACATCCTAACAGATCCAAGATAAGCCTTCTCATACCCAAAATAATCCAACTTTCCAGCTCCGTCCCCTCCCTCCCAGCAACTCCCCTAACGGCCGTTCTGGAAGCTTCCCCTCTTGCTGCACAGAGAGGAGCGGCATGGAGAAGGAAGCAAAGCTGGGTGGAATCGTGCTTCACTCCTGCCCACCCTCACTGACCAACCCGTCGTCCCTGCAGCACGACGAAGTAAAGGACACGGATGGAAGAGGGGGGTCAGCTGGACTGAGGGAACAAACTGCACGACTTATTTTAAAAAAGAAAGAGGACTAGAGACAGAAAATCTACCTCCTTACTCAAGTTCAGGAAGAAATTGTTCTGCAGCAGTTTTTTCCGCTCAGTGTTGTTGGACTCTGTGTTGTGAGTTTGTACGCAGTGGGGTAGCAAGTGGTCAACCAGAATGATGAATATTAAATAAAACGAAAAGCCGCTCACAGCTGGGGTTCAGAAGGGAAAAACACAGAGCTGCTCGCAGGGAGGGTGAGAATCAAGAAGCAATAAAAACTTAGGCTAAGTAATTAGTCATCAGGCAAGCGTAACTGGATAGCTGAAGTAGCTCCGTGGGAATCGGGTACAGCTACATGTCAGCACAAACCAGCCGATTTAATAAACAGCAACAATAGTAAAAGCAGTAACAGCCTTTGAACACTACATTAACATCAGATGTCCGCACAGGGAGCTGAAGGAAGCTGGCGCACGCCCGAGGCGTGCAGATACCAACGTAAATGTACTTTTTGCTCTAGCCCCCTCCGGCAGCCGGCCACAAGGGCTTGGCTGCGGGTGCACGGGACCCTGGGGCCCGCACAGCGGTGTGGCCACCTGCCCTCACCCACACGAGTGCCGGGACAGGAGCGGTGGCTTCGGCGGGTCCCTGTCTGGGAACGTCCTGGCATGGAAGGCCGCTGCTGAGCCCTGTGCAGTTACCCACTGCTTGCAGAAGGACTGCCCAGTAACTAACGTGCTCCTATGAAACGCAACTCAGTGCACAGAAAGCCTTGCCACAGAAGCACGTGCACCGAGCGACTCGTCCGTGGGATGAACAAGCCCCCGCAGCAGGTATGCCTGCAGACGTTCCGGAGGCACGGCAGGAACCTGCACGCGGCCTGCCAGCGCGCAGCGTGGCTCGGCAGCGGCACTGAGGCACACGTGGACACGGTCCAGCCAAGGCCATCTCCTCCCACACCTGGGAGCGAGCACCCCCCCGTGAAGCGGGGGGCTCAGAGAAAACAGCCCGCAGGAGGTGCCCGGCCGAACGCAGGCTCAGCTCGGGGCCGCAGGGTCCCCGTGGGACACGCACCTGAGGCTCCGCCAGCTGGTGCCGGGGTCAGGCAGGCGTTGTGGATGCTGTGGGGAGATGGAAGCGCTGGTTCTGTCACACTTCTGCCACCTCCAGTCCTCAGAAAGCCTTCACAACTGTCTGCTTAGGATGTTGCAAAAGCTCTCACTGGCTTAATCTGACCTTTATGAAGAACGATTTCAGTTCTGAGCAAAAACCCTAACCCAGGTAAACGGCCTCGCTGCTAAGGTACGGTTTACATCCCCACCACCATGGGATGAGGGGAAGGGACCCCAAGTTTCCTCTCCTGGGCTGCTGCAGGGCTGGCACTGCTGGGACCTATGCAGACAAGCAGCTCCTGAGGCACGTTGCTGGCCGGGCACGTCCCCTGGCAGCAGTGCTGCCTGAACACCAAGGTCCTCGGGACCAGGCTGCTAATTAACGTGGGCTAACCTTGCACCCTGTTCTCAACCACACTGCCTAAATGAGGATTGGGGCATTGGCTTTCGTAAAGGAAACGGAGCCGGGACAGCCAGGTGGGCACCAAATGTTGCTGCTGCTTGGCTGTGGGGTGACACTGGCAAGCCCGCGCCACGCGGAGGCGCGGAGCAGGGGAGGCGAGGGCTCATCCCTGCTGGCCCTCATCCCGCTGCTGGGGCCGCAGCGGAGCACGCCCCAGCACGTGACGCCAAAATGCCTGAGTATTTTTAGCACGGGGTGGGAGAAGGCTTGTCCCCACAGCTCTGGGGTCACCGCCCGCCTTCATCTCCCCGCTGCTCCCATAGCTTGAAATACAAGTTGAACCAGCAGCAAACGCGGCGGAAAGGGGGAGAGGACAGGGTGGGTTGCAGAAAAAAGCTCAGAAAAGCAGGGAAGGGTGTGGCGTGCCTCAGACTCATCTCGTTTTGAAAGCTGATCCTCTTCACCCTTCTCGAACAATATAAAAATATAACAATCTAACCGCACGGAATAATTAATTCTTACCAAAAAAGGCATTCAGCAACTTCTGCACCTGAATATTGCTGCCGACCGTTCGGTAGACGCCCTCTGTAGAGATCCCTAAGCACAACAGACCAGAGCGTTAGCCAGAGCCGTCCCGTGTTGAGGGCTGTCCAAAAGCACCATCTGGCGGAGCGACGGCCTGCTGGGGAGCTGCCCGGCTTCCCAGCGCTTCTCGCTGCCCCCCGTCCCTGCAGGGCACCCCTTCACCGCCCAGCCCCGTGGGGAGGGTCCCCCCGCTCTGCTCCTCTCCCAGCCCGCGGGACTGGGACGGGGCTGGCTGCGTCCCCGAGGGGCTGGGAGACGCCAGCACCGCCACCTTCCCGTGGCAGCCCGGAGCCTCGGATGTCAGGGAGCAATTTGTCCTGCAGCCCACACCAGCGATACACACTCGGACAGGCTGGAGGTTCGGTGAGAGACCATACAGGGAGGTGTAGTCCCCTGCCCCGCTTCAGTCCTGCCCTTCTGCCTAATGCGCCCGAGCAATTCTTTACTCCAGCTGAACCCTGCCTCTAACTCCAGCACAGAGAACGCTTCCACAGCTGTTTGCCTGCAGCCTGACGGTCAGCTTTCTGAGCCAAAGACGAGAAACTGGGGAATGAAAACACCACAAAGGTGAAAATTCAGTCCTACCTGGAACTTGGTATGACAATATTCCAAATAACGTGTTATTTCTGCTCTTTTGACCCAAGTTCTCTAGTGAATTAAATTAGACAGACTTTCAACTAACAGCGCTGTGCTGAGGAAAATGGAACGCAATTCAGGGCGACGGGAACGAGGACACGCCAGGAGCGCAGTCACTCCGGGACGCCACTGCGGGCACCTTACCTTTCGTTTCTACTGCGTTGATGCATTTCCGCACAAACTTGAAGCCGACCTCGTTCAACTCCACTGTTTCAAACAAGGGAAGCAGTGTTAGCTGCCGGAGCACCAGCATGCGGTTACTTGCGGAAAACTGCTGGGAAGGGGCCATGCACAGCCACCACGCAGCGCTCCGGCACCGCAGAGCCCGAGCGCACAGCCGGCCCCACGCGTGCATCTGGCTGTTCGTTTCATCTGCATCGCGTACGTGCCTCTACGAAAACACAGGCATTCTTTACATCTTGACGAGGAATTATTAGTTTCATATGCTCTCGAGTTTTTGTTGAATTTATTTTGAGCTACAGCGTCTCCCCCTGCCCCCTTCCTGTCTTTAATAAAAGAAGTGTGAATCAGAGTCCCGCCACATGTGAATTTGTGTCTGATAATGACTTGATTAATCATTTCCAGAGCACTGCAAAATCTGCAGTTAAATCTCTTCCACATCATAGGATCATGTAATTTCTACTTATCTACCTGATTAAATTAAAAACCAAAAAAAATAAATAAAAAACCCCACAGCTTTACCTGCTGCCTGAGTAAAGAGAACACGGGTTTTTGTTCCAGCTGGTTAATCACAGACATTTTTTATGCCTATCTTACAGGCATCATGAAGGAGGCAGAAAGTTACAATTTTT
Organism: Anser cygnoides; assembly: GCF_040182565.1. Classification (NCBI taxonomy): domain Eukaryota; kingdom Metazoa; phylum Chordata; class Aves; order Anseriformes; family Anatidae; genus Anser; species Anser cygnoides. Next base: position 21,280,850 of record NC_089885.1, on the reverse strand, counting down.
TATAGATGTATTTCAACTTTACTACTTCTGCTAATTTTTCCAGGACATCTGGACGGATTGTCCAAGTTGTACTGTGGAACACCTTTCTGTTCAGTGCAAACATTTATACTGAACCTCTCCTAAATGACTGTGCTAAATACAGACTTGTTGCAGACACCAAGCGGGAGAGAGCCCTCTGTTTTCTTTAATTCACAGATGAGACTGAGAGACAGACTTGCTTGAAAGATGTATTTGTGTAATCCAGCTGACTGGGAAAAGCCTTCTAGAATATGGAATTTTAGTTGAAAACTCCATATTCAAATTTTTATAGTCCAAAAATCCATACCACTTTACCTGGGTTTCAAACTAAATTTTGGCTGAAAATATTGACTTTGAGTTAGCATCTGGAAATGAAAGTAAAACATTCCTTACATTTAGACTTAAATATATATATATATTTTTTCCATGTTAATACACAGTGAGATTTATTTAAAATCTCTGGTAGAAAACCCAATACTTGGTGCAAGTTTGCTTGCATGCTTTAAAGAAAACAACTTTTCACTGGAAGAAACAGACGCATTTGTACCACATTTGCACCCAGCCGCGCCACCCATGTGTGGTGGGGAGCTCCAGGAGCCAACCCCGTGCTGCCTCTGTTTGCCTGCTAGAACCTTCGTTATGTGAAACCTCCTCAACTTCTCTCACTGACCTTCTCTATTATTTTGGGCTTTAGAGATGCAAATCGGACTCTGCCTCCCTCTGGCTCTTGCCATATAAAATCCGCACATTGCACTCAGTAACTTTTATCACTGGCAGCTCACTCTTATCTGGCCTTGGTATCAGACACCCTGATGAAAAGGGAAGAAGTTACACGGCTGTCCTGGAAATTACACAGCCAGTCTGCAGAAGTGAAAGATGTGTATCTGCAATGAAATGCACTGCCCGGCCTCAGGCCAGCCTCACGTATGAGAGGAACGGAAACAGAAATAACTCACTTTCTTCCTGCTTCGTGATGGGACTGTGGTAGATCTGAAAAAAGGGGAGGGGGTGGAGGAAGAAACAAAAACATAATGCAACGTGATTTGATACTTTTCAAAGGAAAACGCAGCACCCCATAAATCATCCAAAGCCAATCACAAAGAGCAAGACAACGTCCCAAAGAAAGTAATTTTACAGTTAAGCAAGCTACCATTATCTCTACAATAAACAAGCTTGCTGACTTCCTAAATTTCACTGGAACAACCGTTTCTAGGGAAGGGGTCTCCCAAAAACTGAACAAGAACTTTCATTTGTCCTTTAGGTACCCTGTAAAAATGACAGCTGGACAGTCTGGCACACTTTTTTTTTTTTTTTTTCTTCTTCTTTATAAAAAAATACTTAAAATATCAAGACATTCCTTCTTCACCCCATACAAAATGCCTTTTTTTTTTTTAAAAAAAACGAAGAATAAACAGTAGGTGCCATTCTTGATGGAAAATCAAGAACTTTTTATACGTAGTAACATATCATGGAAACTGAGTGAGCACCTGCCATCGTATAAGTGAATGGCTGTCTGCTATAAGCACACTGACCCTCCATATTATTCCAGTGTTTTCTCTTTAGACGACCAGGGAAAAAAAGTGTTGTTGAAGGTGCCCATGTTCCACCTCTCTGCCCCCACGTCTCCTCAGTGCATCAGCAGTAACAGCCCTGAGCTACTCCATCCAGCCGCAAGTCAGCGAGCGCAGCCACTGCCACCCTCTGACCAGGAACACCTAGGGGAAGGCTGCTCTCAAAAGGCGAGGGGAAACCAGGAAATGTGTTTTCCCATACTGCCCATCACGCTGTCTGTTTACAGGAAATTCTGTAAAATGTAGGAGTCTGTGCTTTGCTCACATTAAAGGAAGGAAATAACAACAGCCACAGGAACCCTGGCGAGCACTTGTGCAGGGTGGCTGCTCACACCAGACTTTACAAACACTGCTCAGAGCAGGTATAAACAAAAAAATGCTGTCATGCAGATCTAAGAGGGAGTTTTAACCGAAATATCGATTCTTTCAAACTCTGTAAGGCCACGGATTTTAGGAATTCTGCCAGTTGCAGATAAGTAGAAAAATGTACCAAAGCTTAAAGGGGGGAAAACCAGCATCCCCACTGCAAGCTGTGCGGAGAACAGGTAGCACGAAATCCAATTACAGACGTGTAGTAGCTGAACGGATGCCCTCAGTTATGGGAAAGCAACAGCAGCCAAGCGATACCTTTAAAAACGAGCTTTCCATAGGTTGCTTTATTGACCTTTCTCAAGACCCACCAGCAGAGGACACTGCCTGACAGCAAATCCACAGCTACGTAACGCTCCTTGACTACTTACTGGCTCTTTTCCGTCCATGGCTTCCATCCACAGCCTTCGATTAGCTTCTGAGAGCGCTTGCAGCGTGATGGTCCCAGACCTATGCAGAGTTTGCCCGGGGGCAGACAGGAAAACGAAGCAAAAATTATTTTAATAAACAGCAGAGATCGATTTCATCCATTTTCACAGGGCTTATCTTTCTGGAGGCCATTTTAATACTAAGCATCTCACCTCTCATTAGTTTCAATGTCAAAACAAAACCTTTTGTCTATGGAGTCAGTCTTTCTCCTTACACAGGACTTAAGCGTCAGATCCAAGGTGCTCTAGAAAAGAAAATTAAAACCAAGATTAGAGGAAAGAAACGTGGGAGAGGATTTAAGGTTTCTCAGCCCCCTCAGTCTGCAGCCTAGCATGACGCTGCCCATCGGGACACACGGCAGGGCCGCATGCTCCCAGCAGGCGCCCCGCTCATCAGATGGCTCTGGTGACACGAGCGCAGATGGTCCTTCCCACCGCTCAACAGAGCTGCAGCTAAGACCGCGATCGCAGGCTTTGTAAACCAGGTTTCCCCTCTGCAGTAACAAAATGTTCTAGATTTCATGGGATTTTCCTGCAGACAAGTGCTAAATATCTCAGCAACAAGCAATATGCTTCCGCAGGGCACAAACCTTGCTTAAAACAAGCCTTACGAGGGACTCGCTTGTTCTTTGAGAGCAGGACCGTGCTTGTCTATTGTCTGACAGAGTTGGATCCTAGTTTTTATTGGGATTAAGGAGGGCTATCAATTATCCACAGCATTGATGGCCCAATCAGCTTTACACAAAACACCTCATAAAAAGAAGAATGCTCACTGACCAAGTCTAGCGTAGACATGCTCTGATGAAAGGGCTGGGCCTCGGCCCTACGCTTTAGTGGCCCTGTTATTTACAGCAAACAGTAGGCAGCTTATGACACGTTCATAAGACCTCCACGACCTCGCAGGAACTCTGAAGAGACACCCAGGAAACTTCACAAGGAACCAGACCTCTGTGGTGGGTGCGCGAGGCTGGGACGCGTTGTGCACTGCCACCGCCACGCTGCCGGAGCCCGCGAGGCCTCTGGGCAAAGCGGATCCCGCAGACCCAGGGCACACCAGCAGCACGGCGGCCTGCTCCAGGATTATGCTGGGTTTATGCCCGGCGCTGATAAACTCCTGGCTGAGCTGTGCGTGTTTGCTGTTTGCTTGTTTGTTTCAGAGCCCTCTGTCATCGGGGCATTTGAAGTTGTGTGGCCAGCTACGCCCTGAAGGTGCAAATTACCAGACTGCAAGAGTTTGGGAAGGTGCTAATCTAAATTTTTACGAGCCCCTACCTGCATTAAAAGGCTTTAATAAACATGTTTACAACACAGATGATGATAGATCTCTTCAGTCAATATTTTGGACATTTCTTTGCCCTCTGCCAAGGGCTTCCAAAAAACACATTTTATTTTACTGTTGCACTGTGCAGAAGGCTGCCAAAGAACACAGACCATGAGATCAGAAACTGGAGAACAGCACGCCTGACTTGCAAGTCCCCAGGGGACGCTGTTCCATGGCAGAGAGGTGGGCGGGTGGACTCAGCTGGACTCCGATCGCTATGCTCTGAGCCATGGTCTCATCCAGCTCTGTATCCTGCCCCTTCCCTAGCACACTGAGGAACTGCAGGGAACTCCCAGACACATTGGTAAAAAACAAAGTATTTTGTATCAGGTCCCCCAGTCACCCTTCCTACAACGGGGGGCTGCTCTACTCTGGGTGTGGTTTCAGAAAGAGACAGAATAGATCAACTGAAGGAAAAACTTGGTGAGCAAGTCTGCAGATATCCCTCCAGGAAACTAACTCACCTGCTTAGCTCCAGGCTTCTGGTCCATGGGGGTCATCCTTAAGGTTTTTGCCTCCTTTTCGTATTGGCAGTAATACTTCACCCAGGAGATGCCCAGCGCCCCTGCAGAAACACGGGGAGCAGGAGTCAGCAGCAGGGCACGACTTTGACCGGCAGCCGGCCGGCACCTCCCGCGGGTTTGTGCCTCCCTGGGGAAAGGGACAGCACGACCCGTGCGGGGTCCCGGCCCCAGGAGCGGCAGGAGCGAGTGGGAGCACCCCCAGGGGCACGTGGGGACACCTCCATCCCCATCACCTCCATGCTGTGGGGAGCAGGACGGAGGAGAAGGAGCACGGGGCGGCTGCTGCCTCCAGTGCCCTTCGGAAAGCTGCTGGTGAAAGGAGGTTTGTGGGGCTCTGGTTGCAAGCCAGACTGGTGTGGCAAAGTCCAGCCAAGACCTACACTAGCAGGATCCTACGTGTCAAATGCTTGCTTCACACGGAGACCACTATTTTTGCCTGTCAACAAAAAGTTGGCAGTAAAGACAACGGCACCTTTAAAGCACCTTGAAGTTCCTATTTACTTCACACTAGGATTTGCTGCCACTTTTCTTTGTTGTCTTACCTGAACCCCATTGTATGAAATACTTGAATTGATACATTTTCTGCAATTTCACTTTTAAGTTGAAGTTTTTCTTTTCATACTCCACTTGTAAGGGAAAAATAAATAAAGGCAGCAAATACTCATTGGCATGCAGGAATGTGCAAAATTTGTTTGTGGTCTAAAATTACGATGTATGTGTTTTCTTTTGAACACAGGATAAACACACATATAAATACATTTGTATATATAACCCAAAAAAATAACTGCTTACAAAATAAGTTATCTGTAGACTCAGAGGCCACAGCTATGTATGCAGGCTTTTGTCCCTCGAATGTTCATGCTTGCATGACCAACAAGTATTTGTAAGAGACTGAATTTGACTGAGTTCAGCACGGAATCACAACTTTTGCTGCCAGCAGATTAGCCTTCAGCACTGGCTAACACTTCAGCTCTGCTCACAGGCACTCAGAGACGTTGCCTGTCTGAGCCACTACGTAAAAGACACGCAATACAGGAGATGGCATCTTTCTAATGCACGAACTTTTTTAGCTGGACAAGCTCAAACACCAGCAGCGTTCTCCCAGTCCCTCCTCTTTGCCTGGAGCTGGGAGAGAGGACATCTGGAGAGAAGGTGGGGACTGAACGCCCACAGCCCTCTGTGAAACCAGCACCAGGAGTGCTGACTTGCTGCACGAGCATGCACGTCACCTGAAGTGAGCTGGTACAGGAAAACAAATAGTAAAAATTCAGCATCCAGCACATCATCCCGAAGGGAACTCCCGGCATGGGAAGAAGCAAGAAGTGCAGTACAAATACCGGTCCTGTAACCACTCAGGAACTGCACATGCTGATGTGGGCTAAAAATGACCCTCTTATCAGTGAGAAGGAAGCTGGGCAGAACAGCACATACGTTCTCATAGAAGGCAGCCAAGGTGCAATCTGCCAGAGCTCCAGCCTCTCCAGCTAGAATGTAGTAATAAATCTCATCTAATTCAAGCACAGGGCAATTAGCTCCTTGCTTACACGGCTGGCGTAACCTGGAGAAAGCTTTGTGCTATCACAGAGAAAGCTGTCAGCTGCACTGCCATTAACGCTGCTGCTAGGTCCTGAGCCACCGCCGAGCATGGCCGGAGGCACTGGGCTGGCAGGTGTGACACAGCCACAGCCGTCCCGTGGCCAGTGCTGCCCAACCACAACAGGCTGGGAGCTGAGCACAGCCCTGGCAGCAGGGCTCCAAGCCACGCAGCCCAGGCTGACGCACTCTGCAACATGTTCAGTGCAAATAAAAAGCATTACATTTCTCCTGAGTGTACAGATAGCCCTCGATGGTCGGCTGCCCTGGTAGCTTGCAGGTTAGGGGGGCTTCCTTCATCCTTTTCTTGAGGTCTTCCAGCTCCTCCCGTGTGCTGGAAAAGTGATTCCTTGTCTGTTGGGGAAAAATATAAAGAGGTACATCTGAACAAGAGCAGAGAGCAAGCCTCAGGTATTAATGATCAAAATTTCAGCCTCAGACTTTAGGTGCTCTGGCAGAAATGTGTCAGTCTCCAGTGCACAAAATGTGAAAGCCACTCCACAGATTCTGATGAAAACTCAGAACAAAAAGCTAAGAAAGTGAAAGCCATAAGAACATCGGGCTTTTAAAGATGGTTGAAGAGACAAGGTTTAACCTACCAAACATGGAAATGGTGAAGAGTCATGAGTGGGAGGACACTTTTGTTCTTACAATAAAAGAAACTTAGCACTTTTAAAGGCTAGATGGAAGAGAAGGAAGCACCTGAACTCTTTGCACTATTATTTAGGTAACAGGTGCATTCTCCTACAAACCTAGGCTGTTTTTCCTCAAAAGATCATGCTACACTGCTTGGCATGAAATTGTTTTTAAAGAGTTGTGTCAGTGAAGGGTACAAACTCAAGGCGTTTTTACGAACACCACTCACACCAATTAACGAGCCAGCAGTAAACTTGGCTTGGCATAGATTTATGGCTGTTGTTCCACTGGAATGAGGGCCAGCCATGAAAGACTGAGGATAAAACGAACAGGACGCAGTGAGTATACTCTGTGAGTACACCCTGTGAGTATATTCAGTCAGAGGAGGAGCTTACCAAAGCATTTAGGAAGCTGACACCGCAAACATGAAGGTTGTAGGCCTTTTTAGAAGTCATGCACAATTTCAACCTCATGAAATTGGAAGAAATTCTCAGGTTTACGCACAAGGTTAAATGACAAAATTTTAATAGCCCGTTCTGGACAGAATTTGTGATTTCTGAAAAACACTGTAACAGCCCCCGCGGACTCTTGTGTGCAGGAGAGAAGGAAAGGTGTGTGAACTAAGGAGGAAATAACTTTCTCTGCACCTCCCACAATGCAAACACGGACAGTCTGTTTTGCATGGAAAAGCCTTTCTACTAGAGGAGTTTAAATACAAACGAGAATAGAAGTCACATGTAAAAAAATATTTCAGCTGGGCAGGAACGTACATTCTGCAGGCTGAGCTGAAGCTGCTGTTTGTAAGGGAGGAAATCCTGTGTGAGCTCAACTGTCAGGTTGTTGTAAGTGAAGAGGCTGTGGAGAAAAGCCAGCACCTGCAAAGGAGAGAAAGGACACAGATTAAACTCCTTCTAAGTTTCTAATCACAGGAAAGATAAGCAGGAAGCAGGGTTTCAGAAATTATATATACAAATACATTTTTCCTACAGTTTTGGAATGCTGCGAGTCTTAATGTGACTTACTGACCACAGCGTCTCTAATGCCCAGGTCTGCCTCCCACAGACACACTGTCTTGGTAAAACAACCCGAAATGCAAGACCCTGCTGCGGAAACAGAAGCAGGCCTGCAGACAGCTTGTCCACGAGACCCGTGCGATCCCACGGGCAGCCGTGTCCAGCGGCGGGGCAGAGCCCCCCACCCGGGCAGGGTCCCCGCACACAGCCACGAGCTGGTACCGCTGCAGCCTGTGCTGTGACAGGTAAGCAGAGCAGACATCTCTGGAGACAGATAATGCTCATCAAAGGCAAGGTGCCCAAGGCAATTCGTAGGAAGACCTCTAGCTTCCTACAGTGTCTGGCTTGCTCCTCAGGATCGACTTAGATGAGAAACCAATCTGTGGCTTCGTGGTGCTCCAGCAAACACCACTAAAGGTGTGGCTCAGCAGCAAGCCAGGTGTGCAGGTTAACTCCTGCTCCACCACAGGAATCCCCAGGACTGAATTCAGCCTGGTAGCTCACCCCTTCCTGCAACTGCCAGTATATCCGAGCATCAAACAGTAAGGGCTGAAAGAAAAGGAAGCTCCTACCGGTTCAACAATACTGAATTTCTTGCTTTCTTGTACTTCCTGGATCTGGTACACATACTCAAGGGATGACTCAAAGAAATTGTGCCTCTCTTTGTCAACCTGAAGGTCAGCCTGAAGGAAAGAAGGGTTAGGTGAGAAAAAAAAAAGTAACATCCAGTTTGATGGTATTTGACTAGCATTTGTCACTTAGCCCACAAATAGTCCTGTCCTCACTTAAGAAAAAGCCTGCTAAATGTGTCCAGCCCAGGTTTTGATCACTTTGCACAGGACCAGAAGACTCGACCACTGGACACTGTTCCCAGGTCTACCCTTTTCTAGCTCCCTGCCCTTTACAGATCCAGAACCTCACAGCACTCTGCAAGGATGAAGCCTTCCTTAAGCGCATTTGTTATTCTAACATGAGCTCCTTCTCCACCCGCAGCCCTGCACTGGTAAGGACGACAGGGTCCCCATCCTCCCTCCCGACTCCTGCTGTGACCTGAAACCAGCAATTCCAGAGCTGCAGCACAAGGCAGGACAATGTGGCATGCCGTATTACCACACCTTACACAAATTTTGCCTTGCAGAGGTGTTTGGAACTTGATCTGGCAGATCTGATTTGATCTGACCGCTCTGACGTGGGCTGGAGCGGCTGGGGCTTTCCTTTCTTGCTGCAAATACATGGCAGCAAGAGCAGCTCGAATGGGCACCATCCCTCCTCTGCCTGCTGCCACTGCCACCATGGCCCGGCTGCCACAACTGCCCCTGCAATCACCAGGAGCTAGACAAGAAACTGGCAAAAATAAAAGCTAGTTAGTTTTAACCAGGTGAGTTCACTGCCCTGTACTCTGAGGGTGAGAACAAGTGATGGCAACGCAGAAAGCCGCTGCTGCTGCTCAGCACTCTGATCTGAAGTACCACGTCCACATCCCTGCTCTCACCCATCTGAACAAGCTCCAGGTAGATTTATGCTTATGTTCAACTGGTTACTAAAAGAGATTATCCCCCCCCATATTTAAAAATCTAGAGCAGGTGGTGGTGTTGCTTCTGGACTCGACTCTGAGGGAAACTCCATGCACACCTCCTGTAACTGGGACTCCTTCTTCTTAGAAGACAAATGCAAATGGCGATCCAGCATGGAATAAAACTTCTCACCATCCTTCTCAAACTTCTTCTTCCTTTCCTGTAGATGCAAGAGTTGAAGCAGAACTGGTTACTGGCGTCTCTCAGATAAGAACATGCAACAGTGCCAAAATCTGTTCTGCAATTCAGCATTCCCAGGGAAAAATTCTGGTGGACCCATTAGAACAGGAGGCCACTTTTCCTTCGCTCTGCTTTCACCAGGTAGTTCCTCACACCGGATTTAGTTATGCTTCGAGAGCAAGCTCTGGCAATACATCGTGGTACAGGCACTCTAAATAGTTTCTCATGTCAGCACTGTAGCAGAAGCCCCACAGAAGAGGTCCTGTTCCCCTGCTCGATCTCTTCAATGTCAAGTAAACTTGAGATACACTAACGCATCAAAAACATATTGCCATTCCCTAAATGATGTTCACATAGTTCAGCATTAACTGGGTAAGTACTTTAATGCCAAAAACATGTCCAGGATAAGAAAAGATTTATTAGGAGTCTGGCAATTTTCTGTTTTTTAAGTTTTTATCACGTGTCCAAAATGTATGAGAATGAAAGCAGAAGACTAGAGGGTGATACGTGGGAGGGAAGTCATCACCCCGTCAACAGTAGTGGCAGAAACAGAGAACAGAAACCGTGCAGCCAAAACTTATACAACTTGTACTGCGTAGTGCCAGTTTGCACACAGCCCAGCAGAGTGGTTCATCAAACATAACAATAAACAATGGTAAGAGTTCGCATCTTGGAGGTCTCCTACAGATGGTCTGGTTCTTATTGACCTCATTTACATCTCAAACATACCAAACACAGGCAAACATGAAGTGTGGGCTGATTTGTTAAGAAAGACTCTGTGAAGGAATCAGCGTAACAAAAAGGTTTGCTTACACTGACAAATCTGAAGGGGTAAATGTCTAGAACAAGAACAAGAAGAGAAATTTGAGAATGAAACCCAGAGAAAAGCTGAGCTGAGGATGTGCCTGTTGGCTTATGCCTTACAGCAACTGTGAAACCACAGTGCACTATGGCTATCACGAATCAACCATCAGTAGAAGCCAAGTTAACAAATACTCATACAAGATGGTGAGCTATCTGTGATTGCTGAGAGGGAGTTACATTGCTAAAATAAAGAAATTCCAGCCAGCCAGCAGCCCCAGTGCCAGGTCCACGCAGATGAGAACTAGTGCCTATGGGGTACGCAAAGAATGCCCAACCCCTCTGGGCAGCTTTTGAAAGCTCAAGAAAGTGGAAAGCAGAGTTAGGACACACCAGCCTACTGTGTAATTAATGATATCTTCCAACAATTAATTCCCAAAAGCCCTGAAATGCTGTTCTCTTGCAACACTTCAGCAAACACACGCCAATACCACCAAGAAACAGACCAGATGGAGTCTGGCAAACTATTAAATATTAGGCATTTTGCTCATGAATTCAATAATGACTACAAAGTTTGAGGCTATGGTTCTTAAATAAAGTTCTTTTTCTTTTTTTCAGTCAGTTCTCCTTCATGAAGTTTTACTTCCCTGTTCCACTTGCATGGATTATTCAGTCTAGTAGGATGTCATACACCGTGGGACACGTCGGGGCTCCCAAACTGGTGCTTTGGCTAGGCATGGCTAGCCCTTGGCTGTTTTCTTCTTAGCCCTTTGCTCATAGAGGCTACTGTCGTATTCCCTCTGGAAGAAGAAACGTTATTTTCACGTTGGCACACACTAGGAGGCACTTGTGGGTTGTTTACTGGAGCACATGAAGCTTGTACATCGTGGTGGGCAGCACACCGTTCCCAATGTTATCCACCGTGGATAGCATCTGTTAGAAAAGGGCAAAGGCACCCAAATCTAACAGCTAGGTCAGATCTCCGCCTAGCAATAGCTCCCTCTGGCTTTGCTGGAAGAGCACCTTGCCTCCAGCACTCAGGCTCGTGCTGGTGGACACCAGGTCCTCAGGAGCACCTTAGACAAAGGTCGGACAAAGTTACTGCTGCTGCCTTCCTAAGGAGAGGACTTCTCACCCCACAAGTCCCGTTTCTCTAACCCTTGCGCATTGCTATTGCCAAGGACAAATACTACAGCAAAATGCAGTAACACTTTTAGAGGCAACAACTCAAATATTCCTGCTTATTTTTAACTGCCCAGGGTACAGCAGGCATCTTGTAAGGACAAGACCCCTGAAGAGGATCGTGTGTATCTTCTGGTATCACCCTGTGCATTTCAGGGATACTGAAACTCCACATTAGCAAATTTAAGCCTCCGAATAAAGAGGCCCAGCCATGAAATCCAGAGGAGAAGAGTCCTCCAAGGGTAAAACATAACATAAGAAGTGCTGCAGCTGAAGAGCTGATGCCAGGAAGAACTGTCAAAACAAAATAACGCCCTCATGACTAACGCTGGTGATGAGTAAATCCAAATCCAGAGGCAGAGAAACAAAAGCTCTCATGAAGTAGAAATTACCCTTTCCGTAAAGTCACGCTTCTGAATGGTCTGCCATTACACGGCACGTTTAATGAAAACAGGAACCTAAGCTTATTTCGATTTTTGTAAGCAGTCCCAAACCCCACGGTGTTTGTAGCACATGCCACAGAAGCGCATCAAAGCAAAGCTGCCCCGAAAGCCCGTGGTGGCCAGAGCAGCGCTACGGGTCTGCAGCTTGCACCCTCCTGCTGCCAGCGCGTTGCACGTAAGGAGGATGGCGATGCCAGGAGCAGGTTTAAAACACCATGGCCAAGCAGCCACCCCGTGGATGTGGCGTGCCAAGGAGGTCTGGGGGAGCAATGGAAGAGCTTTCCTGCAGCAGCGGCTCCTTCAGGAGGAGCCTCCTCCCCTGGCAGTGCCGCACCGTGTGGGGAGCCCCGAGCTCGGCCCCGGGCCGAGGGAGCAGGAGCCGCGGCGGGGCCGCACTCACCCGCGCACAGCTGTGGCCATGTGGAGAGCAGAGCAGTGCGAAACGGGATTGGGGGCATGCAAATGGAGGCCTGCCAGTCATTTTGCACTCTTGTTAATTAACATATAACTGAAAAGCAGAAGGATGTACTACAAATCCCTCCTGATTTTCAAGCCAAGGTTTCTAAGAGCTTGTTGGCTGTTGAACAGAGCACGCAAAAAAAAAAAAAAAAGGAACACAACAGAAGAAAACAACACCCAGACTGGAGCACAATCTGGAACTGTGAGCATAAATTAGTTCGTCATGAATATTCAGCAAAGGGCAGCATTACCTTCCCGCTAAGATTTGCCGGTGTTCAAATCCAAAAAGCCACCCACCTTTTATTTGCTCTCTAAAAAAGATGCCGATGCGATCTCACCCCAACACAGCCAGCACACGCTCAGCAAAGGAAGGCGCTCTGTGACAGCTTCGCTCTCTGAGCTGCAGCAGATGCTGGTGCAGTCAGAAACGAGCAGCCGGAGCTGCTGCACCCAGCTGTCGGCTTCAGGGTGCTGTATGTGCAGGGTGCTGCCCTGCACGGGAAGAGGCCCGTGCCCCGTGCAGGGGGCTCGGTTCCAGCCTGGGGGCTCGGTTCCAGCCTGAGCGAGAGATGGGGGACGGTGAGAGGGACCAACGGACCTGCCAGAACTCGCCTTTAACCAATTACTCGCTGATTGGGATCCTCTGAGATTCCCCTCCTAGAAGAGGCACGGTGAGCAGCAAGCAAGGAGCCCAGCTCACGCGGCTACGGGTCTTAAACCAAACCAAACGCACCCAGAGGAGACACACGTTGCCTGCCAGGAGCCCGCACCCGAACGCGGCTGCAGGGACTCGGAGGGCGAAGGAGCGCGGCAGAAGGGCGCGCGGGCTGCTGCTGGTGCCGGGCTCCCCCTTGCCCCTGCAGAGCAAACCGAGAGGTGGCTCTGAGCAGAGCCTGCGAAACTCTGACTGACGAAAGCCTGCAAACATTAAGTGCATCTGCTTCTGCTGCATCTCCCGCCTCGGTACGCTCCTCTTCTACGATGACGATAATCCCGCTGAAATCACAGCAGAGCTACTGGCTCACCACACGGACACCCGGCAGCGAACACGAACGGCGATGTGTTCGTGAGCGCTAGATAAAGAAGAAGACAGCGAATAAATTCAAACTGCAAATCAGTTTGGGGAAATCACAAGCTGTTGCTCGGAATCGCAGAGGAACTGAAGGCGCGGGACAGGCTGCGTGCCCGGCTTCAGCTTAAAGCACTCGGCTGGTAGAAGGCAGAGGAAAGAAACACAAAAAAGAGAAGTGTGTTCATATTGCAAAAAATACTTTATGCCCGAGTTTTCAACTAGTTTTTATGATGCCTCAGCAGTTAATATAAAAAAAATATATATGTGATTTCTAAAAAGTAAAAAGCTGTTGAGGGCTATAGGAAGAACATTTCTGTAAAAACACACCCGGAGCTCCACCATCCCAGCTACCAAGGCCACACATCCAACTCTTCTCATTTTCAAGCATCACTGCTTTGCCCAGCACACCTGTGACACAAAGAGCTCCGGCTGAAGAGAAATGGCCTGTGGCAGGATACAAAATCCACCAAGCTCATAAATTGGGCTGAGCACGGAGTCTGACCTCCATGAATACGATCTAACATGAAATGAAAAACACAAGCAATCCCATGCTCTCTCTCCTTCAGCTGAAGCCTGCACCTCTCTGATACCATTCACGCCTTTTCATTCATGCTATTCTCCAGTTGTTGGTTCATTTTGAGCAGAACAAGGCTCCAGGGCCAGGCTGAGAACCGCGTCAGCTCAGGGCATCCTGGATGCTCCGTTTTCATTTGTGATGTTTTTGTGCACAAACATTTACCACCAAGTCACAGGAGCGACAATCCCACGGCCTGCGGCCAGCAGAGGACGGCTGGGGAAGGAGGTCCTGGGGAGAGCCCGGAGAGCTGCCCCGAGTGGAGCTGAGCACAGCATCTGGCAGCAGAGACGCCGTTCAGCCCCGGAAAATGGGTTAATGCAGGCTCAGATGTCTTAGACCGTCTGGCTTCTCTCCACCCAGAGTCATCACAAAGACCCAATTCAAACACTCTTCCTATCTGGCTTCGGCATCTTGCACAGAGAACAGAAAACATCTCACAGAAGGCGACTCTGCCAAAATATGGGAAACGAATGAGAGGGCACAAGCTCCCCCGCCACATCTGCAGTCTGCGGTGCGCACGGCGGCCTGCCCGGCCTCCCTCGCGCTGCCTGAGTCAGGAGGAGCTCGGGCCCGGCAGCAGCAAAGGCAGCACAACGGGGGACGGAGCCGTGGCGGCAGCGTGCTGCTGGACAGGTCCTCACCTGGCAGCCCCGCTTCGCGCCTCCTGCTGCCGGCGCTGCAGCGGCCTGGAGACACGCTGCGAGCGGCGAAGGGCCACGGCTCCAACAGCGCCGGGACGAGTGCTGGCGCGGGCACGCCACCCCAGGCACCGCGGGGAGGTGGCGCAGCTCTCCGAGGACCTCGCACACCGAGGGCTGGCTCAAGAAGAAACAGCCTAAGAGGCATTTTAACACTCATCCTAACATTCGCAGGCTGTTGCCCTCTTGATTTAAGTGTTCCATAAACTAGAAGGGGAAGAAAAGCTTGACCTTGTCCCCGTGACCCTTCTCTGAACGCTCGCTGGCTCTCCGTTAACGCAGAGACCAGCCAGGAGGGAGGCTTCTCAGCGCCGCACGGCCGTGCCTTGGTAGCGCAGACGCCTGCAGGGCCGCGGGCCCCGGGGCGAGGTGCCGGGCCGGCAGGTGCCCGCGGCGCCGCGTGAACACGAGGGCCACGCTCACACCGCTGCCGCTTCTCAGGGGTGCGTTGTACAAACACTGTTGTACAGGGGGATTTTGAAGGGCAGGATGGCCATCAAGTCTCATTTCTTAAATCCTGTATTTATAAAACGTCAAAGGCTCCAGATGGGCTGGGCAGAATCCAAGCCCCAAGTGTTCTCCAAAACATCTCCATTTCTGAGCTGGTTCAGAGCCAGCCCCATTTCAAGCTGCCGCCGAGTAACGTGGAACCTGGACTTCTTGATAGCAGACAAGAGAAAAATAATCTTTTCTGCTCAACATGTGCAGACTTTGCTTTTCATAGTTTGTTTCTTTAAAAGTTTGATCCATCTGAAAGACTCATTAGATGCTTTATTTAAATATTTCATAACAAAAGCCCTATGACTATAATCAAGCTCTGATTGCCGGCCTCTGCTGCTCTCCCTCCCACCCCCGGCTCTAACGCACGTTTATCAGGGAAAGTATTTCACTCTCTATAGCATTAAATGAACAAAGGGGAGAAAAGAAAAAGAAGCAGGGAGTATCTCTTGATCACTCTTTGAAACAAGCATTCCTCGCTTGGAACGGAGACAGTGCTGGTATTAGGCCAGAAGAGAACCCAAAGAATTCAGGAAAAGGTTTTGGAGCCTCTTATGATTGAAAAATCAGACTAAAAGTCACAGCGCAGACACTCTCACTCCAGCAGCAGCTGAACACCAGCGTCAGGGAAGTTTCTGAAAGCACAAAGCCTACATGTAGAACAACTTTAAAACAATAAAAGCCAGGAGGAAAAAGGAATAACATAGTAGTAGAAAACAAATCTGTTTAAATTTAAAAGAAATAAATCTTACCTTGGTGAACCCTATTTGTTCCTTCCGAAAATTTTCCAAGGGTTTTATCAGCAAATCACTAGCATTTTGTACCTAAAGTGCGGAGAAAAACACTTTAATTACAGGACACAGATTCATTTTCTCCTAAACAGAGGCTGAACAGGGCTGGGAGCCAAGAACTCCTAGATCTTTCTTAAATGTCTCTGAATACAAACTTCTCTGTACACAGGTGAAGTCACTTAACCTCTGTATCCACTTGTTCCCGTTTGCAATGCACAGAAAACTTGAATCACAGCACAAGCGGCTTTGGGGACCTCTGGTAATTAACTGAAGGGGTTTTCCCCAGCCTGCCATCTGTGCTTGCACCGCTGCACGGTGAGCCAGACCTCCCTGCCCAAAGCGCCATGTCACTCCCCCGAAAACCCTGGGACCAACCTGCCGGCCCCGGGGCCCTTCGGGACCCCGCAGCCCCATCTGCGCCCCGCAGCAGGCACGCGGCCAAGGCCGGCTTTGCTCCTGCCGCCCACCCGCCGCAGCAGGACCAGGCGGGAAAGCCCCCGGGTCTGTGACCCGGCGCTCCGCAGAGACCCTGGCAGGATGAGCCCTTCAGAGGTGCCGGCCACCCCTCCTCTTGGGAGAGGGCGGCTGCCCGTATCTGCACAGCGAGGAGAGCTGGGTGCTCGAGGCAGGCAGGCTGCGCGCGAGCACTAACTAGAAGCAGCCCCAAGGAGGCACAGCCGCTTGTTTATCTCTCCGAGAGGCATGGAACAGGACGGATAGATTCTCAAAATGCTCCGGAGAGTTGTCAGCTCAGCTGGGTCCCAACCTACAGCAAGCTGCCCTGCCCTGCCTGCTCCGAAGGGAAGGGACGGAGCGGAGGAAGACGCATTGCTGCTGCTGCTGCTTCCCCCCTGCCCCTCTGCTCAGGACCGTGCGGCCGCTGCACGAGCCCTGCTTTCCATGACAACATCCAAGGCTGCTGCATGTGACAGCTGGGGAAGAAGGGAAGCCGGCCTTGCCTCCCGAGCCTTACAGAAAGGAGGGGGGAAAAGAAAGGGACATGATGCTATGTTGGCGCAGACCTTTCAGGTAATTTAAAGCTGATGAACACAGTGAGAGTACGAAACCTTCTGAGGGAGCTAAGGAAAAGAGATTGGTCCTGCAAGTGGAGGGCCAAAAAAAAAATCTGTACAGTCAGCCAACATCCCCAAAAGCATCCACGATCCCTGAAATGATCCCTTCCACCCACTTACCCATTGCAAAAGAAGCCATTGCCTGGGCTGTAATTAATAAAGAAATATCTTACTGCTTTCCTCCGGCCTCTCACTGGTTTCCTCCCGCTGCCCTCTCTGCCCGTGCCCCGCAGAGCAGGACAGCAGCGTCCCACCGGTGCTGCCTCCCCTGCGGCGGGCCCAGCCAGCCTGGCGCAGGCTCTCCCTGCTGCACGAGGCAGGAGCGAGCAGGGCCAAGCAGCTAATTCCTGGCACGCTGTAAAGGCTCTCCACCGAGCCTAACCTTCGTGTTTTTCCTGGAATTAGGAGTGAAATGGAAAGCCAGCACTCGTTGCATATTGAGGAGTTTTGGAGGCGAAGAGGGCACACCACCACAGGGGACAGACGGGAAGAAATCGCCCCGCAGGATCTGCGTGCTGGGAAGGGCAGGGGCACGGCGGGACAGTGCAGCTCCCATGGGAGAAAAATGAAGAGAGAAACTCATCTCGCTGCTTATTCTTTAAGGTTCAGTTTCACCACAAGAACAGCCTGTTGCCAGCTATCAGATACCCTGCTCCGCAGAGCGAAGCTGCTGCAGGCGGCGGCACCTCAAGCAAGCCCGGCGGTGCTGGGCTCAGCAGCGGAGCAGCTGCTTGGCGCTCAGGAGAGGTTTGGGGCACCGGCGTGGGACAACCTCTCCCCTTCCCCCCCAGCACCTTCCCCTCCACTGCTCAGGGCATGCAGCGAGGGCACCACAGCTCAGACGTGGTGTAAACACGACGTCCCTGCTGCTGCCAGCTCCCGCACAACGGGAAGCTCCACACCGAGCCATGTGCTGTCGTTCAGCCACGATTTGGCATTTAAATGGTACAACCAGGCAGCAACTACCGGAGCGCAGTTGGGATCATCTTACCATCATCGATCTCTCAAGCTCTACCTCCTGGAGCAACTCTGCGAACTCCTTGAAGGACTCGGCTGCAAAGAGAAGAGGGTTTTGATCAGCACGTGGCACCTTTTGGCAGAAACCAAAAAGGTTAGCAGCTGTTGAAAAGGCTATAGGCATTGACAACTCTCCCCGCAGCGTTAAACAATAAAACAAAAAAAAAATCTTAGGCATCAGCAGTTTTCTTGGAGTCCAACCGAAACAAAAATAACATGAAACCTTTCCTTTAGCAAACTGAAAACACGAGGCTCGTTCAGCCTGGTGGAAACAAAGAGACCAGGTAGCAGCAGTGCGCTGCCTGCCCGCAGAAAAAGGGCTGTCACAAAGCGGGCACCATCTGCCTTCACGGGGCAGGGCACAGAAAGCAGCTCAATTTGCTGCAGCGCAGACCGCAGGTGGCCGTCAGGGGAAAACCTCTCCCACCATGTAGGCACGAACAGCACTGAAACGAGGAGAACTGAAGTCCCGATTCCCCAGGAGACCAGAGAACAGGCTGGACCAACACCGACCTGTGCGTACGGCGCGGCTGCCTGCGGACTGCCTCGGGGACTCCTCCAACTGCATGAGCCTACCTGGGAACTATGCGGCAGCGAGCTCGCTGGCACAGGCCAGCGCTTGCTGGGAGACGTTCCCACAGCTCCGCGGCTCCCTGCGGCTCCCGGGGCAGCAGCCTGCCTGCCCCACCGCCCTCCTGCCCCGGGCAGCTCCCACCGGGATCTCGCGCTGCCCTGCGCCTCTGGCTGCCACACGGGCGGGTTTCCTTTGCAACAGCTGCAGGAATTCCTTTGCTTTGTGTGCAGGTCAGGCTCTGCGCTCACAGCAAAGCACACAGAGGGACTTGACTGACTCCTGAGCGGTTTAAGGAACATCTGAGGGTTAACCAAAAGACGGCTCAGCAGACTGCCTGGTACCAGGGCTCTTGAGAAGGGCAGCCTCAAGAGCTCTGGGCAGGGGTGGCATGCAAGGGAACAACCCGTGCACACAGCGAGGCACGTACAGCAATAGCTCATGCCACAGATAAGGGGAGAAGATGCATTTTTGCCCTATCCACAAAGTGAGGGCCCCGCATCCACAGGCAGAACCTTAGGACAGGACCTGTCTTTCTGCTAAAAGCAGCTGTGACACGGCTGCACAGCGAGTGAGCGTGAACTTGGAGTGCTACGGGACTCGCTCGGCAATTGCTGAGGCAGACACAGAACAGAAAAACCACAGCCTCGTGATACAGTCATTCAGCTGGCATCATCAAAACGTAACCTTTCTGATGAGTCAGGGATTTCTGAGCTCTCTTCCAGAGCGAGGGCTTCAGAGCCCCGCACATCAACGTCCCAGCAGCTTACTATGCTCTACCACAGGGCTGATGGGCTGACTTTCACCGTGGTTACTCAGGACGACATGAAATCTGAAGTGCACACACAGATGCCATGAGCTAAGTATAAGGGGCCTGAGCCTGGAAAGGAATTATCATAGAGAGAAAAAGAATCCAGACCTGAAGTTACAGGGAGAAAAAAAAGTTACGGTGCCTAACATTTTCACTGGATGTGGTTTTCTTCCTCTGCAGGATGCACCCAGGCACACATTTCCTGGCTGCAGCCGCAGAGCAGCCCTGAATTTGTCCTTGCACCACGGGCACGTAGGCTACGGCCCTGCTGCGGGACCCGCGGCGTTTGGGTCTGTGCTCGCCGCGCAGGGAGGCAGCGCGCAGCCGCGGATGTGCAGCGAGGACGTGTCTGGAGCACGCGTCCCCGTGGGAAGGCGCTGCTTGCGACAGACAGCGCCAGCGGAGCGTGTGTGTCCTGACTCGCACTTGCAGCGTTCAAAGCCACTACCTTAGGAGCATGAGTGTCAGCTCGCTGTCTGCCTGCGTAACAAGATAAAAGCACACCATTAGCTATATTTACAGATCAAACGCGTTCCCTGAAGTACGGCAAGAAGAGCTGTCAATGTTTTGCTTCATTCCCGTATCCTGTGCCTCAGATCAGCTCCTACGCTCGCGCACATCCCTGTGCCTCAGAAGCCCTGTAAGAGATGGGAAGTGCTACAGAGATGTCAACACCCTGCTCCTGTTTGGGGAATACGAGAGACTTGCAACGCCCTGAGCTCAGCCCCGCGCAGACACTCCAGATTGGCTGTAGGAGGAGGAACACAACACAGACTTTTCACACTGGATAATCTGGGTCCTGCTCTCGGGAAAGCAAAACAAACACGACCCAGCAAAAACAGAAATAGGGAAAAAACGCCTGTTTTGCCCCAGAGTATTTTACATGTGCTGTGATCTGTTCTTGCTTTCCTCCGCCCTCTGTCCCCTTGCACCCTGCCGTCCCCTTGCACCCTGTCTGTCATTTCCAGCTGCCTTCCTCGCCCGCCGCCAGCCAAGCGCTGGGCACGGGGGCAGGGAGTGGTGAAGCAGCGGCACACGCTGGGCGTTGGAGCTCTGTGCCTGCCAGCAGCAGCAGCAATGCGATGCTCCTCTCCTCGGCTGGCTGCTGCCTTCAGATCCCTCCATGCCCAGAAGGTAGCTTATAATGCAACGTCTTCCCCTCCATTATGCAGATGGGTTTGGAAATTCAGCACCTCTATTTCCATTAGATTTGGAGGCTGACTCATTTCCAGCAGGCTTCACCTAGCAACTTTCCATAGAGGAAATCAGATTTTGAAGGACAAGCCGCAATCTGCTTTAAATAAAACAACCAAGAGAACAGGCTTTACTTCCTTCCCTTTTAGGTGACGGCTGAGACCTGACATCAGCACTGTCAGCTTGGAGCCGCTGTTCACACAACAGCCTGACAAAGCTGTTGCTATTTTATAAACGCCTCGTGTCCCGGGCACTCCGTGGCCCACCGCCTGTGCCCCTGGTGCCTCCGGCTGTGCCCAGCAGCAGGGCTGGACCCCCCCAGCAGCTGCAGCACTTCCTGATGTCCCCCAGCAGCAGGGGTGCCCACCCCCCTCCTCTGGCCATTCTGCAGCGATAGCTAATCCAACAGCAGGATTAACTTGAAAACCTCGGTTTATGGTGTTCAGTGCATTTGCTTCAGCTCCCGGGGCGCAGCTGGCAGCTTTGTAATCGACACAACGTGCACTGGGCTGGCAGGGTGGGAAAACAGGCTCAGGACTGCTAATCCCAAAGCAGATGTGTGGGGAGCAGTGAGACACACGTGCCACAGGCCTCCTTCCATGCAGGCAGAGACTGGGAACTATTTTCCATATCATGACACATCCAGCAATATGTTTCTCCCGGCAGTCCAAAGCCCGGTGCCTCTTCCAGGACAGCACGGGGCTGCTTTGTGTTTGCAAGATGTTTGCAGCAGAGCACACGCAGCGTTAGGAGCAGCACCCATCTGGCTCAGGACACGAGGCCAAACGCCCCAAGCTGCTGCAGTCCGGCTCTGCCCGGCACACGGGGACAGGGCTTAGCTGCAGGGGCCACCCAGGGGACAGGGATGGGGACAGCGAGCGGCTCCCTGCTGCGCTGCGCATCCTCCCGGTGCTGGCCAGGCAGAGGAGGGCTGGAGCCACAGAAAACCACCATAAATTATCTGCGGAATCAAGCATGTGTAACTCAACCCGCCAAAATTCAGCTTTGTAACATATGCTACTGAGTATCTTTGCTTTTCTTCTTTTTAAACTGCAAGTAACATGACAGATACGCTATGCGTTAACTGGCATCTGAGGAACCTGGCTCCAGATTCTGTTTAGTAACCATCGATGCCAGCAAATTCCTAAAGAAGGAGAGGTTTTCTAACTAAGTAAAAGTTTGCATCCAAAAGAAGAAAACTTACCAATATTAATCTCGTCATCTGTTAGGGTGTCTCCAATAAAGTCAAACTGAAAGGACTGCAAAGTCTGGGAGAATTTCTGCACTGCCGATGAGTAACCTGGAAAAGGACAGAGCAAAGAGTGTGTATTTTGCAGCAGTTACACGGAAGTCTTAAGAAATTTAGCCTGAATGTAAAAAACCTACAGTGAGGCAGTTAAAAAAAAATCCAGTCATCATGATCTTAAAGCACTTTAGAAAATGCTGCAGTGTTAATAACCAACGGAAGCTGTAGAGAGCATTCGTGTTTTGAGTGTCTCGGCGCTGCTGGAAATGCTCCGCACTTGGTGGCTGCAGCCAGCCGCACCAGCAGCTGACGGATCGCCCAGCGCCCTGCGCGGGCCGGCAGAGCCACCTCCCTGCGGGACAGCCGGCAGCCCAGGCGCAGCGCCCGCCGCCTCCTCGGGAGCGCTGAGCCCCAAACAGACCGAGCACCGTTCACGCACCAGCGTCTCGTCTGAGCACGGGTGCTGTCAGACAGGCTAATTAGTGCTCTAAGCAGTTGTTTCAATTAGAAAGGAGCAAAGTCTGTAGAGTCAGAAAATAACTGTGGGGAAAAAAGCAGGATTCAGAGGAAGTGCTCCTCTTCAGGGGAGTCAGACCCGAACAAACAGGCCCGGGGAGAAGACGGCGAGCCAGCTGACGGCAATAAGCTCCCGCTGTGCTCTGCCGAGCGTTTGCAGATGGCCCTCGGACCTGTTTCCGTCCCTCTGCTGAAGACACTTGCAGTCTTGAAGCACAGACACTTCCTGATGGTGGTTGGTAGCTCAGCCCAAATTATTTTTGGACTTTCCAGAGAAGTTTCTAGCCAAAAGGATCCTTTGTGTCTTTGCATCCTGTGTGGCTGCTTCGTAACTTTGTCAGTGGCTTCTTTGTTGTGAATCGGTCTGATTACATTGGCCGGGGAGCGTCCACAGGGACGGGGCAGCAATAACACGGAGCAGGCCCGCAGGGCACAACCACCTACCTCGGGCCAGCTGCGGAAGCCATGGACACCGTCTCACCACGGCGAGCAGCGAGCCCCTCTGCTGCCGGCGGAGCGCAGCCCCCAGCCCCAGCCCCAGCCCCAGCCCCAGCCCCAGCCCCAGCCCCTGCCCGGGGGGCAGGCAGCAACGGGGCACAGGGAGAGCACCATGGCCTGACCTGAGGCAGCCTGGTGCTGTTTGGGGAGGCAGAGCGTCCGCACGGGGTTACGGCTGCCTTGGGCTCTTGGCTTTCATGCCGTAAAACAGGCAAGGGAGCAAAGCCTGAGAAGGGACGTGCTCTGTAACAGGCCTTGGTAGCCTTTTACAGAATTAGAAAATGAAGTAAAAAGTGCGTGGCAGCATCAGGTCAATCACACCTTACTACACAGCTACAACCGGTTGCAGGGGGTAATTTAACACCTGAGATAAAAACAGAACGAGGCTGAACCTGCCTGACCTACAGCGAACAGGATGCGGACAATAAAGCAAAAGAATAATTTTAGACTTGTGTTTACATTGCTGCTTTCCCTAACTTGGACAGCAACTATAGGCACAGTCCCAGCCTGAATTCCTCTGAGGAGGTGCACCGGGGTCTAAGATTTCTGAAATTCAGGAAGTTGAAAATGTGGAAGATGCGAAGGAACAGATGTTAGCAGGCAGCTAGGTCACGGAGCATCCTCCTGTGCTAACGGGCCGCAGGTCCCTCCGCACAGGCCGCGGCTGTCCTTGCCACAGATGCTGGTCCTGACCAAAGCCATGCGGCAGGGGGAACGAAGCAGTTGCTGCTTTCTGCTGCCCAAAGGAGCTTCCCTGGGGGATACGAGACCTGCAGCACAACACAGCCCAGCGAGCCCCTCCTGCAGAGGGAGGACAGCTTCGCCGGTCCCAGAGCCGGGCTAACTCCCGTGAAGCAGACGGGATTTTACCTCACCCCACTGCTCCCGAGCCCAGCGCAGCCGACCTGAGAAGAAAGGGCGGCTTCATCCAGCCCGGCCCCAAGCCACGGGAGGAGCGGAGCCTAGGAGTGCACAGAATCCCCTCTTTCCCGTCAAAAGCCTTGTTCAGCAGTTTCCTCCCGAGGGTCAAAACTTTGCCCTTGAATGGGCAGATTCAAGCCTGAATGTAGCTATTTAGCAACCAGCTGCTGGGAGAGCCTGAGAGCGCGAGCGTAAATGGGTGAACTCTCGCACAGAATGATGTCATTAATTTGATGGAAAACCTCAGCAAATAATTCGCTTTCAGTCCCTGCAGCATTCACTGTATTCACACACTTGAGGCCGAGCCCGGAGGCTCCTATTCACTTCTTACTCAGGCAAATCTTTGTTCTTCCCCTGCAAACTGTCTTCTCCGCTGGAAGCTTTTAATTGCCTTCTGCCCAGCCTCTCATCACTCCCCACACCTTGCCCAAGTTCATTAGTGGCTGAATTCCAAATGGCCCCATTTACACGCCAAGCAGGTCCGTGAGCACAAGGCGTGCCGTGCCGCTCCACGGGTCCGGGCTCAGCACCCCGGGGCCGGCCAGGAACAGCTCCGCGCACCCCCGGGAGCCAGGAGAGCGGCTGCACACGCAAGTCACGCTCCTGGCAGCTTGGCCTGGGCTGAGGGGTGCACACGGCGTTTTTCCATGGTGTGTGTCAGCACAGCATCTAGTCCCGCTATCGGAGAAATTGTCCTTGGCTAGCTGTTGTCCTTTTCTCTCTTTTTTTTAATAGAAACTGGATAGGGCAATAGCAGAGAAGGATTTGAAAAAGCCAAAGGCAATATATTTTTCACCAGAAAAAAAAAAAAAAAGAAAAAGAACCAGTAGAACCGATTTAAGTTACATTTTCCTTTCAAAAAGTTGTCTGGCCTTTGCCAAGTTTCTGGCTGAAGCAAATCCAGGTGGACACGCTATAAACCACATCTCACATTAGCTTAGTGGCGAAAAAAGACTCGAGCCCCTTGCTGAGTCTGGCACCGCTCGGTTCCATCTGGGAGAAGGAACGTGCTGGGGTGAGCGCAGCGAGCGCACCAGGGCACGGGGCTGCGGGGCTGCTCCGGCACCAGCCTCCCCCCACGCCGGGGCGAGTCGGCATCGCCCGGGCCGTGCCCTGGGGACCGCAGCAGCACGGCCAGCTCCGGTCACTCCAGCACCTCCATCCTGGCCCCGAGGTGCAGCCACTGCCCACAGTCTGGCTCCCCAGGTGCTCGTCACAGTCCCTGAAAATCCGACAGAAATCCCCGCTCGGCAGGCCGGACGCCGGGGCTCTCTCTTGCAGCAGGAAGGGCAGCAGCTTGGTTTCGCCGCTCAGACCCGAACGCAGCGAAGTCGCTCCTTCCGCTGATGTTCAGTGCTGAGCGAGGCCTTGGCCGAGTGTCAGCATGTGGCCCGGCCCTCCTCCTGCAGGCGCTGAACCAGCCGGCCCCGGCAAGCGTCCCTGCGCCGCGCGGACACTCACGTGCTGCAGTCCCCCCGAGCCAGGATCTGACCCCGGCAGCAGCCGGGGCACTCACACACAGCCTTCGGCACCTTACAGCTGTGGCCCTGCGACAGCAAGGAGGTGTCAACGACAGAGTGCAGCGTCTCAGGAACCACCGGCCAGCTCAGCCCAGGTTTCCATTCCTCTTCCCTTTCTTTCTTTGGGATCTAGGGACAGCGGTACGTCCTCCTCGGAGAGCATCATTTATTCTACTTAATCAAACAACCTCAGTAATTTTCCACGCCTACAGAAAACTTCCCGAACTGAATAAAGCCCAGTCACTGCCCCAAACCACTCAGGATCCACATGGCAAAAGAACAAGGAGTGATGATGGATGTTGCTGCGTGCCCTGAGCCGTCCTGCCATCAGAGGAGAGCCGCCACCTTGGAAGGCTCTGTGCAAGGGCAGCGAATGTCACCACGGTGCTGGGGACGCTGCTCAGAGAGGGGCCAGGAAGCGGGAGGGGACGGTCCCTGACAGAGGGCGCAAGAAGCTGAGGGGCTGCCCCTGTGGGGACAGCCGTGGTGGCACCGTGAGCTCAGCGTGGTCAGAGGGGCAGGGAGGCAAGCGGCGTCCAGTGCTGGAAGACAAATTCTTTATAGGGGAACAATTATTCAAGATTTAGGGTTAGGAAAGAACTGAACTAGTTGGAAAGAGAAGCGGTGCTGCTAGCGTCTGGCATGGCTCTCAAAGATCGTTTAATGGAAACCAGATTCCTACTGACCCACGTTACTCGTCTTTGTACACGTACGGAGCCTTGGCTGAACACCGATTTCTGACAAATCCTATATATACACACAAAGACAGCGTCGGGTACTCTTATGGTATTAGGAGTGTTATTGTTCTGATGGAGATGCCTATTGGCAAATTGACATAGGGATGGTTCTGGCATCCTCCCCTGCTGCAGAAGCGCCTGCTGGCATCCCGAGCGCAGCAGGAACAGCGGACGCTCACGCATCAAGGGCTGGGCCCCTGCGGGACTTGCAGCACGAGCCTGTGCCCGTGGATCACACAAGGGCCCCCAGGCAGAGCATCTGTATTTTCCCCTCGTTTAGCAGAAACTTGGAGATTTTCCCCCTCTGATGCAAATACACGGCTGCCAAATGCACGGCCCCTGCCCACTCCCTGCTTTTCACGCCCAAAGCCCGGCGGCACGGAGGTGGCCCCACGGCCTGCAGGGCCCCAGCAGCGTGCCGAGAGCCGGACGGTCACGGGGGGATGATGCTCCTTCTGCAAGCCAGGAATGGCACGCAAAAAGCAGGCGCAGTCTCATTCCTGCCCAGCAGCAGGAACATTTGATGGCCTCACGTCAGTTTTGAGGACCCTGCCTGCTTGGTACGGCTTGTTTCCATGGAAACTCACCAAAATGAATTCAATCAAAAATCCATTAGGACTCTCTCCTTGCAGTGTTCAGTAAATGATGCCAGCCTTAGCAATCTGTGGTAACAATAATTTACTCTTCTAGTAAAAATAAAGTCCAATCCTTCCACACAGGACAGCACTAACCAAATGGCATCTGGCAAGAGGGAGAGAACAAGCGCCAGGTACAGCCCCGACACTTTCCAAGCTACAAGAATAAATTTCCATTACATTAGTGTATATATAAAGTCACCTCTATAGATTGCAGCTATTCAAGGATGCCCACACCCTGTTCAGCAAGGAACAAATGGGGTTTCTCATTTCAAACTTCTGCAGGATTATAATGGTCACCTGCTGCCGAGTGAAAGGCTTCCCCGAGTACATAAAAATAGAAATGCCACAGCCAACCCGCTGGGGACAGCTAGAGACCACCAGCACCTCTGTGCACGAGACAAAGAGGGCTGTGCTTGGCCTGCCTCATTTAATGCCCCAGAGACACAACGTGACCTTGGGTGTAACAGATGCAGAGAAAGCAGTGTGACTTTTAGAAATAAACACTGGAAAAAAACGATAAACACCCCACTGCACAGAAGAGAAGTTGCAGAGCACGCGCTCCAAATCTGTTGGGAGCAGACTGCCAGCACCCTCCGAGAGGTTTATCGATGCCCAAGCATCCCCTCGCTGAACCCTTCATTTCACCCCCTTCGTTTCACTTTCAGCATCTGGCAAACCAGGACCACCTTTATGTCACCCCAGGAAAAAGCTATTGGAGCACTGCTCCTGCTCCAGAAGGGCTCAGTGGCTGAAGCAGAGACAGGGTTCGGCAGCTCCTTTGCTAACCTAAGTCGGGCACGCAGCTGCCTAGCACCGCCCGAAGCTTACCTACATGCTGAAAGAAGGAAAACCCAAAGCGATTTTTGAGCTCTGGCAACACAAATAAACAGACCAAATGCATAAGGCGCTCTGTTTTTGCATTTTGCTTTCCTCTTTTCCAGATTGAAAACAAACAGCAAAACCAAATGCTTTGTTCTTTAAAAAAAATAAAACTCTGGAAATCCAGTTTTTCATGGAAATGTTACAAAACCCTGACGTACAGCAGCCGAGGACGCATGCACCTACATTTCTTCTCAAGCCTGGTCACTTCAGAACTTTTTCTAGCTCATCGTGGAGAGTTGTGCAACGGGATATGCAGAACATGAGAAATACCATTTTTTCTCCTGCATGAGAAAGGGAGGGTTGTAATCCCTGAGGGGAAAAGAATGTGTCCATTGTTAGCAACTCCCACTGAATAATTTTACAGGGAGTTGTATAAAAGAGAGTTCATCCATGTTACCATCCAAGAGATGAGGTTTTGCATACGTGTACCCGACCCCACCGTGTTCAGAGGATTCTCTGTGCTGGCAGGGAAGCTTCACCAGCCGACATACAAAGCGTTTGGCCAGGGTGCCAGATTCTGCTCTGAGCCGTTGTACTTACACGGTGTGTACAAACTCCACAAAGTCCCCAAACATTGTCCCACCAAAATACCTCAACTCTGAAATCAACGAAGCTACCCTGCCTGCACGCAGATGTGTCATTAAGAAAGTGAGTAATACGTCCTGACTCACAGAGCAGTCCGGAACAGTACTCTACAGCTGCTTGAGCACAAAAACATGTTGATTTTTTCAGAAGAGAAAAAAAAAATCTTCCGGTTAGCCTTGTAGGTAGTCCCAAATCCACACAAGCAACTTGCTAGAAAATAGCACTCCAGCTGTTCCATACACGAGACGCTCACCGCCAGGTAATTACACAATGGCCCATTATACAGTAGGCAGCGCTCCGCATTAACCCATGGCAAGTTGTCTGCAAATGCCTCAAAGGCTTTCTGGCCACCGTGGAGATTCAGAAATACTGACACGTTTTACAAAGGTCATTTTTCACACGCTGACTTGGGTTTTCCATTTGCCAGAAATAAATGGCTAGCCCGAGCTTCTAAAAATAACTTGCTACATTTAGCTGTGTTTTACGTTTCTCTTGCAAAGGATCTTACTGAATGCCTAATGCTTTCGTTATGTATTTATCATTTCTCTATTTAATTGGTGCGTTATTGACTGTCTCTCTTATAAACTGCCTTTTCACTGCTGTGGTTGATCTAGCGCAGACTCCAGGGAATAGAGCGGGGCTGCAGTTCAGGTACAAATACATTTTTCAGTAACTGTACCTACCTACTTGTACATACCTCTTCTTACCTTTTGTAGAGCCTTTTGCGTTACAAGCTGGGATTCGCCTTGTGTATCATTAACTAAACTTGCATACCACCCTGCTACCTTTGCCACCCTGGTTTGCTTCCTATCCATGCCGTAATTTTTTGTTCCCATAAATTCTGCTCCTTGCCCCCCTTCTGTTAAGTGCACAAACTTGCTTGACGGGCATGTTTATTTCCTTACCGTTTAGTTTAAAACAAACAAGCAAAACAAACACAAGCAAAAGACCAACACAGCAATTGTTCACATTAATCATATGTTTCTGCTGCTTGCCTTATCTCCTTTACTGACTGAGGGGAACCTGCTACACCATACCTGCTGCGCTTCAGAAAAGCTGGCAAGCTTCGTGACGCTAGATCAAAGATCACAGAAATTAAAAGCGCAGCAGCTTTCCTGGCTGCCACGACCGGGAGACTGCCAGCCTCCCGACCAGCCGCTTCCCTGCGACTGCAGAGGAGCTCACGAAGTGCGAGCGGGCTGGAGGAGCCTTCCAGTCCTTCCCTTGTCCTCCAGCTCTGAAGGGTGCAACGCAGCAGCTCAAGAAGTGAATAAACAGACAAAAAAAAGAACAAAAAACAAAAAGCAAGCATGCAAGGCTTGCCACCGCTGCAGCAGGACGGCCTCTGGAGGATGCTGTCCAAGAGGAAAGGGACAGCCGTGAACAAGGTCCTGTGCAGAGGCAGATGGGCGTGCGGGGCTGCTCAGCTCACCCACAGCACGCCCCGTGCTCTGTCCCGCAGCCCGGGGGAAGCGCCTGCCAAAGCATCAGTACCATTTCCTCCAACTCCCCCTGGTCCCTCTAAAGCCCAAACCGGCACAGGTCCTCCTCTTCTGGAGAGCGTTTCTCCCTGTTCCCTGGGATGGAGGAGGCTCGAGCACAGACTCAGGGGTCCTGCATTACCGACTGTGCCACCCCTGGGAGACAGCAAGAAGAAGGCAGAGAGCTTTAGTTTCATTTCCCACTCAGCACTGACTACGAGTCCCACCTCTAGGAAGGTGCCAGCCTGGGGGAAGCTGACTGCCCGCCTGCCCCCACCGGGAAGGCCGGTGGCTGCTCTGCTGGGTCTGCCGCGGGACCGTGCACCCCTCCACCTAGCTCAGGGCTGTCAGCTGCAAACACAAGAGGAAAAGAAGGCATAGCTTGAAACAAAAGTTTTGGGGCTCTTCAGTCTGTTTTGGAGAAAACGGCAAGTGAGGGATGCAGGTAACATTGACGTGAAGACGAGCAAGGAACAAAGCCACATATTAAAGCAAAGACACAGAGCAGACCATACTCCCACACAGACACCCACTGGCTGAGGAAGAGCTGGCCTGCCTTCCTGCAGAGCAGCACCCGAGGCCACTTTTTTTTGTTTTTATAATGGACAGAATCGGGTTTATTTTTTATGATTTTGCTTCTGCCATTTCAGTACAGCCACGATCTCCCTGCGAAGCGCAGGGCATTCACTCAGCGCAGCCAGCTCGTGCCGGGCCAGGCAGGGACGCAGGCGCTGGTACCCGCCTGCTCTCCCCGCAAAGAGCGGCACTACAGCATCGCCGCTGCTGCTGGCAAAACCACTTCCAGTGCTGTTGGCTCCAGTCAAAACTTAATGCTCCTCATCACGAGCAGGAGGCAGAACTAGACTCTGAACGCTCGACTCCTGAAAGAACAATTTTTCACCGCTGGCATTTTTCTGGCCTTTCAGACCCATCCAGCAGTTCTGCAAAGCTGGAGTAGTTCCCTCAGCAAAACTGGAAAAAGACATGAGGGAGATGGGGCAGAGCACATGACTAACTGAGATGGGAGTTACAAAGACGAGCAGCCTTAGAAATCAACAGAAATGTTGAAATACGCATTAAGAAATAATGCAGCTATAACTTATCTCAATCCTTTATGTCAAGACGTTCATCCAGTATATCATAGGGGAAATAACCAAGTTTTCTTCATTAATTTTAACTCCAGGTTTACACAAAAGTTGCATTCAGAAAAAGATCCTACCGCCCCAGAAGATCAAAGTAGCTGGCAAACATCCCTCTGCTGGGAGCGCAGTTGCAGTCAGCCCACCTCATTCATTATTTCATCCCAGACTCACACGGCATGGATCCCTTAGATCGCAACTGAGCTCCAGGCAGAGCCTGAACCCTCAGGAAATTCGTAGCTTTTGTATTTCACTTCAGCTACCGTGATGGAAAGGAAAATACATTTCGTGAAGACCACAGTGGATCAAAGGACCGTGGCCACATTTCCTCCCCAGGGGAGTCTTCTCACTAGACCTGCGAAAATTGCAGACTACCCGGTGTCTCATCAAACCATCGCCAGAATGGGAAATTATGCAGCACCTCCCTGGAATTTATTAAACTGGAGCAAATGAAGGAGAGCCTCTTGAGAGCCCAGACACGAGAGGAATGCTGCCCAGCTCCTGCTCTGCAGGCACAAACGCTGGAGATGAAGGTGGGGCGGGTGTTTTTGTACTAAGGCAATCGGTAAATCCCAAGCACGCTCTGGGAGGGCTCCGCAGGCGGCTGCTGTGTACCTACCGACACCCGCGTTTATCTCGATACCACATGAGGCCAGCCTCCTTTCCTGACGGTCCTCCCCAGCCCCGGGGACAGGCCCGAAGGACGCTGAGTGAAGAGCACCAGCTTTCGGCAGGGCGGCTCTGGCACAGGCGGCAGCTGGGGGCGTGCTCCAGGAGCCGCGGCTCCCGGCCGCACAAGCAGCACGAAGGCTGGGAAAACAAACATGAAAACAACAGACACTTATCCGGGCCTGAGCACTTGCAGTCCCCACAGAGAGATCTTGTGATCGGCAAAGCCATCGGAGGCTTCCCTCCAGCAGCCCACCTCCCGGAGAGGCGAGGCGAGGCGAGGCGAGCCGACCCACGCGCTTTCTGGGATCGCCTCAGCAAGGGAGCGGAGCAGGCGGCTCAGCCCTCGCGCGATGATTTCAGAGTTTCCCTGGGATAACAGCGCCGAGGGCCGGGCAGGAGGCCACAGGAGTCACGAGGGGGATCGCACGGCCGCCGAGGAGCGGTGCGGTGCCGCTCAGCACCCGGCCGCGGCACTGTGTTCGCCCTCGCGCGTGGCTGCTCCCTGCCCCGCGGCCCACACACGGGCAGGGGCCCGCGCACCCCAGCCCCACGCCGCCCTCCTTGTGCTGCCGTGAGGAGAGAGGGGCCGGCCCCGAGCAGCACCAGCGGGGCACGTATGAGAACCACCCCCTGCTCCGAAGGCAGCCACGGGACCGAAGGCTGCACGGAGGGTCTCCAGCCCCCTCACGGCGGCACAAATTCCCCGTCTGCCCGCAGTCCCCCCAGGGAGGCCGGCAGCCTCGCTCCCCTCGCCACCGCTGGGCGCCTCCTCGGAGGGGACCCCGGGTCCTGTGCCTCTGCCGCTGCGGGACAGACGGGGCCCGTGCACCCAGCAGGTCCCCGGCCTGCACGTGATAGCAAAAAGCAGGTCGTGTTCGTTGTCCTTTGTTTTCACAGCTGCAAGTTCAGTAGGATTAATGAAATTACTCTTGTTTTTAAAATATCTGGCCTCAGCACTTCATAATCAGTCTTGGCTGGAGGAACAGAAACCGGATAAAAAAAGGAGGGGGAAACAGACTGCAGAGAGCAACTCGGTGGCTGGTTGGAGTTCTGTGTTCTACGTATATTTAGAAATGTTATCTCAGACTATTCAACTGCTCTTATCATCATTCAAACAACACATGAATGTGACTGTGTTTACCTGAACGGAGAGCTAAGTGACAAAAAAGGATGCCAGCTGCAAAGGAACTTTTTGAATATGTCCAAGAGACGAAGATCCAGCAGTAGCTGGAGGATCACATCTCCCAGAGGAGATCCTGACACCAATTAGCAGTCTACGACTCAAAACAAACCAACAGAAAAGTTCAACATCACCAACACAAAACCGAGAAGTTTCCGCAAGCATTTTCCTCATAATTATCAGGCACTAACGTAATAGTTTTACACTGTTTGAAACATTCGTTTAACATTTAGTATGAAAAATAATTGCTGCCTGCTGAATTTCACCAGCAGTTTCAAAGGAGCTTTCATTCTGGAGCGTTCAATACCTGTAAAGTAGAGCTATTTGCTCACAGCAAAAAAGTTTGCCATTTCTTTTCCGTGAACACCACGGTTCTTCAAACTGCACAGAGACTTTGTAATTCCCAAAACATCGCTGAGCAGTGGCGGTCCCAGTGACAGGGCCCTGCTCCTGCGCCCAGACACCCACGGCAGGGGTGGCAGCGGCGCTGCTTTGTGCAGCCAGCACAGAGCTCCTGCCGAACCCCAGCCTGGACGCACGCCGGGGCACCACGGCTCGGAGCTCCGCGCTCCTGCCAGGCTGGGCACAGCACGGCACAGCACCAGCGGAGCAGCGCTGCCAAGCCCAGCACCACACCGGACCCAGCGCCACGCCGCAGTGGTGCAGGAGCCACCCACGGGACGCCTGCGGGTGAATGGGGAGGCCACATCTGTAGTTACCAACATGCTACCAACAGAATTAATAACTGAAATATTCAAAAAATTTCTCAAGAAAAAAGCCAGAAAAGCTGAGTCTTCATACGGTGACTCAAGAGGAAACTCTTTAGTCAGCAGCAGCGCTGCTGCGAGCCCATGGACTTTGAGGCACGTTACAAAACATGGATAACACCCACATCCTTCCAGGGAAGAAGCCAAGAAAGGCAACAGAAGATGGATGAAAAGCTGCATGCATGTCTCGTGCAGCGGAAGAAAAAATACAGAAACACATCAAAACCCTTCAATTTCGTGATCTTGCCTGTCGTGACGATGCAGGCAGCCGAGCTCTCACAAGACAGCCGTGCGCCCCGATGCGATTCCCGTGCGGGCAGACAGCTCCGCGCCCGCCGGCTGCGCTCCCTGCCACCATGGGCACTGCTTCTCCGCAGGGCCATGGCCGTCTGTGGCACCGCGCTGGGAAGCGGCTCAGGGCGCGGACCCAGGCTGGAAAATGCCCCCACGAAACAATGCACGTTGGTTTGTTGTAAGCTGGCCGAGTGCTGCACCGCAGCACGCTCCAGCAGCACCTGGGTGGGCACGGAGAAGGGGCTGGCACCTGCTGCAGCGGGGCAGGCAGGAAGCGGCTTCAGACAAAAGCCCTGCCCGGCGCCTCCCATCTCCAAACCCTGCCCTGAGCACCCCTCGCGCAGGCCACCAGGACGTGACCGGGATCCAGCCCTTGCCGGGGGCAGGAGCCGACACGAAGCCGTCCTGCCGCCGGGCACAGCAGCGGCCAGCGGCTCCAGCCACGCGGCCAGGCAGGGCAGCGCCGGCACGCGGGGCAGCGAGCTGCATCCAGCCAGGAGCGACATCCAACAAACGCACAGCAGTGAGCCCCGGAGCAAGGGGAAGATATGCCTCGCAACTGGAGCGCGCAGATACTGTGCAGGCTCCTTTTCCTTCCTGCCTGCATCTGAAGATTAGGTTTTGGGGGGTGACTCGCTTTGTTTTGTTTGTTTGTTTTTCAGTTTCTGGTTAAGGCACATCTGTTTTAGCTTTGTGCCACCTTGGGACCTTCAGTTCTGTGCACAGTGCCGAACGCCCAGGAAAATGAGCGTCTTCACCGCCCGCTGGGCTGCAGGGAGACTCCCCTCTTCCACCTGTCCCAAGCATGCTCCACGGGAGTGGAAAAGCTCAACGGGGAGAACTGTCAGTGGCACGTGAGCTCAAGTCTGCTGTGTTGACATAAAGACACAGAAAGTATTTTGCAAGTTGAGCACTGCTCCAGAAGTGCTCTAGGGCGTGGGGATTTTGAGTTCTCACTCCCAGAAACACAGAGATAGGCACCCAGAAAAAAATGCCATGTGATTTTTCAGAGAAAGGAATCACGTTTGTTGGGTATCTTTACGCACATCCAATTCTGTCGGTAACCCCAAAGCCAAAGCACTTCCATCACCACTTCTGTAAATGGCGTGGTTTGATACCACTACCGCAGGACGCTGTGGTCTCTCCCACACGCAGCCATGCAGTTACTCTGCGGGCTCTGCGCCTCCCAGGGTCTGTGTGCGTGCCGCCAGGCGCTCCTGCTGCCACCCTGCACCCAGACAGCACAAACCGCCAGCCCCGCGGCGCAGCCATGCTCAGGAGCACGTGGATCTCTTCAAAGCCGTAAGACTTGCATTGTATTACTGCACGCTTCTCCTTGGAGAGGAGAAACATGCAGGAAATCAACGGTTCTTGGCGAAATTAGCACGTCCTTGACACCCTGAATTTGAAGATGTATGTGGTTTAAGTCTAGGAGGTGTCTAGGTCTATACAACATGTCCCCTAAACGATCTGTTGCTTTTAAGTTGGTCTGCTGTCTTTTCAGACAATGAGAGCTGAGAAATTAGGAGAAAAAAATTAAAGATATCTACAGTAACTACACATGATTCTGAAAACCCTCCTGTAAGGACCAGGACAAGTGTCGGAAAGCAGTGGCTACGATAACCCAGCAAGGAAGGAAGGAATTTTCTGCACGTGTCAGCGAGCATCTGACCAGCCGTAGCTGGAGGAAACCCACAGCAAGGACGGAGAAGACAAGTAAGGAGCGGAGAAACGCAGGCAGACGTTATTGCTACAGGAGAGTGATGTATTTTCCAGCAAGTCATTTTTCCCCCACTAAAGTCCAGAAACGGCTTAACACTAACTGCTGTACTGTAGTCCGCTCCAGGAAAAAGGGGGAAGGTGTCCTTTCAGCTGGGGGCTTCCCACGGCAGCTCTCTTCAGGAGACTTAGTGACAGCTCAGAGGGACAGCCGGCAGACTGGGGCCTCTCTTTATTCTCTGTGAAGCTTTCTCAGACTCCCTCAATTTCCAAGGCCAGCAGCGAGGCAGAGGGTCTGGACAGCCCGCTGAACCCACCCAGCCCCAGTTTGGGCAGCTGCAGACAGGCGCCCTGCAGCGCTCACAGCCAAAGAAGATCTCAGGAAGCAGCAAGTAAGCTGTGTGTGTTCTTCCCGATAACGCGCCCCTAAGCTGTTGCTTCCCTGCTTTGGGAGCCTGGTCTGATCCTGCACCCGTTCCAGGTGCTGACTGCTGCTCGAGGCCCATGGAAGTGCAAGGAGACAAGCGGAGGAGAGAGGAGAACAGAGCGGTTTTTAACAAGCTGGATGGGTTCGGTGGCAGCTGTACCGCGATCCTGGACGCAGGAGCAGTCTCCCCGCTCTTGCCTGACCGGTGGCATCGGAGGCTGTTTACACACGTCCTGGCTGGGCTCCGGGCTCCCCCGAGCACACTGGGCAGCCCGACGAGCGGCTTTCCGCGAGACAGAAGGGCTCTGTGCACCCACACGGACGGTTTCTGTGCACATCTTCGTTAACGTGCCATATGCTGGCTCACAACTAAGCTGTCTTTGTGCAACAGGAGAGTTTTAAATGCGAGCTCCTCGATGCCCAGCTCTGTGGAGCGCAGAGCTAATGTTTGCCCGGAGAGCTCCCGCGTTTCGTGCAGCAGCAGACGAGGGGCACGCGTGGGACAGAGCTCCTTCTTCTTCCTCCCTTTTCCAGAGAGCTTTGGCTTTGTTCGCACACGGGCAAAACCCAGCATCTGGATCTAAAGCACTGTACCAACAGCCAGAAACCTTATCGCTACGGATTCAAGCCTTTGTCTACAGACTGTGCATGAAATAGCACATGGGTTTTCTGCAAGAATCCGACAGACCGCCGCAGGGCTGCTTTAATCTCATTAAAATATTACATTTCCTTGACACGCTGCTTTCTGCACTCCAAAGCACTGAATCCTCAAGCACCGTCCCTGACGGCAGCACCATAATGTGTCGAGAGCAGCGCTGGCGGCTGCAGAGCCCCGCGCCGAGCGGCGACCCTGCCCGCACAGCCCTGCGGCGGCTGCCAGGGGAAGCGGACGAAGGCAGGGCCTTCCCCGCGAGTAACCCACCCTCTGCAGAGAAAAGCCCACCCAGTCTCTTCTGCTACTGACGCCTGCGTGCTCTGCAGGCACGGACACCTCTGCACATTCGTTCGTAGCGCTGCCCTTCCAGGATAAAAGCTTACGCTGCCTGGAGAAGCTGATTAACCGGCATGCAAATTCCCAAGCAATCTGCACAACTTTACGCCACACAGAAACAGAGTTCAAAAGCACTTATGCAACATAGGCATGAGAACTCAAAGCTCTTCCAGCTTCAAAAGCTAGCTTAAACCACTGTAGCACTCACACATTAGTAAAAACAGCCTCTACCTGATATTTATCGAGCTCCATTTGATAGATAATTGCAGGAGAGGATCAAAGACCGGGGGAAAGTAGATGTTTTTGCACAGATAAGCACACACAGCAGAATGCAGGAAAAAGAAGAGATCCCCCCCCAAATAAAAGAGCGTATTGAGCCACAGAAAGAAAATGACATAAATAACCCATTCTTACGACGACTACGATGCTGCCTAGTCACCTGCATCCTAGCACACTCGTTTGCTGCCTCAAGCACGCAGGCTGCTTGCTGATTTTCAAGAAACCGTAAGATTTCAGAAGGACCAGACACGATTTGTCAGGTGGGTAGTAGCGACTGCCAGTCCAGGGCAGACAGGCGCACGGTGCCGTACAACAGGCAGCCTCAACACCTTTCTTTGCCTTTTAAGCCTGGAAGAAAAGCGACTGCACTTTGAGCCTGCCACGTCAGCCCTCCCTCAAGAGAGGTGAGCGCAGGCACCGCGCACCTGAGCTTTGCTCCCTTCCGACCTGCCCCGTACCTCGCGCCGGGGCTCAGCGCGGCCCCGGCACTTCCCGGGGGCTGAGGCAGCCCCAGCCCCACGGCAGCCCCGGCAGGGCCGCGGTCGAGGCCCACCTCCGGCGGCAGCAGGGCAACATATAGGAGTAACGCGGTCACTTGGCTCTTCCAGCGACTCTGAGCGCTTTTGGCACGAAAAGGAAGGGATACGGCCAACTTTGCAACAAAAACCACTCCTATTTCTGTCTTGAAGTAACCTTTTCATTTGCTATCTTTGACTTCTAAGCCCAAGCTTAATACAAGTGAACAATATTTATCTTTGCTTTAGTCAGTTCTGTTTCTCACTTGGCACAATCTTCCACTCAGTCACCTCACGGTGCCCTACGCGCAGTCAGCCGCGGGTTTTTCAGTCGAGAACAAAGCCCTTACAAGGGAGGCAACGCGCAGGAGCACGCATCGGGACGCGGGCAGCCGCATGGCGCTCAGGAGAGCCGCGTGCTGTTCTGGTTATTTCGGCAGGTAACACATCAGACCTGGCTGGGAAAACCACCACCCGACTTCTCTGAATCCCTCGAGAGGCTGGAGGAGCTCAGCGAGCACAGCGCTCGCACAGATGTCAGCCCGCGCCGTGCTCCCAGCGAAGCGCTGCAGCACCGGCCGCTCGCGGAGCCGCGCGGGGCCACCGGCCGCCTCGGCGCTGCCCGCACAGGCAGGGTGGCACGAGGGACACCGCGAGGGACACCGCGAGGGACACCGCGAGGGACACCGCGAGGGACACCGCGAGCACCGCTGCTGGCCGGCACAGGGCTGCCCTCCTCCAAGGGCACCGCATGCATTCTCAAGCCTGTTCTTAAACAAGTCCTGCAAGTACTTGAAGGACTTGTTTAAGAATTTGCGCTCGAGGTCACCTATTAATCAGCTACAAATACAGTACCAGTGAATCGACCTACCGGCAAACGTGCTACAAAAAAAAAGTCAGAGGCCCTCCAAGTATCTTCAAATGGAAGTCACTGAAATAGCGCTTATCAGAGAGGTGCTGGGGGCCTGGCTTGTGCCGCTTGCGTTGAAGTGCCACCAAGTAGGGTAGCTTTTGTTTCGGTTTGTTTGCTTTCTGCGTTAGCCTCTAGAGATTCTGCTAGAACGCTCCTGCCCAGCCGGTAGGTTGCCGCTAGGTTTTCTTGCCCAACAGGTAGCTTGAGACAGCTCTAACTTTCAAAACCAACAGGTTTTTGAGCCTAAACGTGGACTGTTCCCAGCAGATCACGCAGAGGCGCAGCAGGCCCTTTCCCCACCGTGGGGAACCGCACTTTTCTTGGTACGCCGCGCGGACGCTGCCGCGCTCGGGTAATTCACAGAATCACCGAGGTTGGAAGAGACCTCCAAGATCTCCGAGTCCAACCTCTGACCTAACGCTAACGAGTCCTCAAATTCACGAGGACGCGCGTGCTGGCGCCCAGGCAGACTGCATCGCGCCCGGGCCTCTTGGTCTGCGGCTCCCACCACGGCGTCCGGCAGGACAGCCTGCCAGCCAGGGGCAGCAGGAGCTCGGCACTTCCACGAGTCTGCGCGCAAAGCAGGGGATTGAGCTGCTTTAAATCTTGTTCCACCGTATTCGCTAATCAGACCAACCAGACAACATGAACCTTGCAGGTCCCCTGAGCTCTGTACTCCGGTCGGTGAACCAATGCCCTGATCAGTCTGGCCAGGGGTTTCAGCGACAGCGTGCCTCGCCCAGGGAAACGCGCAACGCGAAGGTCACTGCCTCTGGATCGGCATCGTCTGCGGCTCGGTTTTAGCAGCCTGAGACCCTCGCACATCGCTCCGCCTCCCTCGCAAGTTCTCTCCCAAACTTTACTTCAACCCCACCCTAACAGCCACTTTATTTTTAAAATGTTAATGGCGACTGTCGACTACAGACAAGCGAAAACCTGTTGTGTTCTCCTGTAAATACTAATTCTGAGTCCGTGGTGACTGCTAATGAGCTCCGGGACAAAAACCTCACAACTCTGAGTCTTCAGGTAACAGGTCTAATGAGAGCAATCACCCTAATGAACGCTTTACCCTTAACGAAGAACTCTCTCTCTCTCTCCTGGTAGGGCTGCCATTACCTTTGCCTCCCTGCTGCTGAGGGACACATCCCACAGCTCCACCAAGGAGCAGGGCTGAATCACCCCTCACCGGGAAGTGGGACTTAATGAACCTAGGGTGCTTAGGCAACGAGACAGCTCCTGGCCCCAGAGTCCTAACTACAGCCCTATGCGGACAGGATTCGGAGGGGAAGACACCAGTATTTTTGCAAGCCCCCAGCTACCACGGATGAGGTGGGAGCCACAGGGGTCGGCCGAGCCCACCGGTGGGTGGGCAGCACCCTGGCACCCTCCCAGCCTGTCCCCAGCGGGCTGGAGCGCTTCCTGCGCCTGCTTGCTCAGCTTCAGCCTGAAAGACAAAACAAGAACACGCCCACATCATTGCAGGCAAGAAATTTCAGGTTTCCTGAGTTCTGGGGGGTAAACCGTGCCATCTGGTGAACGCGGCTTCTTCCCACTTCTTCCCTTCCTCCCTCGCCAGCCAGTTTGGTGGGAAGGGTCTGCTGAGCCAGCAAAATCCCAGCGCGGCGGGTACCCAGCGAGCTCGCACGAGGGCTTATAAACATTAAAAAGGGAAACTGTTTTGACCAAAGCAATTAGGAAAGAGCAACATATTTACATTAACAAAGAGGCTATTTGAAATCCTTTTTATTTTTTTTATTTTTTCCCCCTGGACCAAGCAGAGATTTGGGGATTTCTTTTGCAGAAGATCAGCATCTTGCAGCCCAGCAGCGTCTGCTGTTTCAGTCACACTAGCTTTTGTCATCGCTGTTTTCCAGATGGGGAAACACAGGCTATTCCAGTCATGGCCTTGATAACAAGGAAGCTCTTAACAAAAGGGCAGCATCTAAACCTATTAGTACCAACTAGAAATCAACGAGCTGATGAGAAAAGCAGCATATGAGCAGACCTTGCACTGCTGATATTTTTTTTTGTCTTCACTTGGTCCGATGCAAGCACAGCACTTATAGATCTTGCGCTATCATTTCTGCCCATGTTTTAACACACTTCCAAACAAGCGACCCCCTTAAAGTCACCACTGAAGTCTGCACTTAGGTGGATAAAATTCTCATCGTTATTTAAAAAGAAGGGGAACAAAAAGGGGAAAAAACGGACAAGACGACGAACTGCAGGGTGCCTCTGGTCTGCCGCCCCTCATCCCAGCAGCGGGCCATCCCAGGGAAGACCCCGCGGCGAAGAGGCGAGCGGTGCCGCCCCCCGCCCCGCTCCAGGCGCTCTGCGGTGAGCGCAGCCGGCGGGGCGCCTTCCCCGGGCGCGGCACTGCTGCCCCCGAGCAACCGCGGTGCCCGCGAGCCCGCAGCGCACCGAGCGGCCGCTGCCCCCGAACCCCGCGGAGGCAGCGCTCGCGCAGGAAGCCCACTTCCAGCTGCGGTCCCGGCAGCGGGCCGTGCCCCAGCCCGGGACACCCACCGCCGTGCTCGCCCTCCCGCCGGCACCGCTGCCGCCCGCGGTGTGCCAGCGCTGCGGGCCCGGGGGCGGCCGCGGGAGCGGGCGGCGGGCGGCGGGGGGGCGCGCAGGGGCTGCGCTGCCCACAGCCGCCGTGGGGCAGGGCACGGCACAAACCCTCCCGAAACGGCCCTGCGGGATCAAACGCCGGCAAAGGGAGCTTTCTGCAGCGCCCTGGAAAAGCCGAGCCAGCCGCGGCACCCCGGAGGCTGCCGAGCCCCGCGCGGCGTGCGCGGCTGGCAGGGCAGGGAGCCCCGCACCCCGGGGCCCCCCGGCCCCCCGGGGACCCCCACTCACTCCTGATGGCGGCGATGAGCGCGTTGCCGTCCTTGATCACGTCCTTGATGAACTTGTTGGTGCGCTCCAGCTCCTGCTCGTAGCACTTGAGGCGCTCTCGGAAGTCGGGGCTGTCCAGGTAGCAGTCGCTGAACTCCAGCGGCGGGTGCCCCATGGCTGCCCCGCGCCGCTCCCGGGCGCCGGCCGGCGAGGCGCAGGGACGGAGGGAGGGGACGGGAGCGCTGCGGCCCTGCCCCGGCCCTGCCCCGGCCCTGCCCCGCCCGCCGAGGGAGCGCCGCGCCCCGCCGGGCCGGGCCCAGCCGAGCCGAGCCGGGAGCCGCCCCCGGAGCCGCCGCGGCCCCGCAGCGCGACCCCCGCTTCCGGGCGGCGGCGGGCTGGGAGATGTAGTCCCGCTGCGGGCGGGGGTCCGGGCCCGCCGGGGGGCGGCCGGCACCGCCCGGCCTCGGGGACCGCCCGCAGCCGGCCCCGCCCTGGCGCGGGGGTGCCCGGGGCGCTGCTGCGGGCCGGGGGCGCTGCGGGGCGGCCCGGCCCGGCCCGGCCGCTCGGGCTGGGCCCCGAGGGGTCACCGCGCCGCCCCCTGGCAGCCGCCCCCGCGCCGACTTCGCTCCTGTTACCGGCTTTGTTCCCCGGCTTGTGCGCGGGGGCCCCGAGCCTGCCCGCGGGGCTGCCCCGGTCCCGGAGCGGGCAGCGCGGGGCTCCGGCCTGCCCCGGGCACGGCCGCGGTGCGGGGCACAAACCCGGCCCCGGGCCCCCCGCAGCCCCGGGCCCGCCGCGGCCGCCCCCTGCCGGCCGGGTCCTCCCCCCCCCCCCCCCGCCCCTCCCGTTGCCACGGACGCCGGCGGCGCGTGACGCGCGGGGCCCGCCGCGCGCTGCTGACGTCACCCCGGCTCCACGTCGCCTCGGCGGCCAAGATGGCGGCGGCGGAGGGCGGCGGGGCCGGGGCGGCCGCGGGGCCGCTGGTGAGGGCGGGGGTGCTCCGGGCGGGGGGCTCGGGGGGCTCCGGGGGGCTCCGGGGGGCCGCGGCACAGGGGCCGGGCTGCGCTCGGGTTGGGCCGGGCCGGGCCGGGCCGGGCCGGGCCGGGCCGGGCCGGGCCGGTCGGTGCGCGGCCCTCGGCTCTGTCCGAAGCAGGCCCCGGCCCCGGGGCGGGCAGGAAGGGCCGGGGCCGGGGCCGGGGCGCGCTGAGTGCCGGCTGTCCCGGCCGGACACGGCCCCGCGCACCCGCTGCCGCCCCGCCCGCGCGGGGGTCGCCTTAGAGCGGGCTGCGGCTGGTGGCTCGCTCCGGCCGGCGGTGGGGCTCCGCGCCAGGCAGCGCCGCCACGGCACGGCACGGCCGGGCTGGCGGCGCCCACGGGGAGCACCCGGGCAGGCGGCTCCCGCCGGCCCCCAGCGCCGGCCCGGCCTGCTGCCGGCGGTGTCTGAGCTTCCTCGGGGGTTGCCGCTCCTTTGGCCCCGTTACAGGGATACGGTGCGGTGGCTACGTGGCTGCTTGGCATTGCGTTGTCTAAAAACTACAAGTTTTACGTTTCGTTCAGCTATCGGTGTTTAAATAGAAGAGAAAAGCAGGCTACTGGCAGCCTGTGAACAGAAACGCACTGCTTGCGTGTAGCTACGCACCCGACCGAGCGCCTTGTTAGGCTGAGCCGTTTAAATCAAGCAGACAGTGGCTCGGCTCTGTTGTTGATCTTAGTATTTAAAAGAGTATTTATGTTGCGTATTAAAGCTCTGAGCGGTTGCTTTCATCACAGACCCAGCTGAAAAACCCTTGAACAACTTGTACTGTTGGTTTGTATGTCTTGAATCCAACAGTTGAAACAGTCGGTTTGTATGTCTTGAATCCAACAGTTGAAACAGTCGGTTTGTATTTTTTTCATTCTAAAGGCTTTGCCATGTGCTTAGTTTGCAGGCCTCGCAGATGTGTCAATATCGGAAGACATTCCGGTGGAAGGGGAGATCTCTGTTCCTGTCGGGTCTCACTCCCCTGACGAAGATTACTCCACGCTGGATGAACCTGTTAGGGATACTATCGTAAGTTTGTATTCCCTGCTTCTGTTTGTAGTAAAACGTGTGTTTTCCTGATCTCTTTGGCCATCTGCTATGCAACTCTGTATTTTCGCATAACTCTGCTTGATTTATACGTCTAAGAAAGTTTTATTTATTTTCTTCTTTTTTTAGAACTATATGTGTAAAATCAGTTCTCATGGGTCATAAAATATTTGAATTGCAGCCTCAAAGTTTCTCTGATCTCAAAATCTGTGCAAGTGTAAAGACCTCACGTGGAACGTGGGAGAAAACTGTCCCGACTAACAGGATTTTTAATTAATTTTCT
Source organism: Anser cygnoides (assembly GCF_040182565.1). Classification (NCBI taxonomy): domain Eukaryota; kingdom Metazoa; phylum Chordata; class Aves; order Anseriformes; family Anatidae; genus Anser; species Anser cygnoides. The sequence goes on along the minus strand of NC_089885.1, from coordinate 21,237,330 downwards.
TAGGGGAGCAAACAAATTATTTTTCTTAATTGTATATTGTTAGAGTATATAAAACACCTGTGGTCGTTAAGGAATGTAGGAAATACAGCATTGTTCGTTGCAGAGGATGCTACAGAAATTTTTGTGTTGGATCCTGTCTTGATTTACCATCGATACTGCTTTACTTTTTATCTTTCTACGTTTGGTTGAGATCTGTAACTTTTATGAAAAGGCAAATTAAAGTTACTTCTTTATTTCAGATGAGAGATCTAAAGGCTGTTGGGAAGAAATTTGTCCACGTCATGTATCCGAAAAAGAGTAGCGCGCTCCTCAGAGACTGTATGTATAAGCTGATGTTCAAGATTTTGAGCGGGTGCTTTGCCAACATGCTGTGTGTGCTGGGAAAGGAAGAGATCAGTGGAACAGGAGGGATTCAGAAGTGTCTCTTCTGTGTTCTCTCTATTGTAGAACGCTGAATAGCAGGAGTGAAAAATCAGAGGGTTATCAGAGCTCTTTTAAAGTAGAACGTGTGTCGGAGTATGTAGGACAAGTAGCTTTAATGGTTAGCAGGCTTTGAATAAGTTACGTACAGGATATGGTGTAAGATGCTAAACAAGAGAATTGTAAGCAGGTATGAGGAAAATAATACACTGGGAGTTGGAAGAGGGTGCTTTATTACTTTGATAACAATTGGGCGTCATTCTATGATGTTTATGTTTGTTTTTTTCTCTATCTACAGGGGATCTTTGGGGCCCTTTGGTGCTTTGTGTCTCACTTGCGCTGTAAGTACTGATAAGAAGTGGATTTTTATTGTTTTTGTTTGTTTTAGTCTTTGACACCAGGGAAATAAGAATTTTGGAATTTCCTTTTACATGTGTTGAGATCGAGTTCTTCTGATGCAGCTTTGGTCTTGTACAAACACTGTCTTTGTAGGTTTTCTTATAAAATGTACTTTGAACACCTGAAGCCCCTTAGGACCTCCTATCTTTAAATTTAGGATTTAAGGGTGAGCCCTCCCTCACCCTGTCTTAAGAATTTTACTGAAAAGTATTCTGATTCTGATCATTCTTGATGCTAACACATTTGGACGACTTCTTTGACCCTAATCCGTCGGTCAAAACCTACGTCTGAGAACTGCTGTGTGCATGCTGTGTGCCCTGGAGGACTGATGGAGAAAAAAAAAAAAAAGCTTGTTCTAGCAGTTCATAGATGGGAGATGGCTATGGCTCCTACATACTAAATGTTTTCTGTACACTGAGTAAAATGTTGTTAAAGCTTTATCAGAAACAGACGGTGTAATTTAGGTTTTCAGATCTATGTGTGCTTATCTTTCCAGGCCTTGTGTTGTTTCTGTCCTGTCATTACAATCTTACCTTAAGGCATACCTCATGCAGTGCCGTCTTTGAGAGATTACCAAACTCTCAGTAGTTTAATTTTTGTCATCTTGTCTGTTGTCTATGGTTTTATTCTCCTGTGTATACGTGCACACTCCTCAGAACAAGTACACAAATGAACCAAAGTGCCCTCTATTGGGGAACAGTCCTTTTCCTTTTCCTTTCCTATACAAAATTCAGGATACCAAAAATAAGAAAGCAGATGAAAAATAATCGGTCTTCAGCCTAGCTAGGAACTGACATCGCAGCTTCCTATTGTCACCTACTCCAAGTTTGCAAAAACTTAGTCATAAATTGGAATTAACTCCTTATATCCGTTACCTACAACAGGATGCTTCAGGGTGGATCAGCAGATAGTAAAGAAGATGGAGGGCCGCAGTTTGCTGAAGTCTTTGTCATCATCTGGTTTGGTGCAGTCGTCATCACACTAAACTCAAAGCTGCTTGGAGGAACTATGTGAGTGCTGGCGTATAGGAGCAGTCAGAATGCTCCAGTTTATGAAATTTTCAGTGATGTTTTGATCTGACTGCTTTTTTTTTCCCATTTCTCACCCTCCTCTCCAGATCTTTTTTTCAGAGCCTGTGCGTTCTGGGTTACTGTGTCCTGCCCCTGACAGTAGCGATGCTGGTGTGCAGGCTGGTGCTGCTAGCAGGTTCTGGGACCATCAGCTTCATTGTTCGTCTCATCGTAGTAATGGCTATGTTTGGTTGGTCAACGTTAGGTAAGTGTGTTTGTGTTGTAACGCTGTTGTGCACGCTGAGTAGTGCGGTGCTTAAAGAGAGATTGCGTTTTGCTGAATAAAGCAAGGGTTGTTGTAAATAAAGGATTGTTGTAGCTTGAGGTGTTTTCTGGGCTGCTGCAGTACTGCAGAAATAGTTCTTCCAGTCCTTGTGTTGGCAGGCGTTCAGCATTTCACAGAATCACAAAACGGTTTGGGTTGGAAGAGACCTTAAAGATCATCTAACTCCAGCCCCCCTGCTGCGGGCAGGGACGCCTCCCACCAGATCAGGCTGCTCAAAGCCCCATCCAGCCTGGCCTTGAACACCTCCAGGGATGGGGCACCCACAGCTCCTCTGGGCAGCCTGTGCCAGTGCCTCACCACCCTCCTAGTAAAGAATTTCTGCCTTTGCCTTCCATTTGCCTATGCTCCTCTTGATTTTTGTGGTCATATACAAATGGCCCTTGAAGGGAGGATGATAATTTCGTATTAAACTTCACGTGAGACTACTAGGTATTTTATTCCGTGACCTATGTTATAAATACCATTTAAAAATCACTAGTCTGGTACAGGTGCATTTGCATTATTTCTCCTGTCCCTAATGTACAAGTCTGAATCTTATTGCACAGTGTTAATCAGCATCTGTTTTTCTATGTAATAAATAAATTAATCTTAGTTTTAACTTACAATTAGAGACCATTGTTATTGAACAATGAGTTACCATTTTCTGTCCCTGAACTTAATTGCAATCAAGATACTAATTCAAGCTTGTTAACATCTGCAGTGGATCTTTCTCTTTTAGTTTTATGTTGTTCACATTTCAAGTATTGTTCTTTTCCTTTGTCACCAGCATCTACGGCTTTCCTGGCAGACAGTCAGCCTCCAAACCGCAAAGCTCTTGTTGTGTACCCTATCTTCCTCTTCTACTTCGTTATCAGCTGGATGATTCTCACCTTTACACCTCAGTGATGCCAGATCAGAAGAGACTTGTGATACGGACTGCAAGTTTTTCATGAACACTGCAGTTAATCGTTGGCTTTATCTCTTATTAATTTATAGAGAGAGATGGTGTAAAAAAGCAGGTTATGGGATAAAGCCGGAGAACTGCAAAATTGGTCATTTGTGTGTTCCTCTTCTTGAGAGATACTGAAGTCCAGCTGCTGGTTATTTTTTTTAATTAGCCCTCCCCTTTAGTTGTGTTGAATAAAAAATGCACACTGTGACAGAGATTGTTCTGCCTGAGGAATAGAGGGGGAGATCTTGGAACTTCAAGAAGTTTGTTAGGTGAAGCTATAGGATCGCACGACTTGGCAGAATTCTTGCTTATGCTTGGATTCTCGCTGGAGATGAATATGCCTTATGAAATAATAGAAGTTCATCGCTGTTACGTGTTGGTAAGGAAGAATGTGTTTGACTCCTGTTCTTTTTCACTTGTAGAGTGGTGAAATGTATATACAGTGCATCATAGGATTGTGAGCTTTCACTTTGAAATCAGATTGCAGCAAAAAATAAGTTGGGTCCAATTTCCTACTAATTAGAGCAGGGCAGAAGGGAACAGTCTTTGCTCGTATTAATGTATTCTGTATTTATGTTTCAGCCACTTTGCATGGCAAGGGTGTTTTAGCCAAATGCCTTCAACACCACAGCTACACTGACTAGTCCATACATCCAATAAGGGAGATGGTGTTTACACTGGGTAGTTACAAATCTTTTGTTTGCCACTCTAGAGCTTCTGAAGAAGCAGTCAAGACTAATCGGAAAAGGGACTTGGCTATCGTATTGGCTCTGAATATTGAAAATGGAAAACTAAGTGTCTGGAGAGTACAAAGTAATGTATATTAAAAAAAAAAAAAAGAGAAGTAAGTTGAAGTTTTGATATGTATGATGTTTGGATGCTAACGCGCCAAACAGGACTTAAGTCCAAAAGTTTTAAAGTGGGTCGAAGGAAGGAAAATAAATCATGATGAAGGTGGCGGCTCTTAGGGAGTATCCTACAAATTCCGTTCTTTATTGATTATATGTGACTTTCATTTGGTTGTTTACATGGTCAGTGTTTCAACGTAAACACATGCAAAGTTGCATATTGTTTCTTTGTACTTACAATGAAATGTGAGAAACTTTTCTACAGTTTTTTTTCTAGTACTTTTTATAAAAGGAGAGGAGGCTTATTGTCCAGTGCTGTAGGTAGGTGTATGTTGCCTGCCTGGAGAACCGTACGCAGGCATACCAGTGGGTCATGTATATTTCAGCATAGGGATTGAGACCTGGAGAGTTGGTTGATGAAGATTGTACAGAAATTATTTATGTTGCCCATTATTTTCAGTAAGAAGTCCAAGGGGGAAGTTTTAGAATGTCTTGGAGGTGAAGAAACTGCTGTTAAAATGCTCTTTTTTTCTGAAAATGAGTATCAGATTTCCTTTCTCCTGTAGTAATGCAAATAGACCTGAAATTGGTGTAAGTGGGTCCTGTTAAAGTGTAAATATACGTAATTTATATTTATATATAAAAATGAAGTCTCTGCTATAAACACTATAAATACTTGGTAATTGGGATAGAAACTTTTAAGTGCGTGGACTAAAAGTACATTTTTGCATTTCTGGGAGCGTGGAGGAGAGGAAAAAATCAGTTACTCTGCAGGGACCCTTGGTGGTGGCAGAACAGTCATCAGCGAGCGTGTGTGAAGCTGGCAGCTGTTCTTGCTGCCTCCCTTACGCCTCAGCGTGTGTCTCTTCTAAGCTGCTGCGAGGGGAGCTCTGGTGTTTCATATGCTTGGGTATGAAATGGAAATGGGGAATTTTTAAACATCCATTAAATTATTACTGGTAAGGAATGTGACTTTTCTTTTTTCTTTTTTTTTTTAGGCGTGCTGTTTCTCATTCATTTAAACATTAGTTTGGCTTTGTGAATATGAAAAGAAATATTCAAGGGAAGTAGAAAGATAGTAAACCTATTGATTAGTGGGTTGAATTCTTTGAGGAAAAAATCTTTTCTATTTCAGCACAAGAATTTAACCATGCTTTTATAGAAATCCTTGGAATTCTATCTCTGCAGTATTTAATATCCAGTGTGTCTTGAGACTTAATGTGGTATCGTATCTGGAAGATAATTGGAGCAACACTTGATTGAATTTGATTGATTTGATTTTTTAGGAAAGAAGGAAAATGATTTTGAAGAGGAATTAAACAAAACCCCAGTTTTTATCTTATTTGTCTTTGACGTGTCTCATGGTGGCTTGTTCTGTAACATATTGCTCTTGGCTTATATAAGAGAACGAAATTATTTTTATATTAACTAGGTTCACTTTTCAGCTGGTCACTAGAGGTTTTAGTCAAGAGTTATTCTAAATCTGGAAGAATATGCAGAAATACACTGGTTATATAATGAAGTTTTTTTATTATTATTTTAAAACCCATGGCAATCCATTAGTGTGGAAACCATCATTTTCTAAAGCAGTGAAACGTGTAAGTGGATTTTTAGCACTAAAGACCTGACATAAATAAAGCTTTAGCTGTCAGGAGGCAAGTAGGAAACTAGATTTCCTAAGTTTCCATGTCTCCAGTTGAATAAAGTTATCCCTTAAGTATGGGGGGTTTTTAATCACAGTTTGCTCTAGCAGAGTAGAGGACACTGATGTTCTTGGCCAGGAATCCTAGCTGCTGTAGCTCACCGACCGTTGAGAGATGTGCTCGATGCCAGTGTGATTAGAAGCATGCAGTGTATCTCGTCAAAGGTAATTTCCCCACCACAACTGTGGAGGGGAAATATCATTGAAATTGTTTTAATCGATTCTGGAATATTTTCACTAAAAGTGGCTTGGCCTTTAAATCTTTAATCTACTGAAAAGCTTAGCCATTCTTATAAGTAGAATATAATTGCTTGGAAAGGCAGAGAGAGCAAGCAATGAGCGTCAGTGGAAATGAGCATCTGATTGAAAATTGTGTGACTTGAAGTCTTAGGTGACTTCAAAAAATCTAGAAGCCAAAACTATAATTTGTTCCTCAGCCAAATTTTGCTGTTCTGTACCGCCACTGTTTTTACTGACTCAGCTTGTCCCTCAGCAAGCAGCTGGTCCCCAAAGCAAGCCAGATACGGGCGCATTGCAGCATGACTGAAGCATTTCAGGTATAGGCAGGTGAAGTACCTCGAGCTTATTGATACTCGCAGACTGCCCAGGACTCACGCTGGTGATGTTCCTTTAAAATAATGGCATTATGTGCAGGAGCTGGGGGTGCCTGCTCATTGAATGGTACTTGATCTTGTTCAGGCAGTTACATAATGCATTCCTCCAGAAACACGTGCAGGTAATCCTTGTGACCACAGCATAGATTTAATTTGTCATTAAAGCGTATGTGGTAACTCCGTCGTCGGGCCTTCCAAGGGGAAGAAGGCCTCTTCCTCTTGTTTAGAGCTGGAAAGGCAGCAAGAAGAAAAGATGTCTCACATTTAATGAAGTGCTTTAACTTTTCTGTGTAGAACGTGGATGGTTTTCTGATGCATAAACCAAGCTGTTTTCACACTAAGGTTTTTAATACAGTTAATTGAAGTTATGTGTTCGAGTCTGAATTTAATGTTGATCTTTTTAACCCCAATGAAAATGAAAGTAATTTGTTTTAACTTCAAAATCTATAGATTGAAACACTGAAACACATGGGGGTTAGTCATATATGTGGACGAGAAGTACCAGGTACGCTGTACTGCTGGCAGCCAGCGTCAGTGCTGGCCTGTAAAACGGGTAAGGAGTGCCTCGTCCCGGGGCCTGCCTGCGTGGACAGGGCGCAGCGCTTGTCTGCGGATGCTTTGTCTGAAGAAAGACACGTTGTGTGGCCTGGGGCTCTGGAATGAATTGAAAGAAGGTGGGGTAGGAAACAGTTGAATTCTGTACTCCTACAGAATTTTTCTAAGCATTTGAACTGTGTGCATGTGCATCAGTGAGTTAATGGAAGCTGGTAGGAGCACTGCTGCAAGGTGTAAATCGTTACTTCCTTCTGCTCAAGAGAACTGCTGCTATTATAGATGCATGTAAACACCTGATGCTCTTATGTTTTAGCCAATTGTACGGATATTTTTTAGGAGCTAGGACCAGAAAGAGCATTTTATCTGTACACGTTGAGCCTTCGTCCTACACACGGAGGTGCTGCCGGGAATCCAGCACTTCAGCATTCTGGGAAGTGAAAAACAATTCTCGCTAAGGGTTGATGACAAGATGTACCCAAGCGTCAGTAGCACTCAGGTTCTGCAGGGACCGGGCACAGGAGAGGAGCTGTGCACTGGTAGCACCAGCAAGACGCAAGGGTGAAAGTCTCCAAGTCCCTGCCCACCGCTTCCTCCTGCTGCAGTACAGAGCCCAGGGCAAAACGCGTCAGGCGTGTGCCAGGGCTGCTCAGTGCCGAGCGGTGGCATTGGTTCGCTCGTGCTTAACTCTACTCCTGCCTGGTCACAGACCCTAAACATGAAAACAGCTGAGCTGGTTTGCCTCGAAATCAGTATTGATGCAGGCAGTCCTCAGGCTGCTGGCTGCTTCGGGGAGGGAGGTCTCAGCAACCACCTCGCGGATACGAGTCTGCCAAGTGGATCTTACCAGCATTGAGCCCTGCCGTTAAAACATGAAGGTACTAAGGGTAAAGAGGGAGCGGAGGGGTGGGAAGGCAGTCTGATAAATGAATAGCACTTTAAAAATATTTCTAATAATGGAATTGGAGGCAGTGAAGTGAAGTACATCTGTTCTCTTCCACTGCCCTGTGGGGCGCAAAGAGCACTTTGTCCTTTGGGGTGTGCTGGCTGCAGAAATACCACTGCTGAAGGCAGTGGCAGCACGTCAGGCGCTTTGCTACCCGTTTTCTGCAACGTGTTCTGGAAATGCCCCGTGCTCACAGGTGGGGCACCAAGTAACGCAGCAGCGGGTGCCCAGCTCGCTGCGTGCCCGGGCACTGGATGCTCCCTGCTTGGCTGGGCGCAGCCTGGGCATGCTGGTGGTCACCGGCACCTCGGGACAGGGGGACAGGATCCTGGATCCTGCCACGGCACAGGGAGCGATCTCCCCCACCCTGTGGCTATTTCTGCTCCATTGGCAGAGATTTGAAATGCGGCAGCCCTGGTTTTTTTTGTTGTTTTGTTTTTTATTGTCTGGTTAATGAGAGCTGCCATTTGCAGTTATAATTCATTTCCTTGAGGCTGAGGTTCCAAGTAACCAGCACGTTAAGACTCTTAATTTTGTGCCTGACCTGTTTACGCTGTGGGGTCTGCACCTACTTGGCCTTTTCTATAATACTGAATTTTGAGCAAGAAGATTACTTTCAACAGTATTTACTGTGGCAACGAGGAAATGATTAAGTGTGCCTCTTTTTCCCATAAGATGGAAATAATCAACATATTCATTAGTCTAACTTCAGTTAGGATTGTGCACAGGAGATTGTTCAGACCTTTTGGACTATTTCCATCTATTACTCAATTAACATGTTCATGCTCTGAAGCGTGCTAGCCCTTTACACTTCTGCAAATTGTGAAGCAATTGCTCAAAGCAATTCATTTTTACCCTTTCCCAAGTTATTGCTAGGTGGAACACTGAGCAAATTTTAAGATCATTTTGTACACTCGCAGTCAGGGCTGATTAGGCGCTTCGCGTTTGAAAACTGGCCTCATGTAACTGCGTAGAAAATTTCAAGACAGTCTCGCTCTTGGAGCGATGTGAGAGTAATCCAAGTAGCTCACCTTGCACATTACTAAAAGATGTTATCAAAGGTATCAAAAGGGTCAAAAAAAAAAACCACGAACCTTTTGCAGAAGCAGTGTTTTGTAATTTATTTTGCTTTGCTCTTGGGAGCAAACGGTTGCCCCTGACAGAGCTGTCCTGGGAGCGCCCTGGCCTGGTCGCAGCTCGCACCTCGTCTCTCGCTGGTGCGCGGAGCAGAGAGGTGGTTGCTCCCCCTGCACTGACAGGGTGCGTGGGCTTCCCTGTCACATTGCTGGGAAGAGGAGGACGCCTGGCAGAAAGCAGAGCGTAACTTAAATGCGGGCACAGCCTGGCCTGTGCACACGCGCTTCACTCGCCGCTGCTGGGAAGGGACGGGCTGTGCTGCCCCGCACCCCAGGGCCCTGGGTTGCAGCTGGGGTACGGGGATGGCCTAGGAAGCAACCGAGGGAATGATGAGCAGACGTCCCGGTGGGATCGCTGACCGCTGTCAGAGTGAAACCGTAACTTCTGACCTTTGGCTTTCTGACAGGTGGCTGAAGAAATGGCTGCAGCAGCTTGGAGCCGAGCCTCAGGCTGCTAACTCCTCACGTCGCTCGTGTTCGGCCCGGGGGAAGACCCCGTGCCCTGGGCCTGGGGGCCAAGACTTTGTTCTGTGGGCACTCGCTGCCGCTGCAGGGTGGCGAAAGGGACCGGACTGGGCAAACCATGGCCAGCAGGCAGGTGTCTCAGCAGAGATGGGAAGGTGTGGTAGGGAGCTGTACGCGTGCGGCTGCTGGTTGTGGCAGAAATCGGGGACGCTGCCTTGCTCCGCTGTCATCCTTGTCCGGGAGGCAGTGCCTGAGCCGTGCTGTCTGTGTGCTTGTCTCCGGGGTTTCTCCTAGATTTTGTTCTCAGTCCCAGTGAGAATAAAAAGCTGTGAAGTTCTACCTGCCAATGTGGGAAGTAAAGCTTTATTTTCTCAGCGGTTATTTGCCTTGAACCTTGTCACCCGGCGCCTGCATTTCAGAGTTCAAAGTCGCTGCTGCACAGGACAACGAACAGGGGCAGTTTTGTTCAGCTCGCTATGGCCTCGCTGTGCCAGGCACATCGACACGGCTGGGCTTCCCAGCCTTCTGATCCTGATAAGCCTGCTGTTTGTGTCGCAGGCTGAAGGGAGGGGGCTGGAGGTCAATAAGAGCCTCAGGGACTGCAGGCTTCCTCCTGTAAGAGAGCTGCAGGCGGGCAGCAGCCATGGCAGGGGTGAGCTCTCCCAGTGCTTACCCCTACTGGAGAGAGGGAATGGAGCAATTGCCCTCTGTCTCTGCTCAACTCCTCCTGTATGTGTGGAGGGCATTGCCCCAGCCCATCACACGCGGCCAGAGGTAACATCTCCTTTGTCCTGGTCTGAAACAGCTTCAGCCAGCACCCAGGCCCAACCTGCCTCAACAAGAGCTCTCCAAACCCCGTTTCTTCCCCCAGCTCGGGGTTGCTTGCAGTGCAAAGAGTATAATATGCAAAACAAGCTCACTCTAAAGGGGTATCAGGAGTTCCCTATTTTGAGAGAAATGAATACAAAATAAATGGGGAAGGCTGAGTGGCAGTCCTAGTGCAGTTGCATAGGCAGCATCTCCTGCAGGAAGTGTATTAGAGGGCAACATACAGGGAGCTGCTGTGTTGCCAGTTAGTTCTGTTCCAATGTGCACAGAATATTTTAAAGCACTTTTTTTTTTTTTAACCTTTACAGGCTAGCCAGGCTTCACAGAGTAGTGAAATGTCTGAAACGATTGGAGAAGAAGCTGGGTGTTGCAGCAAGGAAATCACAGAATTGTTATGGTTGGAAAGACCTCTAAGATCAGCTGGTCCAACTGTCTGCCTGCCACCAATATTGCCCACTAAACCACATCCCTAAGCACATGGGACATCTGCCCTTTCCTAAAACACCTCCAGGGGTGGTGACTCCACCACTTCCCTGGGCATCCTTTTCCAGTGCCTTACCGCTCTTTCTGAGAAGAAATCTTTCTTAATACCCAACCTGATTAAAGTATGAATGTGTCTGGAGAAAATACTGTTACACCCCTATCTAACTGGGTGGAATGGAAATGGGGATTGTGGAAAAATAAGACGAGTAAAGTAACTGTCTTCTACTAAGTGGCTCTCACTAGGGAAGAACAAAGTGAAGCCGTTTCTGCATCGCCAGTTTCCCTTCGTCAGATGGAGATTTCTGTCCATGGACAATGGAGACGGAGAGCGCAGAACACGGAGCGAAGCCACCTTCTGCTCCAGGCCAGCCGCAGGAGTTCCTGGCCTTGCCCTCTTCAGTTCACGAGGAGGATGAAGGTGTCTACAGCTTCTTCTGTCCGTGGAGCGGCCAGCACGATCCCGGGGAGGAACCCGACTACGTGTGCACAGGGGAGGACTCCTCACCTTGCGCAGCTGATCCTGTCCCCGGGACAGCCTGCGGGCACCGGCCGAGTGGTGTCGGCCTCACGGCGGGTCATGGGTGGCACAGAGGGGACAGTACAAATGGGAACGAATCGCCCCGAAGTGATGAAGTGCTGACCTTTAATGCGCGTTCTCAGGCAAAGTACAGGCATGTGCTCGATGAGAGTGAAATGGACGCTGCGTGGCAGCTCGAGTCGCTCTGGGCAGCGCTGAGGAGTGAGCAGGGCATCCTGGACGGGGAGGAAGATGAGGCTGATGTCTTCCCTCCTTCTCCTGGGCAAACGGCGACGTGGCCCGGCTGGCTGGTAAGTTTGTCTGCCTTTTAGGTGCCTTCACGGTCAGAACTCGGACACTTCAGAGAGGTGGTGGCTGCGGGTGCTGTCACTGCCTCCCATCACCTGCACTCTTGTGGCTCGTGACCATTGTGTTTGCACAGATGCATTGGGCTCCTATGAGCCACCCTTGGAGTGACCAAGAAATCTTCTGAAAAGTAATTTCCAAAACCAGGTTGAGCCTCTCTAGCACCTGGCATGTCCTCCTGCTGTTAAAATAAGTATACACGTGCATATATGCTCTGCTTCGTTCTTTGTTTGATCAAGACAGGTGCTGCAAAGAAAAACCTGCAGGGTAATGAGGCTTAAAAATAAGAGATCCCTACCCAGAGTTGCCTCTGTTTCTTTTTCTTGCCCTGAACAATTCCATTATCAGGGTTTTAACTTTAGTTTTGCTCTGCAAAAACAGAATAATAGCTGTCTGCTGGCAGATTTAATGAGACTTGAGAAGTGCTCTGCGATCCCCTGTGGGAAGGTGCCACAGGGGCCAGCAGCGCCAGCCCCGGCGCCCACGCGGGCAGGAGAGCTCCGAGGTGTCCTGCTGCGGGCTCCTGCTAGTCCTGCGCAGCGCCCCTTCTGCAGCTGCCAGCGGGCACCAGCGTTGTCCCTCTCGCTCCTGAGTAATTCCTGGGGTCCCTGCAAGTCATTTTAAGGCCCCCCGCACCATCTCAGGCTGAAGCTTAAACTACAGCCATTGCTGTTGCCTTTCTGACTGCCCGTCCTGGCTCAGAGCTTGCAGCCTGTGCTCGAGGCAGGCATGTTGTGCTCAGGATGATCCTTGAGGTGTCACCAGTGCTCTGGCCAGATCGCGCTTGGTTCCACGAGGCTCTGGTGCACCCAGGTTGCACTGAAACCTCCTGCCCTCTCCCTACAAACCCCACACTTCGACCGAGCTGAGCATGCCTCCTGCCTCCCCCTGAGCGTGTCCTGGAGCCGTGGCTCCACGCTGTGTGCTCGTGCTGTCACGGCTGCTGGCAGCTGGGGCCAGATGTGGGCTGGGACCTGCCCGTGCCTGGCACCGTGACACAGCCACATCCCGGGCAGGGGCAGCGTGGCTGCAACGGGCTGATAAGGATCCCGGATCCCCTTGATCCCGTCCACCTGCACCGTGCCTGCCCCTCCCACGGCCGGCGGCTCTTTGAAGCTCCTTGCACCTTTGGGAGTGGGGAATGAGAAGGCTGGGGCTGGCTAAACGAGCGTTCTCCTGTTACCCTTGGCTCCAATGCCTTTTCCCGTGGTAGTTGATGCTGACCTGACCTGCCCTGAGGGAAGGATTTCGGGTGGTGTCCTCCTGCCCTGGGCGAAATCTGGCAGCACAGTGCCTGCTTGAGGATGCTGGAGCCTGTGCAGTGGGGGGTGCTGGGCCAGGGCTGAGCAAGGTCACGGGAGCGTTGGTGAGGCCGTGCTGCTGCCGTGGGGCACGAGCAGCGCCGATGGGTGTGTGGGAGCGGTGGGGCTGCGGATGGACGCACCGGTGCTACCGCCCCCCTGCTGCTGTGCTGGTCTGTCCCGAGGGACGTGGCGGGGATGCTCGCGTTCCTAACACAGCCCCAGGGGTGTGAAGCCCTTTCCTTGATGTTCTGCCCTATCTTTGACTTCCCACCGAGAGCTGAGTGCCCCGAGGTGTCTGTGCCTGCTGCGCTTCCTCCCGGTGGAAAGGGCGGAGAGGAGCTGCTGCTGGTCCCTCCGTGCTTCTGCAACCCTGCTGTCGCCCCGAGCGAGGCAGGGATCTGTGGTGAGCTCATCGGTCCTACCAGAAAAAGGCAGGCTAAATTTCAGAGCTCAGCAAGAACTGCTGGATTTCACTTGAATGGTGCTTTCTGGTTCTTTTCAAATCTTATTCTGGTGTTTTGTGTTGCTGTCTCAGGATCATAAACAGCTGGTGCAATTATTTATACCATACACTTATTTAAAACCTCTCTCTCCCCATAATTCAGTCCTCCTTTAAAGAAACAAACAAATGCATCTGAGAACTGGGATGTGGTTGCTGCCTCTTTCTTTCTCAGGGCTTCTGAATTCTTCGGGAACGGCGACAGCAGCCCCAGACAATGCAGGCTCGCACCCCGCACTGTGAGCAGTGTGGTCTGGCCGCCTGCCCTGCGCCGGGACGCTTCCCGGGGCTGCGGGCGCTGCAGCAGCGATGGGAACCAGGCGCCAGCGCCGAGACGGGGCCGCAGCCGGCCCGCTCCTGGCACACGGTTTACGCGCAGCAGCCCCAAGGCATCTTTATAATTTGGGAAGGAAAGGTGCCTTTGTTTTGATGTTATGTTTTGTTAAGAGCCTCGTAACCCGACTGTGAAAGTTTGGATGTTTCCAAGCGTGTGGGTCAGAGAAACAAGTCTGTGTCGCTCTCGCTGGAAGTGCCGCTGGAGCCCCGTCCCTCACCACGCCGGGGCTGAACAGCACGCACGGAGCTGCGGGCCGGCGTTTTCCTGAGTCAAAGCAGCGCTGCTGTGTCAGTCTGAGAGCCGTCAGGGCAGAAATTCCGCTCTTACATCTTCCCCCTTTGCTTTTCCTCCTCTGGCTCTCGGCCTGCTGTGGACCAGGGCAGCAGAGCACAGCCCAGCCCTCGGCGTGGTGCTGGGGAGCTGCCCCGCTGCTGGCAGCGTGGGTCCAAGGGCAGGACGTTCCCAGCGGCCACAGGGGGCCGGGGGAAGAAAAGAATTTGCTGTTAAATAATAAAGCTTTTGTGCGTAAGTGTTTGCCTGAAGTGCGTTCTGAAGTGTCCTTTGAGTTTTTCTGGCATCCCCAAAGGTTAGCAGCAGTGTGCGTGGCTCCTGTCCAGCCTGGAAATGCCTCTCGGGGCTGCGGCTGGTGGGCACGGGCCGGGCCCTTGCTGTGCTGCTCCTTTCCCTGAGCGAGAAGCGCCTGCCCCTGTCGGTGCCACTCCTGGCCTAAAGAAAGGGCCCAAGGTGAGCCCAGAGCGCTTCCCAGCCACCGCACCTGATCCTCAGCGCGCTGGCGAGGAGGCGTGCTGGGGCAGATGGGGAGCCAGGCACGGCCCTCGGGTCCTGTCGTCCCTGTGCCCCCGTGGGTGCTGGCGCCCGGCCGTGGGGGAATCTTTCACCTGGCTCCAGGCCCTGGGAAAGCCGCGGTGCTGCCTCCAGGGAATGATGTGTGTGGTGCTGTGCTCCATGAGCGGCTGTGCCCATGGGGTCGTGTCGGTGTGCCCGCTCTGAGAGCGAGGGGAGGCTGGATGCGGCCTCAGCGTGCGGGGGTTAAACTTGCAGAGCCTGCCCTGCTGTACAGGGAGCAGGGCTGCACCTGACAGAGATTCCTCGGTCGTCTTAATTAATCCCAAACTTGGCCAGAAATGTGGCTGGGGCCTTCCCGAGACAACAGCTGTCCCTGGAGCTATGTGCTAAAATATGAGTCGGTCAAACCTAATTCACCAAATGGCATTTAATCGTGAAAGCCTGCAAGACAAATGCGTCCCTGTTGCCTGTGATGTTCTCTTTTTGCCGACGGGCGTTTTGGTGTTGGAGACATGTAGGCAGGCACCGGCGGGCGCGTGTCCCTCCTGCACCCGGCCGGCTGGAGGCCGGGTCCGAACCCCTCGTGCCCCCTCAGCCCTTTCCTTTCCCTGCCCACACGGTTGTTTTTCACTTCTGCAGCATGCAGGTTTATCTGCTTTTTCTGCCCCGTTCTGCTCTGGTTTCAGCAGCCTGGCTGAGGGAGGGACCTCAGGGCCCCTCGTGCCTGGGTGTGGGGCGGCCTCGTGCAGGCCGCGGGCAGGGCCGTGCCCTGGGTCCGCTCCGTCTGCCTGCGCATAGCACAGCCCCTTGTTGTCGCTATACATTTGCCATACGAGCCCTCCTGCTCTTGCTAATAATACGAGATGCTAGTAATTCCTCGTGCTGGTCTGGCGCCTCTCTTCTGGGGAGGAAGATTAATGTTCCAGCCTTGGTCTGGCAGCTTGGCGATATTCCCGTGAGGAAGGGAAAACGCCTCTGAGCATTCTGCTGGTGCCCCCTTTTTTGTGTAAAATGTGTACGTCTCTGGTGCTTGTTTTCATCCTCGGGATGCCTTCAGCAGGCTGCTGCTGGAGGCCCTCGTGTGTGGGAATCACTGTGGGCTCTCCTCACACTCCTGCTCCTCAGCGTGTGGATTTACGGGGAGTTGAGACCGGTTAGGCTTACGTGCCTAGTGGTAGTCCTAATAAAAGTCACTTAGCTCTTCCGTCTGTATCACTTGGGTCTGTTTGCAAGGCCTCTGTCAAGGCATCAAACAAGCTAAGGTTACCGTATCAGTTACTCTTTTAAATGCACTTAAACAACAACCTTCCCCCAAGCCCCATCCTAATCAAAGCCTTGGGGTACTGCAGGACCACAGACTCAAACCAGCCCCCCTCAGCGACGGCCAAACGGGAGGCTATGAAGGTGGGTGGATGCCCGAGCTCGTGTGCTTCGGGATGCTCCAGCCACGGTTGTGCTTCCAGCAGGGCCCAGGGAGCAGGGCGTAGGGGGACAGCTGCTGGTGCTGAGCATCCAAAGCACCCGTCCCCGCAGCAGCGGGCGTGCTTCTGGAGGGCAGGGAGGGAGGACGCACGGGTGGCTGGGCGGCTTTCTCCCATTGCTGCTTCTAGGGAGGTTGCGGCCAAGTGCACGGGAGGTGCTGTCCCTGCTCACTCTCGGCAAAGGAGGCGGTTTGATGGTGGCTTGGTTTGTCTGGCTGCTCCAAACCTCCAAACCCAGGCTTTTCGCCTGAAGGGCTCCTTTCCTGCACCTCGTGCTTCCCAAACAAGCCTCGTCTGCGCAGCACAGCACCGCTTTTGGATCAAGTGTATTTTAATTGCCCTAACGAGTGGGAGGGAGGGGTTATTTTTTGCTTCACCCGAGGGGATGGGTGAAGCTATTTTTGCCACTGGTGTCACTCCCCTCCTATGCGCACAGCGAGGGCAGGGGTGGGAAGCCCCAGGCGAGGCAGAAGGCCGGACAGCCGCAGGCCTGGGGGGAGGCACGCCGTCCGGGGGAAGCCAGGACGGGCTCCTTAGTGAGGCTGAAACTCCGACTTTAATGGGATTTACTGGTACAAAACTCCTCTTGTCAAAGTCTACAAGTTTTCTGGCTAATCACTGCCAGCTTGTATTCACAGAGTCCCAGTGAAATGGAGCGAGAGCACACCCCTGCTTGTACATCCTCACTTCCACAAAAGCATCCTTGGCTAAATTTTTTCAGTGATGTTATCTCTGATTTTTCAGTGATGTTATCTCTGATTTAGCAAAGTTGGGGGCTTTTGGAGTCTCTTTGAGGACTAGTCATCTGAGAAGTCTATTTGGCTTTTGTGTATATACTAAATAACCCAGTGTTTGTTAAATACCTTTGCTGGTAGTTGCAAACACCAACGCCCCCTTTGCAAGGAAATGTACAGAATACACGCGGCTGGGGGCTGGGGGTCTCCTCTCACACCCTCGGGGAGCCCAGGGGCTGGCAGCTTGCTTGGCACAGTGCCTGTTCCTGGCAAAGCCATCCCCGTGGCACCAGCACGGACACGGAGGTGGCCGGGTGCTCGCACCCACTCTCTCCCGGCTGTCGGGGAGCCCCTGGCCGTGCCCCTGCCACCGCTGGTGCCCCCTGGCCCTGCTACGCCTGCGGGAGCCGCGCTGCCACGAGCCAGCCTGTTTGTGGGTAAATTCAGGGTGCCCTGGAGGCAAAGGGCAGGGCGTTTTCCCTCTGTTTTGGTCACAGCATGAGTTCATTTGCTATATTAATAGCTTGCCCAGCGTTCCTCAAAGTAGAAGCAGCAACTGCCCCTGGAAATAACTCTCCTTTGTTGTCAAACGGCCTTTTTGTTTGTGTGCCTCTGTGTGTCAGGGCTGATTGTGTCGGGTGGTAATGTATAACCAAGGCTGGATTTGCCAAAACCGTTCCTCTGTCGATTGGCATCGTACAGTTCTGCCTTGGGTGCTGGGTGCTCTCGTTCAGGGGTTCAGGGAGGTGCTGTGCAGGGGGCAGCCTGCCTGGGCTGCGGGGCACGGGCAGCCTCCGAGGGGCAGCAGCGGCACGGAGCCCCAGTGTGACGGACAAAGCCGGGTACCTGTTCCAGGATGTGACGCTTCCGTGTGAATTCATTTTGTAATGAAAACCAAGCAGTAACACTCTCATGTGCTAGAAAAAAGTCTTCAGAACTTGGCGGTTTACTCGCGTTCCTGAAACGCATTGTTGGAGACCGCAGCTCACATCTCGGGGTTGTTCTTAATGAGGAGCTTTTTAAGAGAAAAGCCACGGAAAGCAAAGTGGAAAATCAGGTGGGCAAACTGGATGTAGAGCAAGGGCAGCTCGGTCACGTCCTCTGTGCCTTCATCCTCCAAACTGTGTCTGCACTCCGGGGGAGAGCAAGGTGGTGAGAGCAGCTCAGCCCGCTGCTGGCCCCGGTGGCGGCCGCTGTGGGGCAGGGGCCGCGTGAAGGCTGTGCTGCTGCTGTGCCCTTCAGGAGGGGCCTGGTGCTGCGCCGGGGGGCAGGCACCAGCGAGCCTCCCGCGCCGTGCTTCCAGCACCGCGGCCTTCCAGCGCCCGCCTATCAATTCAGCATTATGAAAATAAAAGGGTTACTGTTCCCGCTATGCCAGCAGGGCAAATGCCTGCTCTGCAAGTAGCTGCTCTCCTCCTGACCTCTGGGAAATGTCTGTACACAGCAGAAAGTGGAAAAACACTGCATGGTAATGACTTGCTGGAGCTGCTCGCTTGCGAGGAGCGGCTTGCCTCGTGCTCACACCTCTTCAGCTGGCCCACGCTTACCGGCAGGCGTGGGGCCAGCCCCGGAGCAGAACCAGCAGCACCAGCGGCTTCTCCTGCTGGCCAGGACGCTGTCTGGGAGGCCACCAGCCTCTGTGTGTTGTTAACACTGTGCCTGGGTGCTCCTGAGCACAGCGGTGGCAATAATGGCTCGTCAGTGGGGTGGGAACAGCTCTGGCCGCAGGTCTGCTCGGAGGTGACGTGGGACCTGCCGGGTGTTGTGCTGGTGTGTGGCAGTGCCACACGTGTCCTCCCAGGGGACAGCGCAGGCGAGCTGCCTCCGTGCAGAGCTGGGGCTGGCGGTGGGCATCCTGCGGAGCCCAGCCCTGCACAGCACCATCAGGGCTGGCCTCTGCCCGCTGCAGATCTGCTGCACAGGGACAGAGCCCGATTGCCCTTAGTCAGCTGCTTTAAAAGCTGAGCTCTGGCTTGAAATGGGCTCTCACGTGAGTCTGGAGGTGACAGTGATACATACGTGTGTGTATAGAGGTGGAATTAACAGAAATTGCTTTTCCTCTTCCTGCTGAACACGTAGGGACCTATGGAGCAGGTACATCAGAAATGCTGGGAAGAGACAAATGCGCCAGTGGAGTCTGTGTCCTGTGCCACTCCGCAGAAACACCCGCTTTGGGAAGTGGTGTGTGCTGTTTTCAGGCGCTTCACAGTGGATCCAGTGCTCAGTACTTATTCTGACCAAGGATGATACCCCTGGTATGTTGGAGAAGGGTCCTAGATTTAAAATTGCTTGGATGCTTTTGGGATGACTGGGTCAAAAGAAGCTACACAAGTATGCAGAAGACTCCGTGGTTTGTCTCCAGGCCCTGGGAAGGAGACAGCTTTCTCGTGTTTGCACTCACTTCTATTTTTTTCCGGAGGAAGTGGGAAGAGGACTTCATGCCACAGAGCAAAGTGTGAAGCGAGCTGCTGGCTGTGCCATTTCTCTGGCAGCACAGAGCTCAAAGCTGTGTGGCTGTCACACTTTTTGGAGGGATTTTTTCTGTTTTTTATTATTTTTGAGGGTACCTCCCTTGCTCTCCCGCGAGTAACCTCCAGCAGTCTGTTTGCCGCCTGATGTGCTGTGTGCGCAGAGCGGGGCCGTGCAGGCACTGGTCCTGGCACACGGTGCAGCCCCTGGCTCGCGAGCCCTGCTGGAAAGAGTGACGGGCCCGAGAGGAAACCAGACGGGAGGGAGCCCAAAGAGCTCTGCTCTTCTCGAGGCATCCTTCCTGTGAGAACTGGCCTCACGCCCAGCACGGGCTGAGAAGGAAGCGATGGATGTGCCTGCACCAAAACCGTGCAGACGTGCCGGGGAGCCGGGTACCCCCGCGTTCGTGCCCCTGCCACCCCCTGGCCCAGCAGCACGCTTTGCAGGCACCCGGCCCTGCCCCGACAGCCCGGCCCTGCAGGATCCCCTGCTCCTGCGGGGAAACCCACGGGAAGCACTGGGAAGCTGCTCCGGGCGCTCTGAGGAGCCAGGTGGGAGGCTGGGGCTGGGGCTGGGGCTCAGCACCCAGCCCTGCCAGGGGCTGGGGCTGCGGGGTGGCACTGCCTGGGGCGGGTGCTGTTCCCCAGCCCAGGTGCCGGTCTGCTGGGGGAACCCGTGGTCACGCCGTGGCCCGGGCTGGCGTTTGGCAGGGGCTCAGCTGCCTCACGCAGCACCTGCCGGGGGTGTGCTAAAAATGGAGGCTTGTCACGGGGGGGCTGGGGCCCCCCGCTGCCATGCAGGAGCTGCCAGGCTGCCCGGTGCCGCCGGCTCCGCGGTGAGACCCGGGTGGCTTAGCCCTGCTGTCAGCCTGCCGTTGCTTGTTCTGAAATAATCTCATAAATCACAAGCTGGTGTGTTTTTCCTGATGTGCGTACACGAAGGCTTATTCTAGCCTGGAGGCTGTGTACCCAGCACCCGACTGCTTGCACAGAACTTTGTGGCACTTCCTTTTATTATGGTCTTTCTTGCAAACAAATGCTAAGCTTACACAAATGTTTGCAGGAGGAAGATAAGGAGCTGTGAATAGCTGTGAATAGAGTCAAAATGAATGGCCGGGCCATGTTTGGTGACTGCATTTTTCTTTCCTCCCCAGTTTTCTCCCAGCTGGGGTCACTGCCACAGGCTCACCACGGGGCCACTCTTGCAGGGGTGCGTGGGTCTAGCAGGGGACCCCGGCAAACCCCCGAGGGCGCTGGGGACGGCTTGTCCCTGGGAGAGCGGAGCTGTTGGGAGCCCTCTGCGAGCGCCTCCGTGACTGCTCCTAACGAGCTGGAGCCGGGGCCGGAGTGAAAATCTAAACCAGCTGGGCTTGGGTTTCCAACGTCCTCCATGTGCCTTTGACAGCGAGGCTCCCACTGCGTTTGCTCCGTGGCCGTTTCTTTTCCTTCTCTCTCCGGCTGCCTGGGAACGAGAACGCCGCGTGGTGCGCGAGGGAGGCAGGAAGGAAAGCCTGCAGCTTTTTAAAACTCGCAATCTTCAGGGAATTTCACTGCAATCCAGGCCCGTCCGCGACCAACTGAATAACGGTGCAGGGTTTGAATCGGCGTCCCGCCCCCGCGGGCAGGGCTCCCTGCCCGGCCCTCCCTCGCCGCTGCCTGCGCCGAGCCCTGCCCGCAGCCGCTGCCTGCCCGCGGCTCTGCCGCACCAGCACCCATGGGTGCGCAGCGCCGCGCTGGCCCCGGGGCCAGGGGTCGCCCTGCGCTCTAGCGCCCGGCGAGCACCGCGCCTGCCCCGGCCACCCGGCCCATCATGCCCTTGCTGGATTTTTTCTGGGCTTGCTTCAAGAGAGCCAAGGTAAGAAGCTGCCCTTTAAGCAGCGCCGGGGCTCGGACACGCCGCTGGTTCCCAGCGAGAGCCGCCCGAGGGACAGGACGGAGCGGGGAGGCGGCACGCGCGGTGCTGGGGCTGGCGAGGTGCCCGGCGCGTGCCGTGGGGCGACGTCGTGCCCGTGACACCCGGCGTGAGGAGGGTCTGGGACGTGCCGCGTGCGGGTCCCCACGGGGGCCGGCTCGGCGGTGCCGCTGGGTGCTGCGTGTACGTGTGTGTGTGTGTGTGCTGCTGGCTCGGGTGGTTTCCCTGCCTGCTGTGGGTCTGCGGGACGTGGCAGCAGAGGGCTCGGGTTCCTCTCCCTCCGTTCCCCCCATGCCCAGGCTCATTGTGAATCGCTGGTAATAACGAGCGGCCCCTCTCTGCTGTTATCCCGAGGAGGCATTCCTGCCCCCCTTTTGTTTTTGGTAGCCAGCTGCTTCTGAGTTATTAATGATAAGTAGAACAAATCTCTTCCCTCTCCTTAACTTGAGCACTCACGGCCAGAAACCTTTCCTCTGCCTGGGTCAGGTCCTGCCCGTCCATGGGCTCGTGGCTGGAGGAGGGCAGTGCACACCTCTTGCACACGCGTGTGGCACCGGCCCCGCTTCCATGGGGAGCCACGGTGCATGCCTGCAGCCCCCAGCCATGGACTGTCCCACCGCACGCGTGGAGCTCACCTGGAAGCCTGGGTTGTGCCAGCGGGGCCATGCACGGGTCTGTTTCTGCCTGTGGCCGTGCCAGCCTGAACGCAGGGTGGTGAGAGCGGGATGGCGGAGCAAGGATGGAGGCCGGAGGCCCCGGGTTTTTAATTTCCTGCAGCAGTCATTCTGTGGCATCTGGCATTTTTCATCTGGGCTTAAAGCACAACCCTCTGTTAGCCCATCCCTGCTGGTTGTGTTACTTTTGTTGTGTCACAGCCTGCGTGAGGTGTGTGGGGTGGGTTTTGGGGGTATTGTTAGCAGGGGTCTCAGGAGCACCGGGTTGGAAAAAGCGCAAGAATCACTGCATCAAGCGAGTGGGTCTGCAGTGGTGAAGCGCCTGCGGAATGCAGGCTCTTCCCCGGGGGTTTCAATACAAAGCTCAGAATAGTTAAGTCTAAAAATAACATTTGTGAATTTCATTAATAATATTAATAGCTGTCTTGTCCCTGCTGTCTCCAGAGAGCTTAGCAAGTCCTCATTAACCCTCCTTGTCCCTGCAAGCTGTTGTCATCATCTTCTCGCTGGTGGAGATGCTGTGGCAGGGACCAGGGCCTGTCCCCTGCAGCGTGTCCCCGGCTCCGTCCCGGCTCCAGCCCCCGGCTGTGTATTTCCCGCGTGCACCTCACTGCCAGGTGCCTGCGTGTAAGGGGAGTGCAGGCACCCCGAGGCTGCCAGAGACGTTTGCCGTGGGGTGGCTGGGCTTTGAGCTGGCACAGAGGGGCTGTCCCAGGGGGACACGTGCTGGAGAACAAGGCTGAGGTTCCCGCCCCTCACTGCCCCAGCCACCTGCTGCGGGGAAAGGAAAATCCGCACAGAGAGGTGTGAAGCAGCGCGGAGCTGCCCTGGCGGTGAGCGGTGCCGGGGCGGGAGCTCGCCGGGAGCACAGAGGCGGGGGGCACACGGAGCCCGCAGCCCGGCAGCGGCGTTTCTGTTCTCGGCTGGGGCGAGAGCTGCCCGGGGTGCTCGGTGCTCGCTGGGGCCGGAGGACGTGGCTGCTCCTTGCTCCAAACGCGACGGGGATGTCGCGGGTGAGGGCTCTGCTTCGGCCGTTTTTTCCTCCTCTTTTCCCTCCCTGTGCCTGTGTTGCTCAGCTACTCGCTATGGGAGGCAGAAGAATTTCCTGAGGGCAGAGAAACGCGCAGGGCTCTGTCAGTGGGATTAAAGCTTCCCGGGTTAAATGAGGTGGAGCCGTGGCCGGGTGGAAGATTTTGTGGGAAGCAGAAGGTGTTAAGGGCGGGACACTGGGGAAGGGGAGGAAGCTCCTCAGAGTTACCTTAGGGTAGGGCCTTTTCTCTCTTCCCTCCTTTGGCTTGTCCGACAGGCACCTTACCGCGTGCCAGACCTCGCCCCACCTCCGCGGGTGTCTGCCTCCCCGGGGGGCTGCAGGGCTGATGTCTGGGGAGCTGGCGATGGTGGATATGAGAGGTCCCGGTGATCAGAGATTAAAGGTGATTAAAGACCTGGAGGTCTTTAAAAGACGTTTAGATGTAGAGCTTAGTGATGTGGTTTAGTGAAGGACTTGTTAGTGTTAGGTCAGAGGTTGGACTCGGTGGTCTTGGAGGTCTCTTCCAACCTAGACGGTTCTGTGATTCTGTGATCATCTCGCCACCCACGCTCCTCCGGCGCTGACGCTCTCCAGCTCCCCGTGTGCCGCATGTGGCACCAAGGCTCCTGCACAGGACGTCCGTGGAGGGGACAGCGCTGAGCCAGCGGCCGCGTGCCCGGGTTTCTCCCTGGGGAAGGAGGTTCGGAAACGCCAAGGGGACCCCTCCTGCGGACACAGGCTCTGCAGGCCAGCAGCGGTACCCCAGCTCCAGCCCCCGCACCAGCTGGGGTTAAGCATCGCCCCGCATCGCCCCCAGCCCCGGCAGGAAGCGGGGTCCCGGGGGGGCAGTGGGAAAGCGCGGCTCAGCACAGCGCCACGTTCCTGGGCCAATCCCCACTGTGCGTGCGGCCCCAGCTCACCCGGCCGGGGGAGGGGGCCCTGTGCTTCGTGCTCCCTTGTGGGCGGTGCGGAGACCCCTGCTTTTAGCTGCTTTTGTCTTTGTTGTTGGCTTCCCGTGCCTGCAGATGCTGTTGTACTCTGTGCCCAGAGCCTCCTAGTGCGATTAAAGTGTGGGCATCTCCCCTCCTACCCACAGCCACAAAGGTACCGAGGGCGCATTTGGGGTCCTGCACCCGGTGCCACCTCTGCTGGAGCCCGGGGCTGCCCTGCTGGGGCTTTCCCAGAGCCTGCCCCAGCTCCAGTGCAGGCATCGACCCTGTGCTGCTTTTTCTGTCCCATGCCCAAAGACCCACCGGCACGGCGGCTGAGGCCCAGCACCTTACTTCACAGGCTGCTCAAGTCCCACTGACTTGCAGTGGCTTTTTCCTTCCGTGTGGAAAATGCAGGGCACATGGTGAAAGTAAGGTTGGATGTGGGAAGGAGAAGGGCCCCTGAGAGAGCGCGAGTGCTCTCGTTCAGGGCCTTGGACTCCGGGGTTAGGGCTTGCTGGGCTGCAATCTCTGCCGAAATTCCCATGTGGCGGCTTAAAGGGAAAAAGGCTCCTGCATGAATTCACCCTGGGGCAGGGGCCAGATGTCCTGGGATCTCTCTTCCTCTGCTCCTGCTGTTTCTCATGCCTCTACCAGAGCTGTTCTCCAGCGGAGCTGCTGCAGGCTCCTCCCGTGGGACGGCGGTGCCTTCCCACTCCGTTCTGCTTCTGGAGAAAGGCCCTAACGCAGCCGATTCCTGCAGCAGCTGCTCGCTGAGCCCTCGTGGGTGAGGCTGGCATTCTTCTGAAATTTGTCTTGGAGAAGCACTTGTGCTGCGTGCACCGTGGTGGCGCTTTTCACCCAAAGCCCTTAGGATGTGTGTCCACACATGAGGGCCGCCGGTGTGAGCAACCAGAGCCCGAGCTGGAGAGAGGAAGGGCTGGGACACGTAGCGAGGGGCGGCCGAAGGGGACTGGCCTGCAGAGAACACGTCCTTCGGCTCTGCCTGCTCCAGCCTGCGGGCCTCGAACCCCCAGGGAGGAGGAGGAGGAGGAGGAGGAGGAGGAGGAGCAGAGCCCTGTGGCCAGAGGGCTGTGCAGGGGCTGTGGGGGCAGAGCAGCAGCGGAGCCGGGCGCGATGCTCAGTGTGTGGTGTGTGCTGTGCGGGCAGCTCGGGGGCACCGCCTGCAGCACCGTGGCACAGAGCACCGTGGGCTGCAGGCGTGCGGACAGCCGGTGTCCTCCTAATCCCCGTTTTGATCCCTTGACGTGGATCTGATGGCCCTCGGCTGTCCACCTGCCCCATCCCTGGCAATCTTGCTGGGGACTGAGCTGTACTGCATGAAGAACACAAACTGTAGGAATCTAAGAATATGAGAGTTACAAAGATAACAAAATGATTTGTTATTTTTTTTCTTTCTTTTCACAGTGTTTCACACTGCTAGAAGATAAGAAAGATGCAGGTAAGCTGAGACAATATTTTTCTGGGCAGGAATGCTCTCCTTGTGGGTTGGGCAGGGGTCATGAGAAGAAAAGAAAGGACCAGCCTCTGCTGGGGCTCCTGGTTCCTTCTGCCAGCAGTGTGATTTTCCCCCAAACCGTTACGTTTCATGCGAGCAGCACAGGCAACCGGTGTGAGGCAGCGCCAGCCTGGGTGCCCACCAAGCCCGGAGCCGTGCACGCGGGAGCCCCACTGCGCCGGGCCGTGCCCAGTCCCTCCTCTGCTCCACTCCACCAGGGGGCTCTCCCCAGGCTGGCGACGTGGTTTGGCCGTGGACTTGCAAAAACCACCAGCAGCGGTGAAATCCCTGCCTTTGTGCGGGGGAGAAGCTCTGCGGGGCTGAGTCAGTCCTTGCCTGCGTTCGCGCCCCGTGCAGCTGTGCCGCCACGGTGAGCTGCTGGCAGAGCTGCTCCTGGCTGTGTCCTTTTCGGTTCCTCTTCTCCTTGTCGTGAACAGCTCCTTGCTCCGCAGATACGCTCGTTAGGAGCCCTGGAGGGTTGGAGCTGCCATGTGCTGGGCAGGGCTTTGGGGGTCCCAGGCTGCTTGCTTGCAGAAAAGTGCCGGGCCCTGCCTTCAGACCTGCTGGTGACCGCGGTGCTGGTGCTGCCTGCGAAGTGCCACTGCCCTGCGGGGCGTGAGGGGCTGCCCCGGGCCTCACCACGTCCCCTGGCTAGCCCTGCACAAGCAGCCCCTTGTCCAGTGAGTCCCAGCTCTGGGGTGAGCAGGCGAGATAGGCAGAGGTGCTGGGCTTCGCAGCTTCAGGACCTGGTCGCAAAGAGGCTCTTTGCTCAGAGACAACTCGAGAACTGAGCCTGGCCGGGCCCTACGGTCAGCTTGTGGTCGTTGTACAGTCAGCCTGTGGTCGCCAGCTTCCAGCAGCTCTGCAAATAGAAGCATCCCGGAGCATGCCAGGCACATCGGCTCCTCTCGTGCGTGCACAGGGCTCCCGTCAGGTCCCTCGGGCGGTGGGTGCCAGCAGTGACCGGCAGCCGGGGCAGGGGATGAGCGGCGCAGGCTGTGCTGCTGAGCCGAGCCGTGTCAGCACACAACGGGAAATGCGGCGCCTGCGGGATGCGCCGGGGGATCCCCGCCGTGCTTCTCTGAACCGGGGGGCAGTGACCCGGCCCCGGCTTTGCATCCGCCGAAGGGGTAGGTGAGCTCTGCGCCCCGGCTCCTGCAAGAGCCCCGGCGCACAGGAAAACCCTGGGCAACAAAAGGTGCTTTGTGAAGGAGCTCCGGAGGTGAGCCTGGGTGGTCTCCCTTCCCTTTCAGGGGAGAGATTAGCAGCATGAATGTCAGGAGCTTGTTAACGGGGTTAGAGAGCCCTGTGCGAGGGAAGGGGCAGGGAAGACTCCGCCAGATCACATCCGTGGCTAAGACTCATTTGGGAAGGATGTTTAGAGGCTGGATTTTTTCCCTCGGCTAAAACGACCTATGAAACCCAAGTCTTTCCTGGTAAGACTCAGGTAGGCGCTGCCTTGAGCTCCACAACGCTCCCAGCCCTGCACCCCCGGCCCGAGGAGCCGGTGCAGGCGGCGGCGCTCGGTGTCCTGGCTGGGTGTGCCTGCAGGGTGCTCTGCCACGGGGGGTCTGCCCCGCTCCGGGGCACCGCGCTGCTGCTCGGCACCGAGCCCGTCCCGTCGCACAAGTCCCATTCAGGGCCCGGCTTTTCATTGCTGTCCTAGCTCCCCGCTTCCTTTCTGACATTTAGCTAAACTTTCCACGCATTGTTCTGCACGAAGCAGAAAGGAAAGGCTTGCGCACAAGCCGTGCACGCTAAAATTGCGTCCTCCGAATAAATTCCTGTTGATAGCAGCATCAGACGTCCCCGCAAGCAGGTCTGGGAGCAGGCTCTGCAGATGTCATTAAGCAGTGGCCTCAATCTGACTGCTGGGAGAAGAGGACTGAGCTGGCAGCTTCCTTAAATACCTTTAAGAATTGTGTCAGGCAATGATGATGTTACAATATTTCCAAAGAGGGCTTCTTCCACTGGGCATTGTGAAATAAGAGGGAAAAGAAGCACTAGGGATTCTGCTGAACTTTTGCCCCTTTGTGAAATAATAAGGTTGTATTTGCACAGCATCTGGATCTCCAAAAATACGCTGCTAAATTTAGCTGTTGTTGATGTGTTGTCACAGCTGAGTTATTCTTTTTCTACCCAAGCTTGCTTTACACAAAAAATCTTGAGTGGGTTCTGATGATTTGTAGCTTCAGGTGTGAGGCTGTCATTTCTCACCTGACTGGAGCCCACATGTGGTGGGGGCACGGGGCAGCATCGCCCTCCTCCTCCTCCTTCTCCTCCTCCTCCTCCTCCTCGCCCCAGTCTGCAGCTCTGGGGCCCGGGGTGCACGTCCCTCCTGGGCGCAGGTCACCTTGTGCCCCTTCCCCGGCGGTGCTGGATTTTGGGGGCGGAGGGGGAGGCTGGGACCTGGCTTTTTGCCATCGCTGGAGTCGGCAGGCGGGAGGAGAGGGACGCCTGCGTGACAGGAGGGTGGCAGCTGCGGCGAGTGCGCGGAGCAGCGCCGGGGTGGGACAGGACGCCCGGGCTGGCCGCGGCGACCCGTTCCAGGAACTCGTGAAACTCTTAGAAATCGCCGCCTGCTCTGTGGTGGGAGATGTGGCACTGAGTCTGGGTTACAAATGAAGAGGTAGGAAGTAGAAAAGCTGAACTGAATGTGATTACTGGAGGATTTGGCGTGCCGTGTGATGAGAGGCAGTCTTCGTTTCCCCTTCCCGTCCCTGCCTGCCCGCAGGGTCAGCGCTGGGCTGGGCCGTGGAGCCGCACTGAAGCGCTGGCCCCGCTCAGAGAGCAGCTTCCAACCCGCCCCGGGGAGCCTGCACGGGGCCGCATCCTGCCAGCCCTCGCGGTGCTGCCTGGCTCAGCGCTCTGACAGCTGCGCTGGGGGTGTTCGGTCGTCGTGGTGGGGAAGGGGGCTGCTCCTCACCCTTCTTGTGCTCCGTCCCCTGCACCCCCGTGGCCTCGCTCCTGGGCGCCCTCCTCTTGCCAGGGTCAGTCCTCCCCTTGGTAGCATGAGACGCTTTGTGATCTGTTCTAATATCTTGGAAAGCAGAGAGTTACTTCCTAAATGAGAATGTATACACCAAAAATCACCCTGCCAGGGCAGTGTGAGCGAAAACAAATAGTTTATGCTTCTTTCCATCAGCTCTTTTCTCGAGCTCTGGCTGGAGATGCAATCTCCAGCATTTCCTCTTTGGCCTCCTTGTGAACTCGAGGTTGTTTTTGCACCGCTGAGCTCTCTGATATGTTTGTCCATATTGCTTTAATTTCTCCGAGAAGGTGGGCTGGTGCTGCAGCCTTTGTAATTAGGCCTCTGGGCGCAGCTGAGGTTTGCAGCCTCTGTCGTGTCCTGCTGACTGTCCGCTGGGGATCGACACCCGTATATTTACCGGTAGGTGCCAATTTACGCTGTCCCGATGCCTCGTGTTTCGGTGCTGTCCCAGGCACTGCCCCTCGGTGCCCCTGCCCCACCAAGCGGCTCCCCAGGAGCAGAGGCCTCCTGCTGCTGCTCCCCTGCCGGAGCCGGGCGAGAGGCGGCTCTGTGGGCTGCTGGCGGCGTGCGTGCGCCTACGGCCCCGGTCAACCAACAGCAGCCACCACGGAGCTGATATGGGCGTGCAAAGGGCTCGTGTTTTTATCTTGACCTACGGCAATGTGAAACGCTCTCAGTTTGTTCTCCTGTCACCTTTTTGCTCCCTAGGCTAAAAAGCAAACACTGCTGAATAAACCGCTGCCTTTCCGACCCACCCTCTCCTTCCCAGGCTGAAGGGCAGCCCGCTGACGCCACGTGCCGCAGGGACTGTTCCTGAGAAACAGCGTGAGACAGAAAGTGAGAAAAAGTGCTTTAAAAGAAAATCAAAATCAACTTGGCCACAGTTCACTTTTTCCAATAAATGATCACGAGGAAACTATTTGTCAGAAGCGAGAGGCACCTCCGGCCCGTGAGATCAAGCCATTTCTTGCCCTCGTTCCCCTCCTGCCTATAAAATGCTCTGAAACTCCAAAAAGCAGCGACTGCTGCAGTAAGCTGAGACTCCCATCCCCCATCGCATCCCTCGGTCCTTCGGGGGCTTCCATTTCAGGGTCTGGAAGTTTTTCCGTTTCCTGTAGCTAACAAAATGCAGATTCCCCCCTCCGAGCAGCAGGATCCTATCAAGAACCGGGTGATTTTCTCTGCAGGGCAGAAGGGAAGAGCTGCTAGGGGGAGGACGGCTCCCGCGCTGGGAGGGCAGGGAGCGCCCAGGGCACGGGCAGCGAGCTGGGGAAGGGCCCCGGCTGCGCAGGCCAGGCTGCCATGGGCCCGGCGCCGTCAAGTTCCTCCTGGGGCAGCAAGGAGCGATTGAGACATGCTGGAAAGAAATTGCAGGCAAGAAAGTACATTTGTGTCTGCAGCACCTGAGTAGTCTGCATGAGACCAAAAGGATCGAGAGGGAAGTTTTGTGCGTGGTTACTTCCCTGAAATTAAAATGGGAACGTACATTGAAAACTGGAAGAAAGGTTTGGCTGTGCGGTGTTTTTTCTCTGGTAAGAGCTTTACACATAAGCCACCTAAAAATGCAAAGAAAGGGAAGGTTTCCTGTGCCTGGAACAGTCCAGTAGCACTTCTGGAGAGAGCTCTGCTGTGAGCGAAGGAGGCCCTGGGCCGTGCGAACGGGACCTTTGTGGGTGCTTCGTAACGTTCGCGTGGTTCAGAGCGTGACGGGTCGGATGGAAAGAGAAGGCGTGAGGTGTGTGCAGGCGGTCTGCTCGTGGTAACCCCTTCTTAGGGCAGGGGAGCGGGGTCCCGCCGGAGATGTCCTCAGCGCTCCGCCTGCCCCCTCGTCCTCGGGGGAGAGGAGGCGGGGGGCGCGTTGGGGCGTCCCCAGGCACCCCGCTGGGCGCTGCGGCCCCGGGCGGGGAACGGGCGACGCCTGCGGGCGGGGGCGGCCCCGGGGCCGGGGGCCGGGTGCAGGGCCCCGGCCGGCCCGGGGGCGGCCGCGATCGTGCGCGGCCCCGCCCGGCCCCGGGCATCCCCGGCGGGGGAGGAGCCGCCGCCCGCCCGTTCCGCCCGGGGGCAGCCGCGGGGCCGGGGCCGGGGCCGGGACCCGGAGCGGGGCCGGGAGCGGGGCGCAGCCGTCGGGCTCCGGGCTGCGGCCAGCAGGTGAGGGCCGGGCCGGGCCGGGGGGCGGGGGGCACGGACGGGCCCCCCCAGCACCGCTGCGGCTCCCCCGGTGCTCCCCCGGTGCTCCCCCGGTGCTCCCCCCCCTCCCTTCCCATCGTGGGTGCCGGGCAGCAGGGACCGGCCTGGGGGCGGGAGGCGAGTGCTCGGTGCTCCTCCGGCACCGGGCACCGGGCAGGGCCCCCGGTCGGTGGGGGTGTCCCGGGGGGAGGTGGGGGCTGGTTGTCGTGGGTGGGGGGCGAAGGGCAGAGCGTGGCCTGGAAGCACGTGCTGAGGGGTCCCGGGGCCTTGCCGCACTTTTGGTCTAAAATAGTGTGAATTTGGTGACGGCCTGGCCCGGTGTCTCTGCTCGTTGCTGCGCCTGAGCAGGCTGAGGGCTGTGCGAGCGGGCTGCGGATGTCTGCAGGGAAGCGGCAGTGCTGGTGGGGCTGGAGGCGTTTGTGATGACTTGTGAGGGTGTTTGTGTAAGGCAGAGCCTTCGGCCTCATTGCGTACGTTGCAAGTGCTAGCGCTGCTTTCGTAGCCAGCCCCACGGTAGGTTGTAGGGGCTGCTTCTGTGCGCTCGGAGCACGAGAGGGGGATTGGACGCTGCTGCAGCCCCAGGCACTCTGCTACTGAAAGCACCGGAGGGGAACAGAAATGCTGGGAACGGGGGTGTGCGGGCGGTGGGGGTGTGCGGGCGGTGGGGGTGTGCGGGTGTGCGGGTGGCTGCACTCCAAGCCCGCCTGCCACGTGGTGGGTGAGGAGCCGGGGGTCCCCAGCTGGCGTCTCCGGCCCAGCTGTAAGGGTGAGCACCCCTCCCGAGGGGCGGCCGAGAGCAGCACGGATCGCCCTGGTTGGTGGCAAACTGCTGCAGTGCTGTGGCTCGAGTCCAGGGCCTGTGGGCTTGTGCCCCCCCCGGACCCCTCCCCGTCAGGCCTTTATGAGCCCTGTGAAAGCCCTGCCCCGGCAGTCGCTCTGCATCCCGTGGAAAATAATCCTGCTCCTTCTCTGTACCCACTGCTCCTTCCTGAATGCTTCACCCAATGCCCAGCCTGCGGTGCTGATCCTCCGCTGCTGTAAGCGCCGGCCCAGGGCTCCCCGCGCCGGGCTCGTGCTGCCTGGTGCGGGGTGCTCGCCCGGTGGGGGCCACCCTCCTGCTTCGGCGTGGGGGGAGCGCGCTTCTGTGCCGATGGTGCCTCATCGGGTGGCCGGTGCTGAGCCTGAGGACAGGTCCGACACCGTGTGGGGGCAGCACCGGCCGTGTGCCCTGCTCAGTGCAAAGCCCGTGTCACTGGGGTGGTCGGTGCCCGTGTCACTGCGAGCGGGTCTGTGCGCCCGGCTGCAGGTCTGTGCGCCCGGCTGCGGTCCTAGCGCTGCTGGCGTGTGGTTCTGGCCTGTGCTGTGGGACGGGCTGGGGGCCTGCACGCTGCATCCCCGCAGCAGGGACCAGGAGCGAGGCCTTTCCCTCCCCGGCCCCACGGGCATTACCAGTTTGAAACGTGGTGCTCGGGGGAAAACATAGTTCGTCACATATAGAAGTTCTTCGTGAAAAAAAATGGTTTTAAAATCCCCTCCCTCCCACCAACCCTCCAAAAAAAGGAACCCCATACTTTTCATAAAAAAGGGGGATTGTTTTGTATTTGATAGCCTTGTAACGATACTTTTATCGGCTTTTGTATTGAGACTGTTAAAAATGTTTGAGGAATTCTTCTTCTTTTCAAACTTCAGTGCTGAGACTGGTTTGATGTGGCTTTTAAAGATGATTGTGATAACAGCCTGCGGATAACAATCCTGAAAGCAATTTATTTTGAGTGATGTGAAAGAGGAACTGTGATTTAGTTTCTCAGTCTGCTCCAATGCTCAGTGAAGAAGCAGATCTTGAACCTGCCAACTTGTGCCAGAGACTCGTGCCTTCTGCTGCTAAATGGTCTCTTTGGGAATGGTCCAAAGTACTGCTGATGGACGGGAGTAATTCCTCAGGCGGTAAGGTCAGCTTAGATTGTCACAGGTGAGGGAGGAAATGGAGTTTCCCGAAGAGTTAAGCTGTTACGAACCTAGTGGAGGAGAGTTCATTAATGCTCGGTGAGAACATTGGTTGATAAGATCCAGTGCGTTCTGGCAAAAGTGGCCTCCATTTCAGCTGTTTCCAGTGCCGTGGTTGTCTCAGAGGGAGATGTACGAGGGCCACGAGCTGCCAGCGCACCGTGGCCACCTCCCTGCCAGGGACACGGGCACCCCGCGGCCCCACTCAGGTCCCGCTGGTGCAGTCGGCTGTGCCGTGGCTCCTGGTGTGGTGCTGCAGCCAGGGCTGTCAGCCCGGCGGGCCGGGGAGCAGGGGGTGCAGGAGCCTCTGGGGACCTGCAGGAGAGCTGCGAGCACAGCCTGGAAGTGCTGCCCCCGGCCCCTATTGCTCCCGGGGCCAGTAAGACTCGGGTGAGTTTAATCAGCACCTCGGCTGCTTTCAGTGTCTTGGTAAGCCCAGCGTGTGCTTCCCGAGGCTGGGCTGGAATGGAAAACCGCTTTCTTAGACTTGCAAACCACCATCATTATCTCTGGAACAATAAACCATTCTGGGCGTTCTTCCCCCAGCCCTGTACCAAAGCCGCGGCGGTCAGCATCCGTGGTGGCACCGGGCTGCAAACCAGTCCCTGCCTCCTCTGGCGGCTGTGTGGGGACCGGGAGGACCTGGTTCTTCCCACCCCTCGGTGGTCCCGCGTGCACGTAGCCAGGACCAGCCCCTGCTAACCGCAGCTGCCGTCCCCCCTCGTTCCGGGCACGGTGGGTGAGGCAGGAACAGTCAGGGTGATTGAGCTGGTTGCCGCTTCTCCTCGCTAGCTTGTTTGCCTTCCCGGAGCTGGGGGCTTTCTGCTCTGCTCCGGCAGTGGCCACATAATCCGGATTCCTCAGATAAATTCCTGCTGTTTCTTTGAGATCTGTGGCCGCTGTTTTAATTGCCTTGAGCTCTGGGCCAGACACAGGATCCTTGTTTTATGAAATCAGCGCCTATGAATGATGCTGTTGTGCGTGTGTCTCTGAGTTTCTCTCTTTCTCCCTCTCGCCCTCCTCCCCTGGAAGCCGGGGAATTCAGCCCTGGCGGGGCGCTGCCTGCTGTGCCCGTGCAGCTGGCGGCACCGGCTCCAGCTGCCGTTTTGTGTCCGCCGTTAGCTTCTTTCCCGAGCACGGTGCCTGCTGCCAGATCGGCCCGTTGCCCTTTCTTTGTGAGTAACACCTCGGTAACCTGCGTGGTGGCTACCGCCGCTCTCTGCGTGCTCTCTGAGGAAACAAACCCATCTGTTCTGCCCCGGGAACGTTCCCAGCGCGGGGCCACGTGCGGCTTTGCCACCTGCAGCCGTGCCCAGGGATCCTCGTGTGGCGTCTGGGGCCCAGATTTGCTGGGGACACACCGAAGTGCGGCGGGCTGCGATGGCAGCGGTGGAGATGACAGCTTTTACAGCCGTGGATTAAAAAAAGCGAGCAACTGTTGTGCGGCCGGGTGGCCAGACAGAAATAAATAGGGCTCTGCTGGGCGGGAGCGAGAGCGGGTGGCAAGTGCAGGCTGGGCCCGGCGCTGACACGTATTTCAGCCCAGATGAAGCTAGCTCATGCGAAAATGTCACAGGGTTCTCCTGTTTTCCATCTGCGGTGGTGGAAAATTATGAAACATGAATAATAGTTGCATTAGCAGAGCAAGAGTCCCCCGAGCATATGCCTGTGAATAAGTTTACCCCAGGACACTCACTCCTGGTTTGCTCATTTCTGTGGCCGTTTTTTATTTATACACCTGAAAGAGAATTTTTACTTCTCTCCCCGCCCCCCTGTTTACTTTGGTCGTCGGAAAAAGAGAACCAGACAATGACGGCTCGGGGCTGGCCAGGATGTGCTTGTTGTGGGTGCGTGGGTTTTCTCCTCGTGGTGGGTGGCCACGCGGGGCGGAGATGCATTTCCCATGGACTCGATCCGTCTGTCTATTTATTTATTTACCGCCTTTGCTTGTTTCGATTTTTCCAGGGCGTTTTCATCTGGTCGGGCCGTCGTGCGCCCTGCCCAGGAGAGGGTGCCCTTTGCTGGGCTGCCTGCCCGGGGGGAGCACCGAGGGGGCTGGCGGGTGTGGGACGGGGGCTCCGGGTGCTGCGGGGGGCACGGCAGAGGTCTGTGTCCGGGGGCAGGGGGGAGCCGTGCGTGCTGTTAGTCTTTGAGGATGCTTTGCGATCCCGTGTGGAAGATGTTCTACCTATTGTCAGCAAACACCTGGTTCTGTCTCTAACCCTCTGTGGGGCAGCAAGGAAAACAGAAATTGCCTGATAACGCAAAGGTTTGCGGGTGTGACGTGGTGTGATCAGGTGCTGTAGTACAGGAACGAGGGCGCTGAGGATGCCTTTGCTTTCATGAGCTCACGTCAGCTGTTCCCGGGCCTCCTGCGGGACTGTGAAGAAGTCCCAGAGGTGGCTGGAGCCCGTCTGGGGGTGCTGGGCTGCGGCTGTCCGTGCGCTGCTCACAGCCAGACGTGCTCTGTTGGAACCTGGGCATGTGCAGATGCAGGCCCAAGGGACAAATGCCAAATAACTGGTCTTTTTTAGGGGATTTGAAAATGCCTCAGTGCCATCTAGGTGTTCAGTGAGCATCTCAGTATAACCCGTCCTTCAGAACAAGGCTTTAGCTTTAGCTGCGGTGTGGCCCGGCCAATTCTCCTGCTGGACCCAGCCCAGAGCAGGGGAGGATTTTGGGCGCTGGCGGGAGCGGAGGCAGCGCGGGCGTCAGAAGCCAGGCTGCAGCGCGGGCAGCATCAGCCGGTTACCCGAAAATGCCCTCACCTCAGGTCCGGGCTGCACGTGCCTGCTGCTGCCCACAGGATTTAACCCAGCTTTCACTGCGTGTGTGCAGGCCAGGAGGGCTTCGCTCAGCTGCCGAGCCCTGCTCCCAGCCCCAGCAGCTTACTGGTGTGTGGGGATGTGCTGGGAGAGATCACAGCGCTCCTCAGGTCCCGTTTCAGGTCCCCTGTGAGGGCCGGGCGGAGGTTATTGCTTCGAGCCTCTTACCAGAGCTTCTCTCGGTGCGGGTGTCCCGCACACCGGGCTCCCGGCCTCTGCTGGGAGGAGGGCACAGCCCCGCAGCCCGCTGACCCTCCCGGACGGCTTTTCCTCTATTCAGCCAGCTTCAGAGGGCCTTTGTTGGATCTTTTCCTGTCCCTTCTCAGTGACGCCCTTTGGACCACCCTAAGCTCCTCTGCCCTTGTCCTGCCGGATCCCGCTCGGTGTGGTCCCTGCTCTCCCCGGGTTCCTCCCGGCCCTGCCCAGGAGGGCAGCGCGCCGCGGGCTGCTCCCCCTGTCCCCGCAGGGCTGCGTGCCGGCCGGAGGCAGCGCTCCCCCCGTGCTGGGCACCCCGCGAGCACACGTGCATACTGGGCGCCTTGTGCAGGCGGCGGGGCGGCCCGGGGGCGAGCCCGTGGGCTCCCTGCCATTCCTCAGCCGTACGCGGGGAACTATTAATATCGTCGGGCGTGAATGCAGCCCATTCATCGGCCGGCACGGGGGGAGCCTGCAGCGTGCACGTTTTCTGCTCCTCCCAGCCTTCGCCCGGGTCGCGCGGCCATCGGCTGGCCCCGGTGCGTGCGGGGCGAGTGTGTGCCTGCGGGGTCCGTGTCGGTCGCCGGCTGGGTGCCGCCCCCCTCGATGGCTGGGTGCTGTCCCCGTCACTGCCCGTTTATAGCTCATCGCCTCTGGGAGCCTTCCTGCCTCGCTGCCCCCACGCCTCTCCCCCTTCTCGGTTTGCGTGAGGAAACGAGTGGAAAATGCTTGAAACCCTCCTCTGAGCCACTTTTTCCACTGCCTGCCCGTGTTTCCCCCTGGGGCCGCCCTGGTGCTGGTTGCACGGCTCCAACCCACGCAAGGTGCTGTGAGCCCGCCCCTCACCCGGCCGTGCCCCGTTCTGTGGGCGAACAAGCCGGCCGCCCCGCCGGTCCCCTGGGCTGCTGGCTCCGCCGTCTGCCCCGGGGCTGTGCCGCAGGGTGCTCCAGGAGCTCCGCTCACCCTCTGCACCCCCCCGGGCGAGATGCAGCCTCTGGGACAGCCGGAGCCCGAGCAGCGCTGGCTGCCCACAGCTGTCCCCTTCCCGTGGCCCTTCCCAGGAGCCGGGGCAGCGGGGCTCTGCTGGTGGAGGCGGTAAGCAGAGAGCTGCCTGGGGGCGCTGCGGCGGGGGTCAGGGCTCGGCTGGGCGCCTGGCACCCTGAGCCAGCCCCTGCCCCTCTGTAGCGAGGTGCTTCCTGCCCCGTTGCCTTACGTTTCCCACAAACAAATGTATCCTTCAGGTCTACCTTAAATAATTTTTTTCTTTTCTTTTTTTTTTTTTTTCCTCTTAGCCCCTGTATTCCAGACCCTCTCCCCCCTTTTATTCTCCACCCTCTCGCCAATGGTTTTCAGCTGGTCCCGTCCCACAGGCCGTGGCTCTGGGATCCCAAGGCAGGCCGAGACGTGCGGGAGCATCTTCTGCAGGGCCGCCAAGCCTCGCCCCGGCCTGCCGGAGCGGCGAGCACCGAGCAAGGGGGACCCCTGCGATGCGGGGGGGGCTTCTGGGGGCGCAGGTCCCACGAGAGCAGCTTCTCTGCCCCGCGGCACCTCGCCGCGGCTTGTGCCCCCCCGCTTTGCCTCGCGGTGGGTCTGATGGGCAGCGGGAGCCGGGCGCGGATGGGCGCCCAGCCAGGCACTGTGCGGGGGACGCGTCTGGGGGGGGGACCCCGCGGGACAGGGAGGGGACGGGCCGGGAGGGGAGGGCAGGGGAGGGGAGGGGAGGGCAGCCCGGGGCCGCCCCCCCGTGGCGATTGGCCCCGGCTGCCGGGGGCCGGGGCTCCGCGGCGCTGCCCCCGCCGGGCCGCGCTCCCGGCCCGCAGCCGGCCCTGCCCGCGGCCGCTCGCCCCGACAAGGGCCGGAGCCGCGGCCCCGGCTCGCATCAGCCCGCCCGGAGCGGGGCCGGGCCGGGACCCGCTGCCGCTCCCGCTGCCCGCCCCCCCGCTGTCCGTCTGTCCGTCCGTCCGTCCGCCCCCCGCCGTCCCGCTGTCCGTACGTCCGCCCCCCGCCGTCCCGCTGTCCGTCCGTCCGCCCCCCGCTGTCCGTCCGTCTGCAGGCCGTGGCGCTTTGACGGGGGCGCAGCGGAGCCCGGAGGTAACGGGGGACCCGGCGGTGCGCGCTCCCGCGGGGGGGGTGAGCAGGGGGTGCCCTGAGAGCGCGCCCCCAGGGGCTGTGCGCGGCCCCGCGGCGCGGGGCTGCCCCGGGCGCGGTCCCGGCGGTGCCTCGGGGCGCCCCGGGGGGGGGGAGGGAGCCGCGGGGGGCACCGGGCCCCGCCAGGCACCGAGCGGCGTCCCCGGGGTCCCTCTCCCCCCCCCCCGCGGCGGGGACCAGCGCGGGTTGAATTAAAGCGGCCGCCGGACGAGCCCCGTGTGCGGTGGGAGCCCCGCGCTGACGCCGGACGGGCCCCGCACGGTAGCGCCGTGGGAGGGCAGCGCCCTGCGCGGGCACCCAGGGCCCTGGGCACGGCCCCGCGGGCAGCTCCGTCCGGAGGCTCTGCGGCTGCCGGGTGCGGATCGGCTCGCCGTGCGCGGCGCATCGGGTTGGGAGCTGACGCGGAGCTGCCAAAGCTCTCTGCCGGGGTGTCGGGCTGGTTTGTCAGAGGCTAAAGCAAACATCGGCTTCTGTGGGATTTTGTCATTTGCGTTTCAGAACGGCTCCTTGGTGCGCGGGGCGGGAGTGGGGAGAGACCTCTGCCTTTAGAGGTCCCTGTGCAGCCGCGGGCTGTCAGAGGACGTATTGTGATGTTATTGGCAGCAGGTTGCGTTCTTTGCCGTGCACACACTTGAATTCTTATCAATGGACGTGCTTTCTTCTGTTTACATTGTAACTGAAATGCAGTTAAGAAAGGTAGAAGTGTTGCTGGAGCAGGCGTAGCAGCTCCTCGCTGCTCTGCGCGGCTTTATGTTTGGGTCTGCCTCTTGCATGGTGAGCTGTGCAAGGAGCAAGGGCTTGTTTCAAAACCCCTCTGTCTTCCTCCGTTTGTTCAGGGAAAAAATAGATCAGATCCTTACACCAAAAGTTCATCACTGGTTTCCTAATGTGGCAAAACATCAAATCCCAGAGCAAAGCAGGTGGAAAGTGTAGCTTCTGAGAAGGTGCACACGCTCACTTGGTGTACGTGCACCTCCTTTGAGAAATGCTTTTCTAATAAAAGCCCAACTGAATAAATCTAATCGTGCTTCTGTTGGGCATTCCTTGTCTGCACTGCCTCAAATGTCCAACGCTAAGCGTATGCATGGGACGGGCTGCCAGCAATTTAGTTTCGTAAGAGAACAAAATATGGTTGTGCCTAAGGGCACTACAGTACTTCCCCTTGATTTCTGTACTAATTTCAAAAAGATTTGAAAGTTCTCAAAGTCAGTTTGAGGCGAGCAGGGAAAAAGGAGGCTGCCCTTTGCCTGCGGGTGTACCGGGGTCACCGCGTGACGTGCAGATCACCTCCCGGCGAGAGGAGAGCGGGGTCTCCTTCCTGAAGCTGTGTATTCCTTGAAAACCTGGTAACAATTTGCCCAGAACAGAGGTTTGCAGACTGGCACGTGCCCTTTGCGTGGCCGTGGATGGGCTGCTGCATTCAGACGTCAGTGGGAGCAGACCCCTCCAAATACAGGCAGCGTGTCGGCTGCGGGGCTGCCGCAGCG
The DNA here is from genome assembly GCF_040182565.1 of Anser cygnoides. Taxonomy (NCBI): domain Eukaryota; kingdom Metazoa; phylum Chordata; class Aves; order Anseriformes; family Anatidae; genus Anser; species Anser cygnoides. The sequence continues at coordinate 21,198,235 of NC_089885.1, read as the reverse complement.
GGGAGCGAACGCCTCCTGGCGCAGGGCTCCGGCCGCTCCGTGCGGGGTGCGGGGAGGCTCCTCCACGACGGCGAGGTGGGCACGCTCACCCGGGGAATCATTGTCTCATGGGCGCTTCGGGGAACGTGGTCATTCCGGGTGTAAAAGGCATTTTGTGGTAGCGTGCGGGCCGCAAAGACTGAGGGGAGACGCTGTGCTCCTGCCAGAACCTCCCGCACCATACCGCGTGCGTGCAGGTCCTGCGGCAGCAGTGGCACTCTGAGGCTTTGTGCAAAGGATGTGGAAGAGCGAGCACAAAATTCAGCCTGCAGCATCTCTTCTCTGATGGAAGCGGTGGGAGAAGAGACCCTGACAGGAAGGGAGCGCGCTGAACCTGGCCGGGGGTGCTGGACCCGTTTGGGCAGGGGGCAGCGCAGGGAGGCTGCCGGCAGTGCTCTGCTCCGCTGCTGAGGCTCGGGGTGCTCTCAGGGAGGCTGCGGTGCCGGACGAAGGCTCGGTGTCTTGGGGGTGGCTTTGTCTCGTCTGCAGGAGCAGCACTCGCTGGTCATGGCTCTGTGTGAGTGCAGCCGGCCGGAGCAGCACCACATGGCGCTGCGTCAGGCGAGCGGCGGTACGCGGGGAGGCACGCGTGGCAGCGGGGACGTCTGCGGCCCGGCGGGCAGAGCCTCTCCTCGCCCCTCCGTTCTTCCTCCCGGCCCCACTGGGAAGCAGGAGGCAGCGTTTGGTGGGACGTGGTGCCGCCGGCGGGGACGTGGTGCCGCCGGCAGGGACGTGGTGCCGCCGGCAGGGATGTGGTGCCGCCGGCAGGGACGTGGTGCCACCGGCGGGGCTGTGGTGCCGAGCGGCCGGAGCCTCTCCGCGGTCGGGGGCTGCGTTGCCCTTTGTGCCGGCTGCGGTGCGCTCTGGGCAGGGCCGGTGGCAGCGCGGCCGCATTCCAGCGGAGCCGGGGGTCTCCTGCCCGGTTAATGATTGAGCCACCGTAACCCTCCTTGTGCGAGCCTCTCTGAAAGTCACCTCCAGGTAATTACATTAATGCTCCCAAGCTGTCGGGGCTGCCACAGAGATGTAAAGACCCAGGGTCTTTTTCTCTGTTTCCAGCAATAAATGTGTTTTGATGTGCAGGAGGTGACGGCCGGCTGCCTTTTCTCGTCCCTGTTTCCCCTCTGAGGGACGAGGCGCGTTACCTGCCTGGCTGTGCACACGGGGTTGGCAGCGGTGCGGGGCGGCGCTGGCCTCATCCTGCTCCCCTTGTCCTGGGGCTCCCACCACCCGGCCTGGCAGCGGCACAAAGCTGCCAATACCTCGCTCCTTGGAGCCCCACGCTCATTTTGGTACAGGAACGAGAGTCTCTGACACAGGCTGGCCACCTTTGCTAATCAGGACTGCGTCAGGGCCCAGGATCACCCAGGGGAGTCAGCAGGGTGACCGAGGCAGTGGGATGCAGCTCCCAGCGCAGCCCCGGGTGCCCAGCTGCCCTCTCTGCTGGCACGGCCCTCGCCAGCCCGCTCTGCCTCCCCCCACTGTCTCCAGGCGCTGCCTGACTGGTCCCAGTTAATCATTGACGGGTTGCCTGTGCCACGTGGCCCCGCCGCATTTGCCCAGCACGCAGCGGCGGAGCTGTTTGCCGAGTCCCTTGAAGGATTCCTTATCAGAAAAGGGCACTTGTCACCCAGTGCCAGTCACAGGCTGCGTAAACGGTAACGGCTGGCTCAGGGAACCGGCCCTGGCAAACACAGCTGCTCGGGGGACCTTCCTCCCCTAGAAAATGCCGGGGGCCTTGCCCACCTCATGTCCCTCGTATCGCACAACGGCACGTCACCAGCTGGAGGTGCCTGTGCTGCCCTGCAGCTGCCCGTGCTGGCAGCCCCCTGCTGCTGCTTCCTCAGCGCCCACCCTGCGGATCCCACGCAGACAGCCTGCTCGGTGTCACAGACCCCTGCTGCTGCCCAGGACGGGCGTTGGGGCCGCCCCTCGGGGGCAGGGCTGCAGCAGCTGGGCGGCAGGCAGGTGCCCAGGGAGAGCCTCTCATCGCTGGGGACGGTGCCACAGGAGGGGACGTGTGCCTCCCTGCCGCTTCTTCCCCCACCCACCCAAACGTGCCGCGGCGGGGCTGGAGGGCAGCGCGGCGCCTGGAGCAGCTGCGCTCCCCCCCCGCGTCCCGGGGCGAACTCCTGGGGCTGGATTCCCACAGAGCCTGCGGCGCACGCCTGGGCCTCCCGGTGCCCAACCGGCAGCAGGAGCGCGGCGCTCCTCCGGGGACTGAGTCCTCCGGGGACGGCACGCCGCTGAGGCCGGGCTGCGCTGGGGATTTGCTGCCCTTTATCTGGGGAGGGAAGCGTGTCTGACCGCGACGTGCGCGGGGTCTGCAGGGAGCCCGCTCGCGCCGATTTAATGGCAAGCGTGCTGCGCCCTGCTGGAGCTGGCCTTGATGCTCACGTTCAAAGCTCGCTGGGGCGTAAGTGTGTAGTGTCACTGCCTAGGGGAAGTGCCTGCGCTCCCAGGAGCGTGCGTGTGCTCTGCTTCCAGCGCTGCTCGTGCAAACACGACCGGGTTACAGCAGGACAGGGGGCTTCTGACCTGCAGGTTGTAACTGCCCGAGTGTAAGTAGTGTGCGAAGGTAGATGGCGGGGTTTCTGTTCTCTCCCCAGCCCCCCGGTCTTTTTTTTTTCCTCCCCATGAATTTCACAAGAATATTTTCACTGCTGTCAAGGGCACAAGTTCAGCTTCTGAATGCCCCTTTGTCTTATGCAGCACAGAGGCGTCACGCTCTCCCGCCATGCCTTCTAGGAAAGGCAACAAAACGTTTCCCCCGCGCCCCTGCCAGTGGCGGCGGTGCTCCGGGCGCTGCGCTGGGCCCCGTGGCAGGCGGCGAGGCGGGAGCTGGTGCGGCCGGGCAGGGTCTGCCTGCGCGGAGGGTTGGTCCTCAGCCCCTGCTGCGGCGCAGGCGGGGAAGGGAGGGAGCAGAGGGCAGCGGGACTGGCCCCTTCTGCCCCCCTCTGGGTCCCTGTGGGGTCAGTGCCTGCAGGGTGCGAGGCTGGTGTCCCGCAGCGCCCCGTGGTTCCCGCTCCGGCCTGGGTGGGAGGGGAAGCAAAGGCAGAGAGGGCAAGGGAGTGAGCGCTGAAAGAAAAGGGAAAAGAAGAGGACTGAAGGGCGTCGGGCTGTGCTGCAGGAGCTGGGGCGAGGCTGTGGCCGGGGAGCTGTGAGCAGGGCTGGGGGGGAAGAGGGAGCGGTGCCGGGGGTCGGAGGATGCCGGCGAGGGGGTGGCCGGGGCAGGGTCTCTGTCACCCCCAGCAGAACTGCAAGCAGCCAGACGTGTCACAAGACTGCTGGGACAGAGACGCTCAGAGGTGACTCAAAGCTCACTTGACCTCGTTTCGTCAGGCTCGTTGGGTAAGAGCAGAACCTCCGGGCAGTTTCGGCCTCATTTTCCCGGACAGATAACAAACTGCCCACCGCCCCTCGCTGCCAGGCCCCCGCCCGCTCCCACAGCCGGCCCCAGCTCCGCAGAGCCCCGCGGTGCGCTGGCAGCCCAGCCCTCAGCGCCGTGCGTGCCGCTCGGAGCCCGGCAGCGCGGCCGTGCCGCCGGCCCCGCGCCTGGGGCTGTGCACGGGCTTCCTGCGGCCCTTCCGGAGTGAGGCCCTGAGGGTATGGCAGCGCCTCGCAGGCACTCAGGGCAGTCCTTTTCCCCCAGCTGCAAATAACGGGCTGCTGAAAAAAGGTTTGGAGAACTTAATCGCGCCTGGGATGGTGTGTACGAGAAAATAGGTGAGTGACTGCCGCGTGCCGGGTCTTCCTTCAGCGCCCTGCCCTGGTCCCCTGCTCCCTCCCCTTCCCTCTCCGGCCCAGAGAGCCTTTCCCTGGCAGACGCAGGACAGCGCTGGATTTATGGGCTGCTGTAAACCCAGCGTGCCCTTAACAGCGTTTTATCTTGTCCTTGTTTCATTCGGCACTCTTGCACCCAGCGCCGAATCCCTTTATCTGTATTACAGGTACTCCTGATTCCCATTTTCGTTGCAGATTTGGGGCAGGGAGCGTTTCTTGCCGGACGGCTGCGTGCTGGGCGCAGGGAGCGGTGCCCGTGTGCCCGCTGCTCCTCTCCCCAGGCCTCACCCCGTACAAAGGCGGCTGAGTTCTGCCTTGTGGCCATCCTGTCCCACGACTGCTGGGGTGACACGCGGGCTGCACGAACGAAGCCGGGGTCCGGCTGCCAGCACGTGTCCCCGCACGCCCCGCGCTGCTGCTGGGGACGTCGGCTGGCTGCGGGCCGTGGCCCTGGGCATGCCCCGGGCTGCAGGTACCGGGCTGCCCCCTCGGGGGCTGCATTTCCTTGCCCAGCTCGTCCGGCAGAGCCGGGGGAACGGCCCTGCTCCCTTGGGCCCCGCTCGGCTGTTGTAGAAGCATCGTCCTCCTCGTCCAGAGCCCCCCGCAGCACTTGGTGCTGCCGGCTCGCGCAGGCTGTCCCGCAGGGATCAGGGCTGCTCGCCCTCAGCGCCTCCACGGACGAGGCCAAAAGCCAGGACCGAGCAGGAGCTGGGGCTCCTCTGCGAGGACAGGCACGATCTGCTGCCAGCCTTTGACTCGTGCTCCGGCCGGGCGCTTCGCTTTCCAGCCAAGTGGAAGCTGACCCCGCTGCCTTCCTTCCCCACAGCCCGTGCCTGCACACACCTCCGCAGCACAACGCTCCCAGTGCTGCTGCTGCTGCTCAGAAAAACAACAAATATTTTAGGCATCCTGCAGTAGCAGCTGAATTGTATCAAACTACTGCGTGCATCTGAGACTTAAAGCCCTGAGCGTACATTTTTGAAGGGGCACGTTCAGGGAGGCGTTGAAGAGGGGCAGCAGAGTCGCACTCTGCGAATCCTTTGTGAACCCACGGCCAGCACCTCTGCGTACGGGATTTCCTGCGTTTCTTCTCCTCCTCTTCTTTCTTTCTTTTATTTTGTGTAGGGATGTTGGTATGAAAACAGTGCTTGTACTTCCTAAGCCTCCACGTGTTGCTTTGCTCCCCAGCCTCGCTAGAGTAAACGCGGCGCTGTGGAGCCTGCACGAGGCAGGATCTGCTGCCTTTGGATGCTGGGCATTGCCAGTGCTGTGTGATCTGACCCTGCATGCGCCGTTTTACCTTCCTTATCCTGGTTTCCAATTCCCATTTCCACGTGGGAACCCCATCCCTGCTGGCTGCAGAAACCTCGCGGATGGGATTTGGAGCTGGGAAATGGCATGGCACCCTGTAGGGGGGTCTGCCGGGGGGGATGTCGGGGTCGGAGCTCGTCAGGTGGAGGTCGGGGCAGTTTGTTGCGGGCTGTGAGTCCCTGGGGCAGGCTGTGGCAGGGACGTTGGGCTCGCGGCTGTGCCCCGCCGTGCTGCAGGTGGCCGGGGAAGGGCTCCTGGGTGCAGGCGCACGTGTGGGGCTGGGCGGGCTGCTCCCTGACACGGGCAGGGAGGAGGAAGGCGCAGGTGCTGCCCCTCGGCTTTCCCAGCTGCTCCCTGGCGATGCAGGACCTGGAGTGATGCAAACAACTGTGCAAGCTTGTCCTCTGCTTGGGAACGGAGCCTGTGTTTGTCTAAAAGTAAAGCCTGTTTTGAGGGTCTGGGCTTTCCTCATCAGGGAGTTTGCACCTGGGTTGTGGATTTGGGACCGGTTTCACTCAAGACGTGGCGGTGGTGCGAGGACACGGGCGCCTCTAGCAAGAGGAGGCTCTCCTGTCGCCAACCCAGAACAAAGGCACCTGGAAACTTAACGGTGGGTGTCGGAGCATGCAGCGGGGACTGAAGGGGTTAAACATGCTTTGCAGTGTGTTAAAAAAAAAAAGGAAAAAAAAGCCATTTCCTTCATGTCCAGAGACAGTTTATTTTCTGGGCATTCTTCGGGACTCAGGGAGGTGCCTTTTCTTCAAGGCATTTCCTGTAAGCAAGTTTATATTTGGACTGGGGAGGGGGCGGGGGGCGGAGGTCGGTGGGGAGGGGGCCGGTGCCCCGGTCGAGTGACCTCAGCTTTTGGCTCCTTCTCCCAAATTGTTCGAGGCGGCGGCCGCGGGGCGGGGAAGGAGCAGGGTGGGGGCCGAGCGGGGCGAGCGGGCCCTCACCGGGATGCCAGAAACCCGGAGCACGCGGGGGGGTCGTGCCGAGCAGCATGGAGCAGCGCTGGCTGGGGGGGAGCAAAACCTCATCTGTGCCAAACCCTCCGTGTTCAGACAGGAACCAAATCCCCTTACTGAGCTGCACCATCACAGCGCCCCCCTTGCTTTAAGCTCCCTTCTCGCTCTTGCTGCTGCCGTGCCCCATCGCGAGCTGGGGACCCGGACCAGCACCCAGCGGCGCTCCGTGCACCCCGGCGGCGCCCAGCGGGCACGGCTCTGGCTGCGGAAGGCATCGGAGAGGGATGGTGGGCTCTGGAAGACGAAGCTGGCGCCAGCAGGGGAGCTCGATTCCAGTCGGTCTCAGTGCTGCTGCGGCAACTTTGGTGGGAATTGGTGACACGTGGGGCAGGGCCTACAGAGAGCGGCTGCCCTGCGCTTGGAGGTGAGGAGCTGCTGTGTTCTGTCCTCCTTGTCCTCCCCGCGAAGTAGCGACCTGCTAAGGCACCATTAAACGCCCTTCTCTGCGACACCCAGGCAGGCTTTTAGGTTAGTGTTTGGAGTTTGTGGAGCAGGCGGGTTTATCCTCACCATCCTTCCCCACTGCTAACACCAGAAGCAGCTGCCTTGCCTTGCCCCAGGAGCGGTCAGTGCCAGAAAGAGGTGACTGTCGTCCCTTTCCACCCTCTAAAGCCTTTAAGGTGACGAAGATGAGGCCTGCCAGAACCCAAATTCTGGGGCCCATTGTTCACCATCTCTGTCTATTTTTGCTCTCCCTGTCCCCCAAGATAACGCTGATTTCTGTGAAAAACAAAAAAAGCAAGTAATATATAAGATCATCAAAGCGTATTGTGCTCTTGAGCAGATTCTGAGCAGATTTAACTCTTTTCCCGTTGATATTTGATCAGACATTTATTCTTGTGCAAAACCCTTGGAGCTTGCTGCGGGAGCCCCAGCTGCCCCTGGGATAAGACGCAGCAGGTTGGGTTAACCTCCGTGTCTCAAGCAATTCTCCCATTGTTCCCCATGCCAAGTTTCTTCTCCCCCATTTTGTTTTCTTTTTATTACTGTGATTTCCTGATATCGGAAGAGGCGAGTTATGAAACTGGAGTTATCCAAACACGTCTTGTTTGAAGATAGCGTTTCATCCAGCAGATGCAGCTTCCTGCCCTGTAAATGGTTTTCATTGTTTCGCCTTGGCTCCTGGCCCTATATCTGTTGGGGCCACTGGTGGCGTCGCTCAGCGCTGGCAGCCTGAGCAGTGGCGGTCCCAGCCATGAAATACCAGTGGCCACGAGGCGGTGTGACAAGGCTGAACGGGGAGCACTGGTGTTTTGTAGATAGCCTCTGAAAACGTTTGGGAGGCCTGCTGGAGGTTGTCTCTGTTTGGGTCAGAAAGGCAGGTGCCTGCTTTGGGGCTGGTAGGTGCTGCCTTGGTTTGGCTGCCGCTTCAGCAGGAGACGCTCGGTTTTCCCGTAGTGCCCGCTCCTCCGTCCGGACCGTCTGGGGACACCCGTTGGTGCCGCTTCTGCTCAAAGACACGCCGAGTCAAAGCGCCCCACGTGCCTTGCGCGTACCGTGCTGCTCGTGGGATCCCCCACGTCTGAAGGGGATCAGGCCCTGGGGCCCGTGACCAGATGCCAGCTGCTGGGATGGAGACAAGCAGCAGCACCGAGCGGTTACAGAACACTGCATTGTTCTCCCCCGCCCGTTCGGCTGCGCACCGGGACTGTCTTGTGCTGGGCCATGCGCAAGGACAGCTGCTGACCTAGCGGTTTGCCCTCGAATTGCCAAAGAGGAAGGAACTGGAGGAGCGGGTACATGCCGTCGGGTGACGCTGGTCGGTGTGACAGGGATTATTCCCAGCCCGAAGGCAGCCGCGTCCTTTTCGGGTCTTTCCCAGGTAGTGCAGAAGCAGCGGCTGTGAAGAAGCTCCCTGGGGGCGTGCTGGGGAAGCCGGCCCTCCCGCTGCCACCGCCGCGTGCTGCGGGGCTTGGAGCGGCAGCCGGGGGGCTTCCTGCCCTGCTTCAGGGTAGTCCTGCCACGCGTGGTGTTTAAGGGCCTGAACGTGATTCTGTTCAAAGCTGTTTTGTGGTTCCTTCCCTTTCTGGGAGAGAACTGGCTCTGTATAGCAATGGGGGCTATCGTGGGGCAAGGCTTTTTCCGAGTACGCTTTCCTTGAGGGGTTGGTGCGAGGTGGGAGCAGGTGGCGAAGGTGACGATCCCGCTGCTCAGCGTGCCCGTGGGACAGGGACGGGGTCAGGGCTGCTCTGTGCTCCCGGGGTCCCGATGCCTGCAGGGCTGCGCTGTCCCCCTGAGCCTTCGGAGGGAGCGAGGCCGCTGAGGGCTCTGAGCAGCTCTGCTATCCCTCAGAAACCCGGGGCTGTGTTTGTGGCAAGCCCCCGAGCCCTACCTCAGCACTACCTGTGGTAAAGGGGTGGGGAGGAGGACGAGGCTCCAGAGGAGGCTGCAGCAGCTGCGTGCTCAGCGCGTGCCACTCGTCCCGCGGAGCCGACCCGTCGGCAGCAGCACGAGGAACGCCTTGGCCCTGCCCGTTTTGGAGTCAAAATCACTCGGCTTCGGCTGTGTTTGTGCCCTGTCTTACTTCTCACCGTTGTGTTTTGCGTCCCTTAAGTTTCCCCGACTAAAAAAATTTGCAAACTGCTCTCAGGCTTGTAACCATGTGAGCCGCGTGTAACCGTGTAACCACCATGACTGCCTCCGGCAGGTAACTGCAAAAACGCCGTCTGGCTGTTGTCCCTGATCAGGAGCATTTGATCCAGAAATCAAAAAAGTCTGAACTGCTTTTCCAGTAGGACTGTTAAATAGGAAATGAAGAAAATAGTGATACGCTCCTTGAACAGCTGCTACGAACGTGACAAGTGTGTTTATCTGGGGAACGGGAGGCTGGTCTCTTCACAGCCTGCTGGAAGGGGCGGTGGGTGAAGGCTGTTTTGGTGGTAAAAGGCTGGAAATCCCGCTTCTCTTGTCAGCGGGGAGCAACCACCACCTGCAGCCAAAGCTGTGGGAGTTCAGTAGCTGACCTCTGAGGGGTCCTTCAGCACAGCGACTTTGAACCCCGGCGTTTTGGAGAAGGAAAGAGGCGTTTGCCAGCACCCTGGAAGGCAAGCGGGGGCCCTGCCGAGGGCGTGCGCAGGCGGTGGGAGCGCGGCGGCTGCCGGGGGGGCCTCGCCTCTCCTCGGGCAGCTCCTGGGAGAGCCGTGCTGCTGGCGGCTCGGGGCGGCCGGGGTGCCGAGGTGCGTGTGGGTTTTGGTGGCCTCGTTCCCTGGCATCGTGAGAACGGGATGGCGCTGTTGGTTTTATTAATTCTTCGAAGTACGCTTTTAATTCTGCTTTTTGGAGAAAAAGTGAAACGCGCAGGGACACCTGCTGCGGCCGAGGTGTGCCGCCGCATCCTTCCTGTTTCAGACCGCCTGGCTCCGGGCGGCGCGGTGAGATGGAGCTGGGGGGTCCCTGGGGGCCTCTGGCAGCCGGGGCGTCGGGTGAGGGTCTGTTCGCGCCCGATGCGAGGCGCGCTCCTGCTCTAGCATGCAGGCTGAAAGGGGCACGTGGGGTGCCCCCACCGTGCCCAGTCCCGTCCTCCCTGACCAGTCCCCAGACACTGTGGTGGCTGCAGGACACGTGGCGTGGGATTAAAGCTGTGGATGAGGAGGAGGAGCGTCAGAGCCTGCCGGTAAGTCAAAGCTTTCCTGCCTGGAGCTGCGTGACCGGGGCGCGGGGCCGCTGCTGGCTGTGACCGTGTGCTCGGGCGCGCGGCACGCAGCCGGTAACCGGCAAGTGGCTGAGGGCTTCTGGGCAGCGGGGAGCTGGAGGCAGGTTGGGACTTGGTTGAAGCTGCCCGAGGAGGTGAATTTTGGGTGAACTGCATTTCGCTGACAGCAGAGCCTGTGCCAGTTGCTTCGAGAGGAGCTGGGTGTGCCGCAGAGCTCTTCCTTCGGCACCGGGCTGCGCAGGAAGCCGCAGCGGGGAGCACGCTGTCCCCGGGGCACGAGCACGGCAGCGCTGCCCTGCCTCCCCTCTCGTGTCCTCCAGCTTTCCCACCTGCTGGAAAAGCCGTGATTTTTTTATTATTATTTTTTTTTCTTCGCATGAATGGAGTGTGCTTTTGTGAATGTTCTTTACGGGATGTGAAGCTGCAGATGTTTGCTCATTAATTAAGCTCTGCAGAACTGCTGCCGGAAGCAGCGCCAATCACTTGGCAGAGGTCTGCGGTTTGATGTTTTTCCTTCCTGCTCCCTTGTCGGCTAAGCAGGCCCTGCGCTAGCTGTCCGCTTGTGCAACGGTCCCTGCCCCTTCCCTGCTCCGCCAGAGCGGTGCTTTGGGCTGGCGCCTCCCATGCTGCGGTGGGCTGGGGTCCACCACACGGGGTCACGGGGAAGGAGTTCACCGCTCACGTCTCTGTTCTCTGGCCACAGCCGTCAGGGAAGGTAGAGGATAAAAGGTCAGAAGTTGAAATTATTTGTGTTTGATAAGGTTCGCTGGCATTTCATCTTCCGTCTCCATGGGGAGGAGGAAAGCACGGTGAATTGAGAACATCTGCCTTGGCAGGGAGAGCCCTCCCTGGCCCTGGGTCAGGCTGGAGTCCTGCCTCGTGAGACCTGAAGCCTCCGTGATCCCAATCTCCTCATTAAACACAAAGGCAGTGATCTCAGACGGCCTTGGGCTTCTCTCTGCACTGGCAGAGTCACTCACCTGCCCAGCTGCTTCCCTGGGTGAAACCTCCTGCTTTCTGGCCATGCGTGCCACTCCTCCAACAGGGGCTGTGCTTGTAAACGTCTCCTGGCAGCATGGATAAATATAACTAGATGTTGTGCAATGCTGTGTGCATTATAGAGGCACTTCTGTCACCCTGCCAGGCTCCGGAGCCGGTTGGGGTGTTGGATGGTACAACAGGGGCTTGGATGCTTTTTTTCCAGTTCCCTGCTGCAAGTCATGCCCCCGTTGTCCCCTTCGGCGTGCCTGGGGCAGGGCGGCGGAGAGGAGGCTCCTGCTGCACTGGACCAGGGCGCTGAGCCTGGGTGCTCGCTGGGCGCCAAAATCCGCCTCTGTCGCGGAGCTGCTGGGGCTGGGGGTGGCTGGGGGGACGTGGTGCCAGCTGCGGGCACCCCACTTCCTGCTGCCTTATCTCTCCGGCCCAGCGGGCTGGCACGTGTAATTTATCCAGTAACGGCTCCTTATCCGGACGGGGAAAATAGTAACAGCGGGCAGGGCTCGTAAAGAAGGAGAGCAAATAAGGAAAAAGGAACACGGGCAAGCTCTGCTAGAGCCGGTGGTGCTGGTGGAGCACGTCAGTGTGGGGGGACAGGGCACCGCTGCTCCCGGGGGGCTGCCTGGCTGTGCCCCCGGGGCAGGTGGAGCGGGGCGCTCAGCACAGCGCGTGCCCGCGCTGCATCGCGCGGCGTCCCGCACAGAAGCGCCGTGCGGGTGCTGCGGTCGGCGTGCTGGTGCCATCGGGGCTGAGCAAGCCCCGCTGGAGCGCAGGGGCTGGCTTTTTGCAAAGGAACAGGAGCAGAGACTTGTGCAGCAGATGTTTCGAGGCAGCTCAGCACTCGGTTTTCTAACCACTTGTGAAAACCCAGTGTGCATTAAGGGCTCCGAGTCCCTTCAGAAAATGTGTGAGAGTTAAAAATTAGTGACTCATAAAAATAGACACGGATGAGTCCTAGAAAGTAGTGAGCTGATTGATTTACCACAAGTGACGTTAGCCTGCAGCTCTGAGGTAGAAGTTTTCTGAGGCAAAGGTTTCCTGAGAAACATCAACAGAAGAACAACCGCATGCCAGTGAGCATGGCTTGAGAAGGTGTCAATATTTTAAAGCATTGTTCTGAAAGACGTGAGGATGAATGCTGTGGAAGCTTAGGTGAATGAAATGCTTCCGTGCAAGCCATCCATGAGCGGGGCTGAGGTGGCAATGGGAGGCTCCACGGTTTGGGAGCTGCCCCGAGGCTCAGGAAAGGTGGATATTGCTGCCAAGGTCCTTGCTCCGCAACGCTCGGGCGCTCAGGGGGACTTTGAGCCCTGCCCGAGCACCCTTCCCGGCCGGCTGCCCGCTGGCCAAGGAGCCCGGAGCAGCTCGGAAAGCCTTTCCCTCTGTATTCCTGCCCAGTGGCTGTGCTGCGGGACGGTGCCCACCTGGCCGCTGCAGCGGAGGCTTTGCTGGAGGGCTCGCTGTAGGTGAAGATCCTGATATGACTATTTTATTTCAAAGCTTTGCTAATATAACCCCCTGAGGAGCATCGAACGTGGGCTGGAGTCACTTTCTCCAGTCCCCATGAGTAAGCCCTTCATCAGGAGGGGAATTTGTCTTCCATGAGCTGCAGACTCCTCCTCACTTTGTTGTTGCCCTTCGGGCTACATGCACAAGCGGGGCCATTGTGCTCTCGGGTCAATACTCAGCCAGGCAAAAAAGCCCCGAGTAAGTCTTGCTGTGACAAATCTCCTTCTGCTTAAACAGGGACTTTCACATGGAAGGGAAGCTGGGAAAAGCATGTCTGTTCCTGCCAAAAGGAGCTTGTTTGCAAGTAACTGGCCTCTGTTTTCTAATGCTGCTACCGTGAATGGTCGGTGTGTTGAATTAGGGCTTCCTGCTGTCTTCTAACTCATGGGCTTCTCCTTGGCGTGACCCTAGGGAGGTCTTCCTGTATTTCTGACCTTGCTGTCTGCAGCCACAGGAGTCAGTCTAATGCATTTGGCGTCATAACTTCCCTTGAGCCTGGGTAGCTGTGTGAGGAGGGCGTGTGTCTGCGTGTAAAACCCTGAGAAGGCTGGGAAGTGCTTGGTTAATTAGCAGAACTGAAGGAGAGAGTCCCATTGCTTACAGGAGATGTGTGGGGTTTAAGACTGGTCCTTCAGCTACAGGTAAGTGCGCTTCCCTCCGTGGATCCTCAGATCCCCCTGCCACAACGGGCGCAGTCTCCTTGCCGTGTCCCACCGGGCTTCGCTTGCTTCTGCTCCTCGGAAAATGCCACGTTGGGCACTAAGGGCCTGGGGTTACAGGGCGTGTTGGCTGTAGGTAGGGTGTCTGGGGCGGAGGGGAGCAGAGCTGACTTGGGCAGAGGTGGCTTCTCTGGTGGGACGCAGACAGACGGGACCAGGCCAGGTGAGCCGGGTCCGTAATTCCCAGTGTAGATGCATGGTTCTTCTTCCATCGGGATTCAGCATCTTGACTGTCAGGTCAGCATATGAGTCTATAACATCGCTCGAGGCCAGCTTTTGCATCCTGTTTTGTAATATTCCCTGACATTCCCCACATTCCTGGCAAGGAGACTTCTGTATTTTTAAAAAATATTCCTTTGTCTCTTGACAAAACTGTGACATCCTTTAAAACTACTTCTCAAGAAGTCTGTTGGCGTGCTCTCTGCAGCAGCTCCTGTTAGCTTCATAAAGAAAAGGCAGCCTTGAGCTTGGAGCCCAGCCCCACCACCGTCTCCTTCCAATGGGGAAAGAGTGGGAGCAGGGAAGAGAAAGGCTTGTGGGGCTCAGGTCGGTTCCATACACCTCGGCTCCATGTTACCTGGTTCCACCCTTGCTCATCACGGTGATTATGTGCTCAGAGCCGTGCTTGTGTCACCGCTGCAGCCCATCTCAGCAGCGTGGTCTGGAGGTTTCTGGTGCTGGAGGAGAACTTTGTGGTCCTGGGGTTGGCATCCTGCCTCTAGCACTGCCGTCTGCCTTACCTACCAGGGTGGAAAGAAGAAAGCTGAGGGGAGGCTGGGATGGTTTGCAGTGCTGTATCCACTGCGGATGAGAGTCCTATTGTGTTTTGCACCAGGTGTCAGAAACAGGGTGGGAAATAAATAACCTGGTGTTAAAGGCAGCAGTTTGACCTGCTGGAGAGTTGGTCTTGAACCCATCCAGCTTGTTGTCAGCTGAAGTGGGGTATATCTGGTAAAACTGTCGTTACCACTGCAGCTGTACTTCAGAGTGACCAGGAAAAGACTGGTTTGAGCAGAAGCACGAACCAAGAACACAACCCACAGGCCTCTGTGTCGTGTCTTCTCCCAGTGCTGGGGCCCCGTTCCCGTGTTTCTGCAGGGCAGCAGCTCCCCAGGGAGCCCCCCGAAGGGGCTCTGCCAGCTCCCCCTTCCTCACTCGTCGAGGGGACGGGGCCACGGGGCCCTTCTGCGTGCCCGGGAAGGAGCTACTTGTGCTGGGACGCCCTCAGCCTCCTCTCCTGGGCAGCGTTTCAGTTCGCTCCAGGCACGGGGACTGGACGGGCTGTCTCCTCCAGCTCTTTGGAGCCAGCGCAGGCTCTCTCCTCCCTCCTCTCCCACCTAAAAATGTTGGCTGACTGGAAACCCAGGAGGCAGCCGCTGCCCTTTTGCTGCAACTGGAAATTACGGTCTGGTTTCCTTCTGTGGCGCCACAGGAGCGTTAATGACAGGAAGGTCCGGCCAGGGCCGTGATGGAAGAGGCTCTTCCTGAGGAGACCTGGAGCGCTGTCCCCGTGCCGAGGGGAGGCCGTGGCAGCGGGCAGGACGTGCCTGTGGCACCTGGGAGCCGGTCCGGAGCCGCCTGTCCCCTCAGAGAGCCCGCCGTGGTCATCACCCTGGTCTGCAGTGCGTGCCTGCTGCGGCCTGTGCCCAGAAGGCCTTCCTCGCTGCGAAGCGGGGCTGTTACTTGGCGTTGGCTGGCTGTGTCTGCTGCTGGCTCGTGTCTGGCGGTGCTTTCAGCCCCAGGAGGATCAGGAGTGCTCGGTTCAGAGATCTCGTTAACCTGCTCCATCGAAACAGCTTCGTGGGATCCTTGAGCAGCGTTGTTGCAGTACGTGTTGTGGGCTGGGCCCGGCAGCAGCCGCGACACCTTCCCTGACAGCACACTGAAGGGTCGCGGCGTCGCTGCCGCTGAGGCCCGGCACTTCCTCGCATCGCTAGGACATGAGATCACGTTTGGAAGCAGCTTCGGGCTCCTCCCGTGGCGGTGGAAATTTTGCACATGGTCATTGGTAACTTGGATGGCCACGGAGACGCCTCCACATCTGCAGGCGGCTCCCTGGTGTCAGCGGGACACCCTCACTGCCACACGTGCGGGCATTTGCGTCCCACTCCCTGCCAAGGGCTGCTCTCGGACGGATCTACCAGCCCGCTCCATCAGCTGTCCCCTTCTGCAGTTCGGACCGAGGGCTCCCCTGCCAGGTCCCGCTCCAACGAGGGGATCTCGCAGCTCGTTCTGTAAAACGGTTCGTGCCAAAAGCGCTGAATGAGGAGAGTGCAGTTACAGAGAATGTGCTTTTCATTATGGGGGCTAATCCCATGTCATCCGAAGCTTCTTATTCGGAGCGTGCTGCTCCCCTTAGCTGCAGCCTGCCTGACAGTGCGCGAGTCCTGCCTGTGTGAGGGGAAGGCATGCTCCCGCGGCAAAGTGAAGCACCGGTGCGTTGAGCACAAACCATGAATATATGGCAAATCTGGCAATCAAGTCCATATGTCTCGGATAGCAGGTACTCCCATTCTCCTCCCTGAATAACCATTTCTTCAAAGCTTTTGGTCCCCTTTGATATCCTGAGGAACTGGGAAGTTTATGATGGCATCGGTCCCTGCTTTCCGTTCTGCCAGCTCTCCCAGAGGACGCGGTTCCCGTAGGAAAAGGCTGGATCCACCCGCGCTCCTGCCCGGCTGGGAGCGGCTCGCAGCTCTCTGCGGTTTGCCAGCAACTGGCCACCAGAAGCCGCTCAGTGCGACTGGAGCCCCGCGACGCGCGCAGCCGGCGCCTGATGGGGTTTGGGCGGCACCGCGCCTCCCCGCCGGCTTTGTGCAGCCCCACTGCAGAGCCTGCACCGGCGAAATGAGGCTCTGCAGGAAGCGACACGGGCACCCCAGGGAGACCCGAAGTACCTCGTCTTTCTAATTGCAACCGAAGGCTGCAGCCTGCCTGGCTGGGGCGGGCGTCCAGTCCCTGCCGGCCGCGGTGCTGGCTCCAGGCACCTCACGCCCACTGTCTGCAGGGGACAGGAACGCCCCTGTGCTGCAGGGCGGCTGCTGTCCGTGAGTCACCGTGGGAGGGCAGTCAGTCTGTCCGGCCTGCGGCAGCCCTTCCAGAGAGCTCGAAATAGTTAAGCAGCGTACATGCATGCATACGCGCTATCGCTTTAGCTTTCTCGTGCGCTCTCCCCCTCCTACTCCCACCCCTGCTATTTAAACAGTTCAGCCTTTTGCACAGGCGTAGATATCCTGTTTGTTTCTGAAGAGAAATTAGGCGGCTTTCTGTGCATGCCGGGTCAGTAAGGGCAGGTTTTAGAAGCTCGGTACGCTAGGCCCGCATGGAAAAAATCGGAGCTCTCCAGCTGCCTGCCGCCGGGAAGGTCTTTGGCCAGGAGCCCTCTCGCTGCCCGTGGATGGTGCCCAGCGTGGCTGAAGCGGGGCCAGGAGGGCAGTGGTCATGCTGATATTCCTTTCTGCATTTAAGGCACAGTCTCCAATGAACAGAGCCAGGATTAACAGCTTCTGCCATGGTGAGTCTGCTCGTACCCCAGCTCTGTATTTTCATCCCGTAGAAGCTTTCAGCCAACAAACATGCTTTAAAGGGGGAGATGGAAAAGTCTGTGGGATGACCTTTTTCCTTGTCAGAGATTTCTTGAAAACAGCATTTCCTTTGCAGTTAGTTAGTTTGCTTTGGCTTTTACACTGCAGGGTGAGGGAAGGGTTAGGAGGTGCAATTTGTTTTGTTGTTAAGCTTTCTGTTTTGAAAAACAGAACAGATCTTCCTTTACCTTTTTTTCTTATTTTTTTTTTCTTGAACTGATCTGTGGCTTCTGTGTTGGCGCAAGCCCCCCGCAGGGCGAGGGGCTGCAGTCACTGCCACGGTTGCTCGCCCGGATGCGAGCCCCCAGCCCCTGATAAGATGAAGGCACTAATATTTAGGGTGCGGTTGTGCTCGATAGGAAGGAGAGGGGAAATGGATGCGACAAAGTGCAGACTGGTTTCAGTTACGTGGTGTGTGGCTTTCATTTCAACCCCCCCCGCTCCCTGCTTAAGATGCTGCAGACACAGTAGATCTGTAGCCTCTTTAATATTTGGGCTTATTTCTCACCGAGTCAGCCAAGCTGGTGAAAGCACTGTGACTCCGTGGCATGCCAGCTCTTAGGAACCTTTGACTGTTTCCTGAGGCCGTGCCAAAATGCCCTTCTGGGCGCGCTGCCCCCAGCCCCGGCCAGGCAGCGAGAGCGCCCGGGGTCGAGAGCCCGCTTTGGCCGGGAGCCCCGGGGCACGCTGACGTGCCCGCCCTGCCACGGGGACCTTTGGTGGCCCACCGCCGCCTGCTCGTCGAAAGGCCGTTTTCAGATAGAGGACGGGAGGACAGGAAGGAGGGGGGAGGCGAGGGAAAGAGCCTTGCCGCGGTGCAGGGCGAGCTGCGGGGCGGGGAGGGGACGGATGCGCGCTCACAGCAAATGGAAATTCCTGCCCGGGAATTGCCGCGCAGCTGTGCCGGTGACCAATGCACCAGCAATGCCGGTAGGGTCTCAGCGGAGCACTTGTGTGCTTTGGGCAGCAAGGGGGATCTGTAACTTGCTGTTAATCCCTTAATGCTCCAGGTGGGAGAGATCCTATGGGGGGAGTGAAAGTCCTGCCCCAGCTCACGCAGCCTGCATTTGCATGAGAAACGTTATTTGGCTGCGCTTTGAAGCTGTGTTCCTATGTTTTATTTTTACGCCTTGATTTGCGGTTTTCTCCGGAAGAGCTGCAGGAGGCCTGGGAGCTGCGCGCCAGCAGGCGCTGCGGAGCGGGAGCGGGGCGCGGTGACGCGGGCTTTGCCGTGCCCGTCCCAGTGGGCTTCGCACGAAGCGAGGCTGTGGAGCGGGGAAAACACTCCGTGTTTTGTAAATGAAATCCTCAGCGTGCTGGGGGCAGGCTGAGGGGTGGTGTGGCCATCACCTGTCTGCCCGTGCTGGGTTGCGTGCTGTTAAAAGCCTGGAGCCGGCAGCGCGGTGGAATCGTGCACAAGTTACCGAGGAGCACGTGCGGGCACCTGTGCAGAGTCGCTGGGCACCGCCGGCGGCACAGCTCCCCGCTGAGTAGATGCAGTACGGAGATGCGGGGACCAGCTGACAGACGGGGCTTGGCCAAAGCGAACGGCGGTCCGTGGCACGCCGCAAGCAGGCGGGGGGACGGCCTCGGGGTCCTGTTTCAGCATCTGAAACACGGGAGGGGTCGGGCAGAAAGGGTAGGCAGGTTGTTGCGCACAGCTGGAGAAATACCTGATTGTGGCTTACCTGTGTATGGCGGTGTTTAAAAAGAGAAGAGCCCTGAAGTAAGCCCCTGTGCCTCTGCCGAGGACTCGGTGCCTGTTTCCTCCCGCAGGGAAGCGTGCCTGTGCCGGGGCTGTGGCAGCGCCTGCCCAGTCCTGGCTCCGGGCTCCCCGTCCCCAGGGGCCGCGCGGGGCTCCCGGTGCCTCGGCTGCGTGATGCTGGGTTCTGCTTCTGGGCAGCACCAACAGGCAGCAGGGAGCCCACGTGGGGTTCCCCTGGTAACAGAGACAGGTGGTTCTTCTAACTGAATGCACAAAAACAGGGGGAAATTCCTTCGTGTCTCAAGCAAATCAATGCTTTGTGATACCTGGGCTCAGAAGCGGAGGGAGCTGAGGAGAGCTGCCAGGCATGCAGTGCAGGAGAGGCTGCCGCAGGTTGCGCTGCCTGGGGCTACAAACCTGCAGCGGCTGCGGTACCGGGCTGAGAGCTCTCTGCAAAGAGGAGAGCTGAGCTGCTACCAGTTCCTGGCTTTAGAGCACGACGCCTGTAGTTTTCCTGCGCCCTGACTGCTGGCCTTCAGTGGCAGCTCGTGTCGGGTCTCTGAAGCAGTGCCAGTGCTGTGGCGAGGGCAGCGCCGTGGCGCAGCTCCCTGGCGAGCGAGCGCATCTCGCTGGCGGGGCTGGCTCTGAAACGCTTCCAAGCAGTGGAAAAATGGCATCTTATTTTTGTCAAGGTAAAGACACGCATCGCGGGGTTCCTCCTCGGCGGGCGCCGTGCCCCAGTGCCGTCAGGGGGGTCTCTGGCAGAGCCCGGCCGCGGGGACGGCGTCCGCTAGTCCAAACAAAGCGCGCGTGAGATCCGTGGGATGACCAACAGGAAAACAGCAGTGCAATTTTAGAAAGGGTGGGATACAGGATGGGCAAGGAGGATTAGTTTTGCTGAACGTCCGAGAAGCTGTTTTCATCTTGCTTCTCTTCTGGGTTTCCAGTATCAGGAATTAGAGCACCCAGCCACCACGGCCACCTGAGGAGTAGAAACACGCATGTGGAAGAGAACATATGCTCCATAAATCAGTGGTTGGATTGTCAGGGGCCTGAATTAGGAGGAGGCACGAGTCTGCTCTCTTGGCATGGTGCACCGGCTGCAGAAAATGCTTACGTGCTTACGTGCGTTTTGGAGCAGAACCCCCGCAGCTGACAGAGCCGTACACCTTGGGAGGGCTGTCGGAGCCTCGCCGGGCCCCTCGGGAGCGCAGTAATTGCGTTTGCACACCTGCAGGCTGCTGTTTGTCCCCGTGGCTGCTTTGCTCACCGACTGCAGGCCCAGGATTGTTTGCGCGTGTGTGTGAAAGAGGGAAATGTGGAGGGCTGCTGCAGGGCTGCTGCTTTTTTATTCTACCCAACTGGGTGCCGTGTTTTTCCTTCAGCTCTCTCCTTTGAGTTGTGCAGGAGTGGCTCGGCGTTCTTAGCTTGTCAAAGGCTGGCGAACTGCAAGCATGTAGCTCCTGCTGGTGCCGTGCAGTCACCGCTACAGGCACCACTTGCAGTCCTGCTGGATGCTTCAGCCACACCAGCACCTTCTGTTTAACTGTCTTCTCTGTCCCCGGTACGTATATGTGCATTTGTGTAGATCCAGGCAGCAAATGAGGGCAAATGTCGTCTGTAAACCCGGGAAGGGAATAGCATGACCAGTGCCAAAGAGAAGACGCTGCCTGCTCAACCCTGAGTCCAGACCAGGTCAGACGCAATCCGTCGGCTGTGCCAGCGCTGCCCCATCTTCTTGGGGCAGAGCACGGGGCAGGCTGGAGCCGGGGACCCACGCTGCTTGTTGCCATCTCCAGCCATGGCAGCGGGGTCCTGCTGGCTGTCCTCCTGCCGCGGGGGCTCCAACTGCCCGGGCTGGGGGCTCCTGCCCTGCCCGTGCACTGCTGGGCTCAGAGCAGCTGGAGGAGCACAGGTGGGGAGCGAGGAGGACGGGTGAGGGTCTTGGCCCTTCCTGGCCCTTTGTTTCTTTTCCTGTGGGCGCCCCGTCCCTTCCCGTGTCCCCACCAGACACCTGCTCTGCAGCGGCAGCCCGCAGCCTCTGCACATCTAACCCCGGCCGCCTCGGTGCTCTGAGGGCTGCTGGGTGCAGCCTGCAGCCGAGGGCCACGAGGAGGAATCCTGGGGTGGCCAGAGGTGCGAGAAGCCACCGAGGAGTGGAAATGCTTGTGGGGAGCGCGTGGCTATAATTACACCTAGGGGAGGAAGTGGCCGCGTTCGCTTCCAGCCCCCATACCGAGCGCCTCGCCTCGCCCGCACACAGACCGGCCTTTGTGCAGCCCACTGCCGGGCCCAGCCCCAAACCGAGCGGGAAGCAGCCGCCGGCTCCCGGCCCCGGCCCCTGCCCGCAGCGAGGAGCTGGGGGTGGCTGGGAGCCGCGGCGGTGCCGGGCGGGCCGGGCTCGCTCTGGCTGTGCCACCCGCCGTGTCCCGCGTCCCGCGCCCCCTCCTGCAGCTCGTGCGCCCTAGGGCCCCGCGCACGGCTCCCGCTGGCTCAGCCTTCCATCGCTGGGCCTGCGGTGGTGCCCCGGGGCAGGAGGGGAGGCTGTGCTGCCGCAGGAGACGAGCACTGCCTTCCCCGGAGGTGATGCGGGGCTGCATCGCCCCAGAGCCCGCAGTGAAAGGGGAGAAGTTTTCTCCTCTTTAAAGTACGGAAGGAAACAAACCTGTTTGCATCTCGCTTTAACTTCCATGGGAGTGGAAGGGAGCAGAACCCAGACTGACGGTGGGCCCGTTGACAGGAGAGGACACACAGGCTCACTAGTAGCTGTAGTTACGTGCAGCTGTGGTGCTG
This sequence comes from Anser cygnoides, assembly GCF_040182565.1. NCBI lineage: Eukaryota > Metazoa > Chordata > Aves > Anseriformes > Anatidae > Anser > Anser cygnoides. Next base: position 21,177,119 of record NC_089885.1, on the reverse strand, counting down.
CGTGGGTGGTTTTGGGCCGGCCTCTCCCTCCCCAGGCCCGACCCTGCTGGGCACTGAGCGCTGCGGGCAGCCCTGCCTCTGTCCTCACACGGGCGAGGGAGCGGTGGTGGCACAGCCACGTGGGCACGGCGCCTCTGCATCGCCTCTGGCAGCCAGTTCCCCCCGGTGTTCCCCTGGGTCATCCTGCGCCACGCACTGCGTGTCTGGAGCGTGAGCAGGGCAGTGAGAGGCTCCGGAGCCATCTGGGGCTGGCGGTGCCACCACACCGGCACCTCCCTGCTGCAGCTCGGCCGCACGGGGCCACGGTGCCCCTCGGAGCCTGGCGGAGGCATCCGGACAATTCCTCGCCGGTGACAGAGCGAGCAGCGGTTCCCAAAACTGGTGAGACCTCTTCACAGCGCTAAGGTTAATTATGGAAACCCGCTGCATCTGGGACGGCGTCCAGCCGAGCTTCTCATTCCTGCCTCCCTGCCCTCTCCGCGCTTGCAGCTTTGAAATCCCTGCGGTTTGCCGGGTCGCGCCGGGAGCTAGTGGGCAGGCAGCAGACGGTTCGCATTTCTCAGCGCAGCGTGCCGGCCCGCGCGCGGACGGGGGATGCCCGCGGCTCCGTGCCCTCTCCCGGCTCCAGACTCCCGGCTGCCGTGGGGAGAGCCCGCCCCGCGGGACGTGGTGCACGGAGCTGGGCGGGCGCGGGCGGCCGCGCGGGGCTTGCTCCTGGCGCGAGGGCTCGGGCGCCAGCAGCTGCAGCCGTTGTCCCTCCCCTGCTGTGAAGCCTCTGGGGGGATCCCCGTTGTTTTGTTTCCTTTGCGCTGTTTTGGGGTGAGCGGGGTGTGCAGACCTGGGGCCGTGTCCTCAGCTGGGCCCACTGAGGGGGAGGGCTGCGGGCATTCGGGACCGAGGGGTCCGGACCTGGCCCTCTGGTGTGTCTGAGTGATGCCAAACGCGGCGCTGGTCGCTCCGAGCACAGAGCTGGGCACCGCAGGAGGAACTGAATCCTCTGACTTGAGTGGCACCGGCACTGCTGCTGGCCCCAGAACCGCTGGCAGGCGTGGGCAGCGGGTTTCCCGTGGGAGACGGGCATTTCGGATCCTCGCTAGCTTAAGCGGCCACGGCACCGACCCCTGGTTTGGGAAGCGTATTGGGATTTTCTGTTCTTTCTGTAAAAATAGGCGAGGACTTCTGCTTACAAGCCAGGAAGAGAAGCTGAGCTTCTGCATATCCAGTGTTGTAGGCAACAGTTTATTTTGAAGTGTGATGGAAAGAAAACACGCACGCACACAGCGAGGTTCCCGCGCTGGCGCACGGCAGCCAGAGGCTGCTCCCGCTCGCATCTGCCCGGCGTCCGATTTCCCGGCTTTCCATGATGTAATGCAGGGGCGATGCGATGGCGTGGTTTTCTTTTCACTCACTAATTGGGTGTGTGGGGCTTTTTACGGGGATTTTGGAAACTTGCTCGGAGAGGCTCGGTCCTGGGGTGTTGCTTCTCCATTTTTTGTCATTTATTTTAAAGCGAAAGTGCCGAGCCCGGGTTCTGGGAAGTGCTTTTCCTATCAGTAGTTAAGTTTGCTTCCAGTGATTCAGCTTGCTCGTTTTAGACCTGCCTGTCCTTGTATTGCACCTCCTGGGCCCCTGCCCACCCACGCCCACTCCTGGAGCTGGCAGGGGTGGCGTGGGGACCTTGTGTCCCCGGCGGACTCGAGGGAGGAGCGCCAGCCTCCAGACATCCCCGCCTGCCCCCGCGCCGTCCTGCAGCTGTGTGCAGTGCCGCAGTGCGGGGCCGTGCTGCGGAGTGGGCGCGGGAGGAGCAGTTGTCTTTTTCTTCCACTTTCACTAGCAAAATGAGAGCCTCTCACCTCATTTTCACTTTCCGATCCCCACTGCAGGGTGCTGGGGCGTGCAGTCGGCCCCAGTTGCCGTCTCCTTCCCAAATCCCTTTGTTCCCCTGCCCCGTCCCAGCAGTGGGCGCAGCCCCGTGCTGCCGCGGCCTCGTCCCTGGGGACCTGTGTGGGGCAGCCGCCTGCCCCTATTGCTGGGGACGGGAGCGCTGGGAGGGGGACGGCGCCTGTGGTGCCTCTTCCTTGGGCCGTGCCACCAGCAGCTGCTGGAAAAGGGCAGAAGCTTTGCCTGGGGGACTCTCTGGTGGCTTGTAGGGGCCGTGCACCAACAGGAGCTTTTTCCAGCGGGAGTGTTGGTGCTGGTTTTCCCTCGTGGGGATGTCCGGCTGCTTGCCGAGCGCTCAGCTCACACGGAGAGCTCTCTGTGATGCGGGAGCTGGAAGCGGGCTGCCCATCCACCTGCCAGCTGTGTTCATGGAAGGCGCCAGCAGCTCGCTGTGCGTCTCTTTACTCCTCGGTCAAATCTGGGTGAGCTGGCCTGCAGGTCGGAGTGCTGCCGCTGGTACCGACAGCTGGAGTAATGCAAACACAGGGAGAGGGAAGGGTTGCATAAGTCCTCTTAGGAAACCCATCTAAAAATAACAGGAACTGGCTGGCCCTTCTTCCCCTCCCCGATGTCTGACATCCAGGATGGCAGCGCTCCGGGCTTCACAGACCCCACCTTTATCTGCGGCGCGCTTTCGGTGCCAGAGCCGCGGGGGGGTGACGGTCACGCACCTCGGGGCGCCGTGCCCCGATGGCACCGCAGGCACGGCTCGTGGGGGGTGACCCCGTCGCGGCATCCAGCCACGGTCCTGCCGCCGCCGAGTCCCCCGCAGGCCATTCACAAGCTGCCTGTGTCGTTCGCACGAGTGTTTTTCTGCCCATTCTTATCGAGACTCGGAAAGATCCTTTCCTGTGCTTCCTTGGGAAAGTACTTCTGTGGAAAGGGCGGTGGGAGGAGGAAGCCGGCGGCCGGCTCCGTCCGGGACGGGGACACTCGGAAACCTTTTCTGTGCCAGCGCGGGGAGGCTCCTGCGGGCGCCGGTGCAGGGCAGGCGCCGGGGCTCCACGCGGGGCTTTGGGGACGGCGCTGGCAGCAGGCGAAGCGGGGCGCCCGGCTCCAGAGCGGGGCGAGGACAGGTAGCGTGCCCCCGGCAGCCTGCGGGGGGACCAAAGCGTCTCGCTCTGCCTCCCCGCGTCCACGGGGCGATGTGCGGGGGCTGCGGCGGGCGCAGGCTGCCCGTGGCTGCGCTGGGTGCCCCGTGGCTCCCGCACGTCCCTGCGCAGACCCGTCCGGCACCTCAGCCGTGCTCTTCTGCCAGCTCGGTCCTGCTGCTGTAAGGGGTAAGCGGGGCACCAGGGCACGCCAGGAGGGTGCACGGCTCTGCTCCTGGCTGCCCTTCCCTTCCCTCTGCTGTCCCTTTTGGGGGGTGGAAGTGCCAGACCCATCCCTTCCTGCGGGTGGGGGGGATTCGGGCTCTGTGGGGCAGCAGCGGGTTGGGAGGATTGCGTTCCTCGTCCTGGCCGGGGGCACCTGAACCTCTGGCCTCGGTGGCCCACGGCCAACGGCCCAGCCCTGAGCAAAGGGGGGGAAGGGGCAGGGGCAGGGTGCTGGAGGGTCCAGGTGAGGCTGTGTGGCTGTGTGCGTGGGGTGGCAGCGTGAGGAGCTCGGTGTCACCCACCCCACGTGTCCCCCCCAGGCACCATGGGGTGAGGGCTGCGAGCGCTGGGCTTGCCGTGCCGCGGTGGGGGGGCCGCTGAGGGGCCCTGGCTCTGAGCCCTGCCCTTCCCACAGGGCTCAGCACGCCGCTAAGGGCAGCTGCGCAGCTTGGACCCGCGTCCGGATGCTCGTTCCAAACCTCCTCCCCAGAACGTCCCAAGTATTTGGGTCGAGGGTTTTGGCTGGGTCCTGTCCTTAGCTGAACTGCTCGGCTTCACCCTTCTCATGCGCGCAGCTTTGTGGGTGTGAGCGGGAGCGGAGCTCTCCCCTGAGCCTGTCGGGGGGGGATGGAGCTCAGAGTTTCACCACCGTAACTCTTGGTGGATCAGGCTCGATCCCAGTCTGTACTGGGTTTAGCTTCTGGGAGGGACGGGCAGGGACCTGAAGCTGCAGTCCCATTTTCTACATCTGAGGTCAAACGCCTGTCGCCGCCAGAACTGCAAGTCTCAGCGGACAGAGGGACTGCTGGCACCCGACAGCAGCTTCCTCCGGCTGCTTTGCCTTCGGGCTGTGTTCCCTCAGGTCCTGTAAATCTGAGGAATTCCCCAGAACGTGGTGCTGGCAGTTGGATGGGCTCGCCCTGGGAATAGCTGAGCAGGACCGGGCCGGGCAGGGGGCAGCAGAAAGCCGTCGGGGCTCCGGTGGCTGGGCCAGCCGGCCCCTTGCGTCCCAGTGCCGCTGTGATTGCCCCCTGGGGAGAGCTCTGTGCCCCGAGCAGGGCGCCCTGCGTGCCAGGAGGAAGGCGAGCTTGGAAGAAAAGAAGGGGGTGGTCGGGATGGGGGAAGTGGGAGGGAAAATAAAAGGTTCCTTTGGCAGGCTTTTCTGGAGGATGTTTGCAAAAGACGCACGAACTGAACAGCCCCACGCTTTGATGGGCTCTGAATTAATCGTCAGCAATAAAGGCGTTCCGCTCTTGCCTGACAGAGCCCTTCATTGGGTTTGGTGGGTATAGGAACAAAACGTTTCAAGGAGCGGTGGTAGGACATTGGCAGGACAAAGAGTAAGAACAGGTGGATTTCGGTTAGATATAAGGAAGAAATTCTTCGCTCTGGGGGCGCTGAGGCCCTGGCCCAGGCTGCCCAGAGGAGCTGTGGGTGCCCCAGCCCTGGCGGTGCTGGGATGGGATTTGGGCAGCCCGGGCTGGGGCAGGGGGCGCTGCCCGTGGCAGGGGGTGGGATTACGTCGTCTTCAAGGTCCCTTCCAACCCCAACCGTTCTGTGACTCTGCAATCCCATTATCAGGAGGTTACAACTGTCTCGTGGGCCTGTCGCTCTTGTGCCACGTCCTCTTTGTCCTGCGCTCGCGGGGCATCCAGAGCTGGGCAGTTCCTGCTGTGCGAGCCTGCCCCGTGCCCGGCGTGGTGCCACCCCCAGGCACGTGCTGCTTCCCGGCCTCGCTGTTTCGCAGTTGGTCATTTCTTCTGGTTTGTGCACGTGAAAGACGGGCGTGGGTGATGCCGGAGTGCCCCCGATGCGGAGAGCTGCCTCTGGGTGCAGCATCCCTTTGGCCGGTGCGATGCTCAGACCGTCTCTTTGCTTTGTTTCAGAAATCGAAGCCAAGAAAGCTTGCGACTGGCTGCGAGCGGCAGGATTCCCGCAGTATGCCCAGCTTTATGAAGGTGAGAGCTGCTTCCTCCTCTCTTGGGTTTGGGGCCAGCCGTGTTTGTGGTGCGGTGTCCGGAGGCTGGGCGTGCAGCAGCACATGGCGAGGGGCAGCACCTCCACGGCCGTGCTGCACCCCGGGGGCTTGGATCTGACCTGGGCAGGGGCGCAGAGCTTGGGGATGTGGGGGTGTGGGGTGGGGGCGGCGCTCCTGAGCGGGGCACCCGCAGCCCCTCGCAGGGAGGGGGTGAGCAGCCCGGCAGCGCTGCTCCTCGCTGGGGAGCCCTGCAGCAGGCAGGTGGAGCCGGGGGGCGGCCAGCACCCGCAGCGGGGCCATGGCTGGCACAGATCCGAGCGGGCAGGTCTGGGCAGCCGGACCTGGCCTGGGGATGGCTTCTGGGGACCCCAGCGTGCCCGGCACGTCACGGCTGCCCGTTACCCCCAGCGGGGCTGAGCAGAAAGTCCCTGGCCTGTACGTGGTCTTATTTGTGTATCAACTACGTACCAGGGGTGGCTGCAGGGAGAGGTCACAGAGCGCTGGGGAGAGGGCAGGACGACGGGGATTGCTTACTAATTACATGATTATATGTTAAAACGTTAAGCTTTCGGACTGGGTTGTGGTGTGGAGAACCAGCCATGCTGTTAACTTCCCTGCATTCCTGAACTTTTCCCCTTCAGGCAGGGCTGCGAGGAAGTTCCCAGGCGCCCGGGCAGGGCAGGGCAGGGCAGGGCAGGCGCTGGGTTGCCGACCGTGCCTGAGCAGTTTAGGGATGCTCGCGGGGGTTGCGAGCGCGCAGCGCAGGCAGACGGCGTGGGTAACGCGGGGAAGGGACGTTTCCTTCCTCCCTCCCTCCTGACACATCCCTGAGGCTGCTGCCCTGCCCTGCCGTCCCCCGGCAGCGAGGTCTGCGCTCCCTGCACACGTGGCACACCGTGCCTGTGCCCTGCGGTTCCCAGCGGGACGGCGCTCGGAGGGGCCGGCTCCCACCTCCGCCCCCACGCAGGCACTTTGCGATTAGCTCCTCTGGAGCTCGTCCGATCGGCTGTGTTTGCTCCGCACAGCCGGTGGGCCTGCGGGTCCCTGCTGGGACGGGGCCGAAGCAGTGCCTGCAGCCCGGCCCCCCTGGCAGAACAATAGCCGGAAGCCCGGCCGTGGGGGGAGCGCCGCCAGCCATTGTTCGCCCCGCTTCCAGCGCCCCCACCCCTTCCAGCAGAGCCACGCTCCGGCCTCCCGGGTGATGGCTTCACCGGCTGCCCGCTCGGGCCCGGTTTCTATTTCGGGGCAGCTCCCCGCAGAGCCACGTGCGCGGGCCGCCCGGGTCCTGCAGGTGAGCCCCGGCCCCGAGCAGGGCGGCTGCTGCAGCGATGAATAAACCGGCCTCGCTCCAGCCTCCCTGAGCAAAGCTTTCCACATCCTTTGACCATTTCATTCTGTTCTTCTCCCCAGCTGGCAGGGCTCAGCATCCCCTCGGTAATTACGCTCAAGAGCTTCATTAACAACCAGACGTAGACTCGTGGTTAATTGTCCAGGTCTGGCGCAGCTGGTCCCAGCAGAGCTTTCTGGGTCTGCGCGGAGAGGAGCAGGGAACTGCGTGGAGGACCTCAGGCACCTTGCCACCCTCCTCTAGCTTACCAAAAAGTGCGCTGCCCAGGGGCTCTGAGCATGTAGAGCCTTTCCTTGGTCCTCTAGCTGCTGCCCAGGGCCCTGCAGGTGTGCCTGCCCTCGGAGCCCCAGCCGTGGCCTTTGAGGGACTGAAGGAGATGCTGGAACTACGGCAGCACCCTGCTGCTGCGGCTTTCTCGACGCTGGGGGACCTCTTAGCAGCTCTCAGCTGTCCCCAGGGGCTTTCCTGACCCTGGTGGATCAGTGGACAAAGGGAGTCTGAGGGAGGAAGGGGTCAGTATACGTGTGGTGTGTTGTTTTATGGGCGCCAAGATCTCCCTCGAGCGGTGTTTGGAATGTGGCTGCTCTCCAAAAACCACCCTGGGCTGAGGCCACAGGTCTTTCTTTTCCACACCAGCACCACCATCTCCACTGAGGTCCCTCTTCTCTCTGCTTTGTGGACCTGGATGTGGGGTCCAGACTTTGTGCCCGCTGCTGCTGGGCGCAGCGTGGGGCTTTGGGCAGCACATTGTTGAGGTCGTGCCTTGGGGAGGCGAAGTGAGGTGCTGGTGTGGCTGATGGCGTGCTGGCGGCTGCTCTCCCAGAGCCGGTGTCAGAAGCGGGCGGCCCCCGCGGAGCTGCAGGGGCTCCCTGCCTCACTGATCCTCCTCTCGCCTTCCTCCCCAGACTCGCTGTTCCCACTTGACATCGGCGCTGTGAAGAAAGACCACAGTTTCCTGGACCAGGACTCCCTCAAATCCCTCTGCAGGTAAAGCCCCCTCCCAGCCGGCTCTTGCTGCAGAGAGCTGCGTGAGGCAGGGGCTCAGCACCACTGCCCTGGTGCTGTGCCGTGCCTCCGCCCAGCCTGCAGGCGCTGCCTGCCCGTCCCTGCGGCGGTGGCTGTGGATGCGTTGTGCTGCCACGTGGCTGTCGTGTCGGACAGGCTGGTGCGTGGGGAGCTGCAGTGCTTTGTGTCCTGAGCGTGCAGAGCGGCTGGGGAACAGACGTTAGCCAGGAGTTCTCCTCTTTGTTTAACTTTCGGGCCGTGTTGTAATTTCGTGTGTGGGTAACTCCAGCCTGTGGAGCTCTGCTGAACACGGATCAGCGAGGGGTGAGCCGTAAAACCGAGCGGTGGTGCAAAGGGCCCCGGGTTTGCTGCACCAGCTGCCTGTGCTCCTCTCCCCGCTGGCTGCTCTGGGCGATGCCTCATGTGCATGGTCATCGGGAGAGAGCCAGGCTTCCCCAGGGTACGTTGCACGTTGCTTTATTTTGCCAGGATGCTAAATAATGTCTCTGAGAGTGAAGTGGAGGCTGGACACCACACCTCTGGGTCGCAGCGAAGGGATCTTGCTCGGCTGTTGGTGTGAGCTGGATTCGGGTCAAAGTGCCCGTGGGTGAGATGGTGGCTGGGGACAGGTTTGCATCAGGCACATGCCTCCTGCGACAGGGAGCGAGCACGCAGCAAGGGCTTTGCTGAGCACTTGTGCAACGAGAACTGCTCCGTGGAAAGGCCACACCGCTAGCTAACCTTTTGTGCAGCTCCCTAGGGGCTGCGGGTGCTCAGCAGCACCGCATCGGGAGTGGTTTTGCACTGCTGGCTGTCTTTGTGCTGGCCGTTCCTGGAATAAACACGCTGTTGGTCGCTCCGAGGGAGGATTGCCCTGCTGGTGGGGCTGTGCAGCGTGAGTTATCCCAGCGCCGGGCAACCAGAGCTGCGCCGAGCGTTTTCCACCCGGACGCACTACTCCTCACAGCAGCAGGGCTGAAAATAGCTCCGGGAGATGCCTCCGCGCGTTTTTCTGGCAGGGGAAGCAGTGCGGTATTTCAGAGATGAGCTCTAAATGCTACTGCCGTGACCAAGAGCAAACAGCCAGCAGGAGGGACCCCCCGTCTGTCCGTCTGTCCGGACGGGCCGCGCGTCAGCCTGCCTGGGGGCGACTCAGCCCCGCGTCTGCTTTCGGGCCACATCCCCGCGGCCGTGCCCCTCCGCTGAGGAACCCGGCAGCGCTTGGCAGTTCTGCTGCCTCTCGCTTCCCCCCCACGCGCTGTGGGGAGTGGAGAGGCCGGGGGGCAGGCCGGGGCTGCTGGCTGCCTGCTGTCCCAGCACGGGCAGCTCCGCTCGGCGCAGGGACCCCGGCTGCAGCGCTCGGCTTCTCCCGGCTGCACTCAGTGCGGGGTAGGCAGGCTGGGGGCTGCGAGGTGCTGGGGGGGCTGCGAGGTGCTGGGGGGTGCACCTGTCCCCGGCTGAGCTTTCGCATCCTTTTGTCTTCGCCTGGCTGGCTGGAGGCGTTCTGGAGGTCGTTCTGCCCTGCTAGCCTGCAGCAGGTCATCCCCATCCCGCGGCTCCTGGCAGCCTGCGCAGAGCCGGCGCCGCTGGGACGGAGCCGCCGGGGGGGCCTGGGGACACGGGGCCTGCAGCAATACCTCGCTGAGAGCCGAGGAGGGCACTGAAAACTGGAGGAAAACCAAGGACAGTTCTCCTGCGTGCCTCCTCCTCCCCACAAGCACACGCGTGCTGCCACCGGGCTCCCGCTGCTGCGCTTCCCCAGCCCGGTCCCCCCACTGCTGCCGCTCCCCCCCAGCCAGGAGGGCAGAGGGGTGGCAGCGGGGCCAGCCCAGTCCCAGCCCCGCTCCTGCCCTAGTGGATAAGGGAAACGTTGCCTCCAAAGCTGCAGGGCTTGTGTGCGTGGTGAACCTTCCCAGGTGGCCATCAGGCACACCCCGGTCGCCCTCACCCTGGGCTGAGCACAGGCTGGATTCAGAACGCAACCCATCGCCGTTTGCTTTGCGGTCGCCGTTGCTTTGCCAGGTTACTTTCTTCCCCCGAACAATGGCTCGCTGCAGCCTCTCTCCGAGCGCTGTCCTGGGGCCAGGCAGACGCGATGAGCAGCCGTGTGAGGACGCTGCCGCCCGCTCTTGTGCACGCTGCGGGGCCGCGCTCCTGTTCGGGAGTTTTCGGCAGGATCGTGAAAGGGACGTGAGCCACTTTTTTGGTAAATTGTGCCTAAGATTTTTTTATCAGCTGTGCAGAAACGGTGTTTGCGTGCTGGAACAAAAGTTCCGTTGTGCTTGCAGTGCCGTTTGCAGTACCACTGGAGCTGCAGGGGTCCCGCCACCCCCTGCAGCCACCTGTGGGGCCAGCTCACAGCCCAGGACAAGCCCCCGGGGAGCTGCGGAAGCCGGGGCGCACAGCGATGGGGTGGGACGGCTGCCGAGGGGCCCCGGCAGTGCCCAGGGGTGCTGCGAGCTGGGGGAGCCGGGCATCCTTCGATGCCGGGGCTGCTGCCGTGGGAGAGTACACCCGGGGGCCGGAGTGGCTGCGGGTGCTGGGGCACGGCCGGGACGTCCCGGTGCCCGTGCGCGGGTGGCGGGTGCCGCTCTGATCTCTGCGCTTGCAAAATCCCTGCTGGCCTGCGACCAAGCGCTTGTGCCACCGGCGTGCTGGAGTGGTTTAAACCCCTCGGCTGCCGTGCCAAGGGCTCATGTGACTCGGTTCCTGCACTGGGGGGAAGGAGGTGCAGAGTGCCCCCAGACCTCTGCAGCAGGAGGGTGCAGCTTCGGGAGCCCGCCTGGGGACCCTGCACCGCACTGGGAGCGGGCTTGGAGCTCCTCCAGGCTCCGCGTGTCCGACCCCTGGAGCCGCAGCTGCTGGGTGACAGGTGACCAGGCACAACGGGAGCTCAGAGACAAAAAATAGAAAAAAAATAGGAAAAGAAGGAAAGCACTGCAGGCAGAGCAGGAAGCCACAGCCGGGTAAAGCTCTCTTGTTTCCTTGCAGGAGGCTGATGACCCTGAACACATGTGCCTCCATGAAGCTGGAAGTCCACTTTCAGCGTAAACAGGTGAGTCCTGGGCTCGAGGGGAATGTGCGCAGCTGGCGGGGCAGCGAGCCTGGTTTCCTTGATAACTCCGGAGTGATCCAGGACTGCCCCTGGGCTGGTGCTGAGCAGTGCTGAGTGCTCCCTGCCCTGCCCTGCCCTGCAGGGGGATGCCAGGCTGGGGCAGTGCGGTGTGTGCCGCGCTGTGCTGTGCCATACTGTGCCGTGCCGTGCCATGCCGTGCCGTGCTGCACCGACAGCACCAGCCTTGGGGGCTGTGCTGAGCTGGGGCTGGATGAGACCCCGCAGCAGCACATCTCCACTCCTCGCTCCTCCTTCATCATCGCCTTCGTTATGTCGGCGGGCCCGCGCCCAGGCCCCCAGCTGCCCGGCAGAATGGCAGGAAGGCCGCAGCGCGGGGCATTGTTCCCGCGTCCGGGCCCCCTTCTCCGGAGCACAAAGAAGCGGAGGGGGAAGGGGCCGGGATGTGCGGGGCCGGGGCCGGTCGCAGCTGTTGCAGCAGCAGCGAGGCGGCGGGGCTTGGCCCGGGGGTGCTGGGGGTACTGGGTGGGCCGAGCCCCTCCGGCTCCCAGGGCTGGGCAGGGCGCTCGCCCAGTTTGCCAGGTCACAGTTAGCAGATGAGAACCTAGCACTGCCCTGCGGCCAGCGGGCAATGAGCTCAAACCCAAAGCTGTTGATTTCAGCAGCAGGTTGTTACCCCTCGTTTCTTTTTCGGAAGGCCTTGAGGCTTCTAGCTCCAGCCCGTGCCTTTCTGCACAGGTAACGCTACTCGGTCACCACTGCTCGTGCTTTCCTTCATTTGTTTCCGTCACCGTTCTCAGGAAACGTGGCTGTGGAGGGGGAAGCGCGTTTGTGGTTTGATTTTGGTCCCCGCGTTTTCCTCTTCTTTCTCCCTGCCCTCCAGCCTGGGTCAGCTCCTGCAGTTCTCCTGCTCTCGCAGGCCTTACCTCCTATGTCGAGAGACACCAGATAAAGGGACGTGACATTGAGGCTGGCCGAAGCACGCAGCCTGGCATTTTGGATACCCCCTCACGATCGTGCTGCTTTCCCTAAGAAGCAAACAGTTACATGGGGATTCCTTAGTAGGAAGCCGATGGTTTCTCTTCTGGCCTACAAATGTGTCGGCATATTAATAACAGAGCCTTTTCTGTTTCCCCCGATGAACAGTACATTTCAAACGCGCTGGTTTGATGCTCGGTGCCTGGGAGCCACCACGGGGGCGTAGCCCCGCTTGTTCCCCCTGCCCGTGCCGGGGCTTGGGCTGGTGGCGGTGCCTGGGTCCCGGTGTGCGCAGCCCCGCGGGGTGGGGGCGGGCAGCCTCCCGGCCGCCAGCGCCTTTCTTTCTTCTCTGTGCACAAAGAGCATTGTCTCAGGAAGGACCTGGCTGCCTGCTGAGCTCTGTCCCCTCCTTGCTTGTTCCTGCAGTAGCTGTAAAAGCTCAGGGTCAGCCTTTGACCCTAGAAGAGTTCTGGGGGCTCCCCTTGGTGCTGGGGGCTGCAGGCCTGAGCCCCAGCTGGGACGTTTCTGTTGTGACCAGACGTGTGAGAAGTGACCGCGTCCCCTCCTCTTCTCACTGCGCCCGTCCCTCTGACAGCACAGCGCGTTTCGGTCTGGGCTGGCTCACGCGGCCCGAGTGCTTCTGCTGGGTACGCGGGCACCGTGCCACCCGTCGGGGTACACCAGCGGACGGGCAATGCCACCACAAACACAGGGCTAGTGCCTGGGAGCTGCTCGGAGGTAGCACAGAAATAGCACCTTCCCCTCGCCACGTAGCTCTTGAGCCTGAGCACGGCAGTTCCTCGTTCAGCGTGAGCCCCGTGGCAGAAGGGGATGGAGCGGGCTGGCTGTGGGTGTAGCGGTGCCGAGGGACCCCGCGGTCTGATCGTCCCCTCTTCTCTACTGCCCACAGAATGAAGACTCTGAGGAAGAGGACCTGTGTGCCATCAGCAACCGGTGGGCTTTCCAGCGGGAAAGCAAGAGGTGGTCCCGGGTGGGCTCTGTCGACGTCCTCTCCCAGGCCTCCGAGGTGCCCAACTGCACCATGCGGCAGGCGTCCAGCCGCGAGAGCGTCCTCACCGACCTCAGCACCAACCTGGAGGCCGTGTCCCTGCACAGCAGCGTCAGCACGGGCAGCACGAGCGGCACGCCCGGTATCGTGGTCACGCCGCCCGAGCCGTCCCCTGCCCGCGACGCTGCTGCCGTCGCCCAGCCCGGCCGCAGCTCCAGCACCCGCTCCTTGGTGGAGCCGCCCTCGGGCCGTGAGGGCCCCAAGGAGAAGCTGAAGAAGCGAAGGTCTCGCAGCTTCCTGAAGAGGATCGAGTCCCTGCGAAGGAAGGACAAAGAGAAAGCTGGCCCGGACGAGAAGGGTGTCCCGAACAGCGGCGTCATGGCCAAACCGGGGTGGGACTCCACCAAGAGTAACGGGGACCTCACAGCCACCAAGGGCAGCTCCCCTAAAAGAGGAGCATCTGCCTCGTTCCACGGCAAAAAACACTTCTTCTCGGTGTCGTACAGGACTAACCGCCTGCTAGGCTCAGGCAGGGGCAAGGGGAGCTCAGAGGCCAAGCGCACTGGGGTCTACCTGGAGGACTACGAGACGGCCGTGACCGCCGGCGGCACCTGGGCTGCTGGGGAGCACCAGCACCGGCCGGCGTGCCGCGGGGATTGCCTGGTCTACGTTCCCAGGGACCACAAGCCGGGCACCTTCCCCAAATCCCTCTCCATCGAGAGCTTGTGCCCCCTGGGCAGCAGCTCCCTGACCAGCTGGAAGGCGGGGGACAAGCCCGTGGGGCTGGCGGGAGGCGGAGGGGGCAGCAGCAGCAGCGTGGAGGGCTCGGCCTCCCCGCGGGGCTTTGCCTGCCGCCGCCGGGGCTCCTGCAGCTCCCTGGGCAGCCGGGCGAGCGTGTACGACAACGTGCCCGAGTTCGGCAGCGGCGACGAGTTCTCCAAGGCGGATGGGGAGGTGACCTACCAGAACCTGGACGACATCCTGCAGCACATGTGGGGGCTGCAGCAGAAAGTGGAGCTCTGGTACAAGGCCATCTCCCCCGGCCTGGCCGGGGAGGACGGGGGCGAGGAGGAGGAGGAGGAGGAGGAGGAAGAGGAGACGGACTCGGGCGGGGAGCCCACCTTCCCCTCCAACCTGCACTTCGAGGAGCGGTCCATGTCGGACGTCGGCACCTCTGCCAGCGACTTCGACAGCACGGGCAACTCCCTCAACGAGGCCGAGGAGCTGGAGATGCGGGAGCGCCGCGACTCGGGCGTGGGAGCCTCGCTCACCAGGCCCTGCAGGTACCGGGGGGGGGCCGGGGGGGGCAGCCCACGCGTGTCACCAGCCCCAGGCAGGGATACAGGGGCTGCGGGGGGGCCGTGCAGGGCCGGGCGTGGAGCACTGCTGCACTCTGGTGGCTGCACGGGGGTGGGGTGGGATGGGATGGGATGGGATGGGATGGGATGGGATGGGATGGGATGGGATGGGATGGGATGATTTTTCGTTTGCCGATAACGGCCGTAAAGGAAGGAGGCGCTTGCTGTCACTGCGCTGGTGCTGCCTTGTGCTTTCCCGAAGGGAACTCCAGCCGTTGTGGAGTCCTGTGGGTTTTCAGCCCCGCTAGGCTGATGCTGGAGGGGGGTGTGCCCGCGGGCAGGGCACGGGTGGGTACAGGGGGGTGGTACTTCCACCGGCTGGAAGTGTCCTTCCTGCCCTGCTGGGCTCAGGGATGCACCGGAGACGCCGGGCAGGAGCCTTCCCAGAGCAGCGCAGGCTAGAGAAAGGTTTTAGTTTTGGGCACTGCCTCGTTGCAGTGTCTTTGGCTGTTTAGGAAGTGGGTGTTGGAGGTGTCTGCTTGGCCGAGGCATTGCTCTGCGTGGTGGTCCTGTGCGTCCCTGAGCCCCTGCCCTCCCTGCAGCCTCCTGGAGGGGCTGCAGCCCAGCACGGCCCTTGGGTGTGGGCACAGGCTGAGCCCGCACAGCCCCACGGCTCTGCTGGGTGCAAAGGGGAGGCTGCTGGCTGGGGCAAGGCTGCCTGGCAGCACGAGCAGTCCTCTGGGGCAGCAGAAAGTCTCTCTCTCTTTGTGTCTCTGTGCTCTGGTACCTTCTCATGCTGGGTTTGTGAGGGGTAGGAAGTAGCACGTGTGGCCCCGGGGCTGGCGTTTGGCTTAGCCTGGTCACTGGTCCGCCCACACCGTCCCCAAAGCAGCGGGTGCCACAGAAAGGCTCTGCAACGCCCTCCTTCCCTGCAGAAAGCTGCGCTGGCACAGCTTCCAGAACTCCCACCGGCCCAGCCTCAACTCGGCCTCGCTGGAGATCAACCGCCAGTCCTCTGCCCAGCTCAACCTGCTCCAGAAGTGCTCCCTGCTCCGGCTCACGGCCATCATGGAGAAGTACTCCGTGCCCCACAAGCAAGCCTGGACGTGGTGAGCTGGCGGGGAGGGGGCCGGGATGGGGGCCCCAGGGGCGGTGCGGTGGGGTGGTGGGCTCTGTGCGTGAAGGTGATGGAGAGGGAGGGGAAAAAACTGCAGCCAAGCTCTTACTGCTCCGCGTGGCTCTGGGCATGCTTGCAAGCAGGACTGGGGGGGCTGCGGCCTGGGCTGCCGGCACTGCCTGCATGCAGGAGGGCTGCAGGCACCTGTGGAGCATGGAAAACATTACGGTCGTGTAAGAGCGAGACGATGGTTTTCTGTCTAAGCCAAACATGAAATCATGTTGGCTTAATAAAAGATGTTGTGGCTCCTGTTCAGAACTTCCTTGCTTATATTCAGAGCACGGCAGAAGCATCCCTGCGGCAGTGGGTGCGTCTCACCCGGTGTCGCGCTGCCGAGGCGGCTGGTCGCTGCCCTGACCGTCTGTCTGTCCCACCCTGCAGGACTGTGCCCAAGTTCATGAAGCGGAGTAAAGTCCCCGACTACAGGGACAAGGCAGTGTTCGGGGTGCCGCCCATCATCAACGTGCAGAGGACGGGGCAGCCGCTGCCGCAGAGCATCCAGCAGGCGATGCGCTACCTCCGCAGCCAGTGCCTGGACCAGGTGAGGCCGCTGGCCCCGCGCCTCGGGGTGCTGCCGGGCTGTTCTTTTTGTAGCGCTGTGGCTGGGGGAAAAGCCAGCTTCGAGGGGTCACCTCGTGCAGCGCTTGGCCGTGACAAAGGGGGAGGGCGAGGTGGTCTGTGGGAACTTCACATCTACCGGTGTCTCCTCGGCTGTCTGTTGGCCGGGCTCGCCTCTGGTTGCGGAGCGGCCAGGCACGGGGCAGGGCCAG
Source organism: Anser cygnoides (assembly GCF_040182565.1). Lineage (NCBI taxonomy): Eukaryota > Metazoa > Chordata > Aves > Anseriformes > Anatidae > Anser > Anser cygnoides. The sequence continues at coordinate 21,161,226 of NC_089885.1, read as the reverse complement.
CCTTGCCTCGCGTCCCAGCGTGGCTCCCTCTTCCCCTCAGGTCGGCATTTTCCGGAAATCGGGGGTGAAGTCCCGTATCCAGGCGCTCCGGCACATGAACGAAACCAGCCCCGACAACGTCAACTACAAGGGGCAGTCGGCGTACGACGTGGCCGACCTGCTGAAGCAATATTTCCGGGACCTGCCGGAGCCCATCTTCACCAGCAAGCTGACCGACACCTTCCTGCAGATCTACCAGTGTAAGGAGGGCGCGGGCGGGGGGCCCTGGCCGTGGGGCTGTCAGCGCAGGGCTGGGGTGGCCCTCGGGGACAGACGCTGACCACGGGCGTTGCCCCCAGTCGTGTCGAAGGAGCAGCGGCTGCAGGCGGTGCAGGCTGCCATCATCCTGATGCCGGATGAGAACCGCGAGGTGCTGCAGACCCTGCTCTACTTCCTGAGCGACATCGCCTCCGCCGAGGAGAACCAGATGACCGCCGGAAACCTGGCCGTGTGCCTGGCCCCCTCCATCTTCCACCTCAACGTGTCCAAGAAGGAGAGCACCTCGCCGAGGTGAGGGCGCCGCTCCCGCTGCCCTGCGGTGCGGCACGGGGCCGGGGCCAGGGCCGGGGGGCGGGCGCCAGGCGTCAGCACCGCTCCCAGCGCCGCGTGCTGTCCTGCAGGGCCATGCACAGGAGGGGCACCGTGGGGAAGCCCGACCAGAAGGACCTGAACGAGAACATGGCCGCGACGCAGGGGCTCTCCCACATGATCACCGACTGCAAGAAGCTCTTCCAGGTGGGTGGCTGCAGCGTGTGCGGCCTGGCGCTGCCCCCTGGGGGCTTGCGGAGGGCACCCGGCCTCCAGCAGGGCAGTGCCACCACTCGGGCAGCCCCAGCCTCTCTGAGGGGCCAGCGAAGCCCTGCTCGTGGCTGGGCGGCTCACAGGCTGCGGGATGTCTGCCCGAGGAGGCTGCGTCCATCCTTCCCCCCTCCTTTGTTCAATGAGGACTTGCTGCCGGGACGCTGAAGACCTGTGTGCTCTTGCTTTTAGGTCTCCCACGACATTCTGCTCCAGCTGAGCAGCTCCTATATGGCAGCAGACGCTTACCCCCATCCCCTGACTGACTTTGTGTGCCAAGGGGAAAGCAAGGATTTACACTCCTACTTTGAGCAGAGTGTCCAGAACCTGCTCAAAGAGTCATCAGAGAAATTCAAGGGGTGGCTGAGCACCCCAGGACCCCTGAACACGGAGCTCTCCTGCAAAAAGGTAAGTGCCACCGCACACGGGGTGTCCGGGGTCATGTGGGAAAATGGGTGCGGAGTGACCGCTGTGAGCCACGGGTCCTACAGGCACCTGCCCAGCCCTTGGCACTCCTTCCCTTCTGCAAGGAGGCAATCAGCAATGCCTTCCCCATCTGGAGAGGGGGACAGTTCTTGGCCAGAGCCCACTGCATCATCGTTAGCCCCTCTCCACCAGCCAGAGGAGCTCTGCCATCTCATCCTGTGCCATCCCATCCCATCCTATGCTCCCCCTAGCCAGCAGCTGCGATGGTGCTGCTCCACGGGGGTGAGACCCCTCAGTAAAGCCTCTCAGGGCTCCCAGGACAGCCGCCTGACCCTTCTGCTCGGCCCTGGCAGGTTGGGGACGGGCACCCTCTGCGCTTGTGGAAGGTCTCCACGGATGTTGAGGCCCCTCCCTCGATGGTGCTGCACCGGGTGCTCCGGGAGCGTCACCTCTGGGACGAGGACCTGCTGCAGAGCAAAGTGGTGGAGGCCCTGGACAAGGACATGGAGGTTTATCACTACGTGACGGACAGCATGGCGCCCCACCCGCGCAGGGACTGCGTGGTGCTCAGGTGAGGGCAGGGGGGACCCGAGCCCGAGGGATTTGTTGTGTCCCCGGGCTCCCCCAGCTGAGCGGGCGCTCTGTTGGCAGGCGCTGGCGCACGGACCTGCCGCGGGGAGCCTGCCTGCTCATCTCCATCTCGGTGGAACACGACAAGCTGCAGGTGGAAGGCGGCGTCAAGGCCGTGGTGCTGACGTCCCAGTACCTCATCGAGCCCAGCGGCATGGGCCGCTCCAAGGTGACGCACATCTGCAGGGCTGACCTCAGGTATGGGACACCCCCGGTACCTCGGCGAGCTGCTCCTGCGTTTTGCTGTGCACTGCAGCGAGGGGCGGGGGGGGGGAACGTGCCTTTTGCTGCTTCGTAGTGCTTGTTCCTCATCTCCTAGCCCACGGCAGCTGGAGCTGTGCTGAGCAAGAAGGGAGGTGCTGCTTGCTGGTGCGGGCCGGGGGCCTGTCCTGCCGCTCACCCCTCGCTCTGCCTTGCTCCCTTCCCAGGGGCCGGTCTCCGGAGTGGTACAACAAGGTCTTCGGGCACCTCTGCGCCATGGAGCTGGCGAGGATCCGAGATTCCTTCCCAGCACTGAGCCCAAACGGCCCCGAGACCAAGATCTGAGGAGCCGGGAAGCTGCTCTGTCCTGTCGGACCGTGGACTCGCCAGTCAATTGGGCTGGGGCAGGCAGAGGGGGGCGCGGAGCTGGCATCCAGCTGCATGGGGGCACCCTCAGGCACATATTTATAAGCTTCCTTTTAACCTGGGCCAGGCCCCCCCCTCTGGAGAGCCACGGGCTGCCGCAGCTGTGCACGGGGCCTTCTCTCCTCCAGCTGCGGGGCTCTTTGCCACCACCCCTGCCGCCCTTTCCCCAGCGCGGAGAGGCGAAGCCCTGCCCCACAGGGTGTCTGCAGGCGGGATGGGCGAGCGAGGTGCTGCTCATCCACAGGAAGGAGAGGGGGCCTGGGGGTGACCCCCACTAGGAAGGCAGCAGGCCCCGGGTGAGCTGGGTCCCCCCGTGCGAGCCCCGTGGAGCTCAGCTCCCCCAGACCAGGCACAGGGGTGGAGGTGTGGGGGCGAAGCAGGAGGCAGGAGGGGGAGACGAGAGTGGGGAGGATGGGGCCACATCCGCAGGTCACGGCGCTGTGTTGGGAAGTGACAGGGGGGTGGCGAGGGGGGAGCGTGCGTGGGTTGGCACCCAGGGGGGGACAGGCCGGGGGTCAGGGTGGGAATCTGCTGAAGGGTGCTGTTATCGGAGGAGGGAACTGTGTGTGGATATCTATCAAGCCAGTTAGTGACGGCCATCGCTGGGTGGCAGAAGGAAGCCACTGCTATCACCTCTGGTGCTCAATTTCATAGGAGAAGAAGGAGCAAGCTCTCCAGTCCAGGGCCTTGATAGCTGCCTTGCTCAGCTAAAAGACCCCCCTGTGCGCTAGGTTTCAGTGGGGGCTGGATGGACGCGGTTCCAAGCCCAGCCCTGTCCCCCCGACCTCTTGTACCGCTCAGCCGGAGGGGGCAGGACAGGGCTGGGAACCCAGAGCAGCCGCCAGGAAGCTGGTGACAGGGGGAGCGCTCCGAGGAGGCACGGCGGGGACAAGGGACGTGCCCGGCCCTGGTGGGGCTGAGACGTACCCTGGCTTTGGGCAACCGCAGAAGCAGAGCTGGTGCCCCTGCAGGGTGCGGAGCTGCCTCTGTCCCCTGTCCCCAGCACTCCCTCAGCTCCCAGCTCGCGCCCTTCCTTTCCTCCACCCCGAGAAGCCGTCCGACGTCGCTGCCGGCACTCGGAACTGACCTGGTTTCTCCTTGTAGGCAGGGACCCAAGTTACTCGACGTCGTTCCAACTGGAAGGCAACACGACCCACGTGCGGGAGCAATTCCCCATGCCAGTTTTGCCGTAACAAATCATGTCTGTCTCTTGGTGAAAAAAACAACCCAGCCTGTATTCTGTGTTTTTATATATATATTTTATATATATATATAAAAATATAACTAACTTTTCTGAGGGAGTGATTTTTCTCCTAATATTTTTTTAAATGTTTCTTTTTTTTTTTCTACCTATAAATACTTGTACAGTTGGAATATTAATATATAACTCAGGCGGTAGAGCTCAGCGCCAGGTGATGTTCACTTAAAGGACGTGTATTTTGTATTTAAGGGACTATTCCTTGTTTTGTATCATATGCAACTGCAACAGACTGTTTGACTTGGATCGGGGCTGCTCTTCCCATCCGTGTAATTAATAAAGTACTAACGATACCTGCTGGCTGGTGGAGAACCCCTGGTGGTGGGAGGGTGCTGCTGGCCGATTCCCCAGCCCGGTGACATCGTGGGGCCGGGCAATGCGTTCATGTGGTGGCTGGAGCCATCAGGCTGCATATCCAACATTTTGGCAGAATGAGGCCAAAAAAGTAACCCGAGAGCAGCTGTGAATTAGGTGGCAGGAGCTGAGCCCCCCGTGGGGTTGGGCAGCAGGGGCTGCCTGGGGGCACCGCTGCCCCCCAAGCCCCCAGACCCACATGAACACCGCGGTGGCAGCAAGCGGCTGAACTCGAGGTGCCTGTGCCCTTCGTGGCACGGCCCCTGCCTGCCGCAGGGGAAGATCTGGTAGGGGAGATGCGCCGCTCCTGGGGCGTCCTCAGCATCAGACGGTGCTGGCCTGCGGCGCTGCCAGCACGGAGCTCCTCTGGCACTCGTGCAGCTCCGACGGCTTGGCCTGCAGACAGCCCTTCAGCTGCTCCTGGAAGGGGGCGGTGGTGATGGTGTAGAGGATGGGGTTGAGGGCGCTGTTGATGGGCAGGATGAAGATGACCACCCAGGAGGTGATGGTGCCTGCGTTCCACCAACGAGGACACGGCGTTAGGTGGCCAGAGCCCTGCCCGGGGGAACCCACCCATGCCACAAAGTGGGGCAATCCCATTTCCAGGCTCATGGCCATGGGTGTGGGGGTGGGGGGTGGGGGTCACAACTGCAGCTCTGTGGGGAGCTGGAGGGGACCAGGGCCCACCTTGGGATGGGTGACACTCACCCCCTGCACTCAGACACCCAACCTTGGCAGCACCCACACCGAGGAGCCCCCACCCAGGGGCTCTGGGCCGACAGCGGTGGGCCCGGCCGGGTCCTTCACCTGGTATTTCCACCTGCAGCAGGGAGAGCAGCTTGAGCAGGAAGATGGGGATCCAGCAGAGAGCATCGGTGATGACGATGAAGAAGAAGCGCTTTGCGATGGCGACTTCCCGGGAGCAGACGCTCCTCTCGGCTGTCCTGGACGCGGTGATGTGGATGGAGTAGAACATGCCGGTGTAAGCGAAGACGATGGTGATGAAGGCCGCAAGGTTCAAGCCTGGAGAGGAAGAGGTTTCTCTCGGAGCACCTCGGCTGGGGCCGTGGCGCAGCAGGACTGCTCCCGCTTCCCCACTAGAGGGGGCAGAGGCAGCTCCGCAGCCCCGGCTCGCCCCAGACCTGGGTGCGCTGAGCCACCCCGCTGCCTCTGGAACCCCGGCCTGCCCCGCTCCGTGCCCGTGGCCTCACCCAGGTAGATGGTGGTGGAGTAGCCCCTGGCGCTGGGCCGCTCGCCCAGGTCGGACTGCAGCGGGAAGCAAACCCCGTTCCTGCCGTAGTAGTTGCCGAAGGACTCCTTACACCACAGGGGGACGAGGCTGAGGGAGAAGCCCAGGAGCCAGATGACGGCCAGCACCGAGACGGTCTGCTTCCTGCCGGCTCTGCGGTGGCTGAAGGGGAAGACGATGGAGAAGTACTTCTCCAGGGTCATGTAGGTCAGCAGCAGGACGGACACCTCGGAGGACAGCATGGCCAGGCTGCCCACCAGCTGGCACTGCAGGCTGGCCATCCAGCCCTGCGCGTGCTTGTTGTATTCGCCCGAGTACTTGAGGTCGAAGGCGCCGATGACGAAGAGGTAGATGCCCATCAGGCCGTCTGCACCTGGGGCGGAGGCAAGGCACGGTGAGAGAAAGGCTCCAGCGGGCAGCTGTACCCCCTGCAGTGACACCGGGGCCACGAAGCCACTGCAGAGCTGTTGTGTCTGCATGTGTTAGAAGAGCTGCCAGACGGTGCCGCGGCACCTATAAGCATGGGCAGGAGCCGAGACATGCCAGGAGCACCCCTGACATCGGCGTGAAAAGAAAGGCAGGCAGCAATGGGCCCCGGCCGTGGTGGTTTGGGGTGCTGTGAGCTGGAGAGGCCCCCCTGTGCCCTCCCCACCGCTCCCAGCTCACAGCACAGGGACTTGATGGCCATGGCGTGCTGGCTGTTCTCCGTGGCGATGAGGGAGCGCATGCAGATGACGAAGAGGTTGCCGAGGCAGGTGACGCAGGCGATGACCCAGACGAAGACGCGCAGGATGATGTTGGCCAGGAGGTGCTCGAAGGAGGAGATGCCGTCGGTGTTGGGCTTGCAGCTGCGCACGTGGGGCGCGGAGCTGCAGTACTGGAACTTCTTGAAGTAGCTGCTGGGAGGAAGGGGCTGGCTGCCACCGGGCCGGTGTGCACGGCCCTGCTGCTGCCACATCCACCTCCTCCAGCCCCCCATGGTGCTTGTCCCTGTCTGCGTGGAGCAGGGCCAGCCAGACCCTCAAATCACTAGCCACGAGCCTTGGAGCTGTCACTAACCAGGGACGGGAGGACAACTGGAGCAGAGGACCCGGGAGGCCAGCACACAGCCCTCTGCAGCAGCACCCGGGACAGGGGAGGAACATGCAGAGAGGAAGAAAGCTGAACAGGGGGGTGCGGTTTGCGCAGTGTCTGTGGTTTGTTTTGGACACCGAATAAGCAACAGCCCAAATCCTTTGTGAAACAGGCAGGAGGCACCCCAATGCTTTCCTGGATCGAGTGCCGCACAGCCGCGCTTATATCTGTCACCGTCAGCTAATAAATAGAGAGCGGAGTGTTTTCCTCCAAGCCCTGCTTCTCACAAACATTTAAAAATCATTCCCTTGTTCAAGTCTCTCAACTTCCATTAACAGGGATTCAGATTTTTCCCCTGCATATTATTTCAGATTAATCTTTTCAAGCCTTATAAAAGCAATCCCATACAAGCTTAGTAAAACTCCACATTAGAAAATGACTACAAAACTGCAATGCAAGGCTCGTTTCTGCTTAATTATAGATAAAAGGGGAGAAAATGATTGCTTATTAGCAAGTCAGGTAGAAAATGTACCGTATTTACAGTCCAAACAGACCAATTACAGAAAGGAAGATGTACAGTTGTCTTTCATTACAGGTACTCTAAAATGTGCATCTGGAGATAATTATTTTTTTTTAATCCTTCCAAAGCAAAGCCCCAGCACTCACAGCTGGCTGTATTTCCACCACATGTGCGGTGCCTGCCCAGCCTTGCTGCACGTCTCTGCTGCCCTTAGGCCGTTACCTCGGGCCCAGGCAAAGCACCTCTAAGGGGGCACTCGGGCACACGGCGCGGGGCCCGTGCACACCTCACCCGACAGAGCCCACCCCTCCCGCACCACCCGTGCGGTGCACACTCAGAAGCGTGCATCGTTCCTTGTGTCACGTGCATGGGGGGCACCTCCGCAATTTGGTGTGGGATAAATGCCCCCACTGCTCCGGCAGGGGGTCCTGCACGGGGAGGTGCAGGCACGGCGTGCGCGGGGCTGAAGCCGCCTGCTCAGAGCGAGGAGTGAGCTGGTGTCGTCCCCTCCACTCACATGTGGGAGAGGTTGGCCAGCCTGCGGAAGGTCAGGTTGTGGATGTTGGGGATCTCCAGCCCTTCCAAGCTCCTGCAAGACGAAAGCAGGGCAGGGGAGGCTGGGAGCTGCCGGGCTGGCCTCGGTGCTGCTGCAGGGCTGGGGATGCTGTGGGACTCACAGGGACCGCAGCTGGGGCAGGCTCTCAAACTGCCCGGGGAAGATCTCGTTCAAGGGGTTGTAGGAAACATTCCTGTAAAGAAGGAAAGCTTTGATAGCTTTCCTACCTGGAAGCTATCACAGGAGCTGTAAGTCAGGACAGAGGGGAGGCTTTTCTGGCTTCTCCCCAGCACTCCCCATCCCCAGGATGGGCACACAGATGCAGAGCAGAATTGCACAGCGCCTTGCAGGGGCCAGGTGCTGGCCGCCCCCTCCCCGCGGTGGCAGGGTGCTCCGGTACTCACAGCTGCTGCAGGTCGGCCAGGCCGTTGAACAGCGATGCCGGGAGCTCATCTAGCCCGTTGCGGGACAGGTCTCTGGCAGAGCAGAGCGGTGTTTGGGAAGGCGTGAGGCCACCTGCCCGCAGGCTCTGTGCCCGCCGTGCCAGCACCACCGAGCCGCGCAGGGTGGGCAGGGGGCACACGCAGCCCCCACACAGCGGGTCCTGAGCCAGGGACCCCCAGCCCGCAGCAGCAGGCTCGGGGAACACGACGGGCAGACACTTACAGCTCCACCAGCCTGTTCAGCCTGGAAAACGTCCCGCCTTGGATCCACCTGATCTTGTTCCTGCGCAGGACCCTGAGCGAGGAGGAAGAGGAGAACGTGGGTGCAATGAGCCTCGTGCACCCTCTGCGGGCATCACCCAGCCTCTGGGCTGGCTGCAGGCACTCAGGGTGCTCTGCTTGGGGCACATCCATGGGGTGCCCCCGGCTCCATGGAGTCCCTCCCCAGTGCCCCCTGCCCCAGCTGCCACCCCCAGCCCGTGCTCACCCAACGCTCCGCTGCTGTGGGGCCGGGCCTGGGCCAGAGCCCAGCTCCCTGGGGCAAGGCCCCACCTCACACAAGCCCTTAGAGAAGGGCCCACCAGAAAAACAGGAGGTGACCAGAGCTGGCTGAAGGGCTCAGAATTAAAAACTGAGGACGAGAAGTGAAAGCCTGGAGTGGTGCACTAAGATGGAAGCACAGCTGGGCTCTGCTGAGCCCTGCCACCAACTGAGGCAGCCCGCTGTGCTGCAGCGCTGCAAGACGTCTGCAGACAAAGGCCCTCGTCCTTCCAGAGGATAAAAAATTAAATCGCTTGCTCCAGAGCACAGCCCCTCAGTCGTTTCTGGTTGCTCTCACTTTGGCTCTGCTGCCACATTGTCCGTGGGATCGAACATGGAGCAAGGCGTGCGTCTGCACCGCGGTGGCCGGGAGCACCACAGCGCAGACACGGGGGAGCCCGGCCGGGCCTGCTCGTCCTGCAGAGCCCAGCACGAGCCCCTCTGCGTCTGCAGCCCCTCCTCGCCGAGCTGTCTCTGGGGCCGGTGTCACCGGCGGGGTGTGTTTACACCGTCTGTCTTTGCCCTCACTTGGGTTTCCATGGCAGTGCCACAACAGCCCTGGGAAACACGCGGTTGATCAAAGCCGAAGGGGGTTGGTTTTGGGAGGACGGAGGGAGCCGTGGGGCAGCAGCTCACCCACCTCGCTGGGGCTGCCGGCAGCTCCCACGGGAGAAGTGGTGTGGGGTGGCTCCGATGACTGCTGGTGATCCCCTGGCAGGACGCCGGGGCGCCCATCGCGCTCCTGCTGCCACCACCACCCGCGGCCATCGGGCAGCCCACGGGTGTGCGCGGCGCTAAACTTCCCTGGCCTGAGCTCAGCTCTCCAGGGGCCGTATCTATCTCTCTGGGAGACATACAGCCATCGCACACGGCAACGTCCCTGGGAGAGGCCTGGGCATTACCAAGGTGAATTCTTTTCCCCTGTCAGCCCCAGGAAGGCACCTGCGTGAGGGCCCGGAGCACAGCCCAGCCCCAGCCATGCAGCGGTGCAGGAACAGGCCCCAGGCAGGGGGGCGGTAAGCAGAGCCGCTCGGGGTTTGACACACAGAGCCAGCTCACAAAGTTTATGGTGCTCCTCAGAGATATTTTTAGGGGATTTGGATGCCAACAGAAGGCTTTGGGCTGGCCGTGAGCCTCGTTGCTTGCGCACCATGGGAAGCTTTTTCCGTGCTGCGCCCTGCCTCTGACCCTGCTCGGTTCCGGCAGCCCCAGGCTGCTGCTGACAGGGGAACTACCCTCCGGACCCAGAGTGCTGGACAAGGCCCTGGGGTGCCCCATCAAGTCCCTACAGAGCAGATATAAAATTCATGAAGCTGACAGCAATACAGATACGGAGCGAAACCGTTCACGTGAAACACAGCCCCTCGCCTAGCCCAGAGCAGAGGGAAAAGGGGTCCGAGCCGAGCCCCACCTGCCCCCACCCCACCAAGGGGTGTCCCCGGGCAGGCAGGGCCGTGGGGTACTCACAGCACGGTGAGCTCGCGGCACTCCTGGAACACGGCCCCACGCACCGCCCGGATCCTGTTCCCTTCCAGATCCCTGCAGGAAAGGCGATTGTGCGGCTGCCTCCCCGGCCCTGTCCCCGTTGGGATGCCCCCAGGGAGCAGTGCCTGCCCCGGACCCGGCTGCCCAAGGCCAGGTACTCACAGCCAGCTCAGCTTCGGCATCTCCGCACACAGGGAGGTGTTGGGTATTTTAGCCAGGGAGTTGTTCAGCATGTACCTGCGGGGAGGAACAGAGACGAACGGGGTCACAGCACCGTACCCCTGCACGGGATGCACCCCGAGGGCTTTCTGCTGGTGCCCGGCCTCCCCGCAGGGCTGCTGCTCACAGCAGTACCCGGGCCGAGCTCAGGGCTGGCGGCACCTCCAGCACCCCGCTGGCTGCACCGGCTCCCCGCACCCCGGCTGCGGGGCCGGCAGTGGGTCAGCCACTGCTGCCCAGGGCAAAGGGCTGGTGCACGCACCTTACCCGTGGTGCAGAGCTTCACTCGCCTTCTTGGGCTATGACAGTAAGGATACGGGTCGTACTTAGCGGCTGTGGGACAGCCTTGCCAGGGAGCTGAGGGGCATGGCCCAAGGAGAACGGTGCACGGAACCAGAGCGACCCGGGAGTGACAGGCAGCGAAGGCAGATTTACAGCACGAACTCCCTCTGGCATTTTTCTCAGCCACTTTTGCACATGCCTGCGTGCGCAGCGCTCCTTAGTGTGCTTCTTGTGACCGCAGTTTATTAGCTCGATTTGTTAAAAAAAGCAGCAGGATAAACAAGCTACGTCACCGAGGAGAGCGGCTCCCCTGCCCGCAACGTGGGAACGCAGCCCGGGGCGGGGGGGGGGCACTGCCCCACGGCCCTCTCTGGGGACAGTGGGGACAGGCACCTGGACGCTGGGTGCCCCCCCGAGCATGCTGTCCCTCCTCCAGCCACCTCACGGCCCCAGATCCCCAACCAGGGCCCCCACCAGCCCCGGTGGCTGCCCAGCCCCAGCCCCACAAGTTACTTCAGTACCGCGCACCCAATTTTGGGGCTTTTGCAACCAACGCCAGCAGTGCTGGTGCGAGCCCACACCAGCAGCTGCAGCTCTGCCCTTGCAGGTGCAAGCTCAGGGAATACAGCTTAAAGCATGGTCAGATATATGGGAGTGTATATACGTGTGTGCGCTCACACACGTGTTTTTTCCAGTCTAACAGCCAAAATTTCTCCCCTTACTCTGACTCCAAGCTGCTGCCAGAGTTTCTGATCTGCACTGTGGACTATGGAGGTGGAGAAGGTATTAAAATCACATTAGAGTGATTGCAAAATTACTCTTCTGGTGGCCAAAGCCAGTCAGTTATCCTGTACTTCCCTCTTGGAAACGGCTGGACCTTACGAACAGCCCTTATCTCAACGTGGTGCTCAAACAGCTAGCACAAGGGGCAGAACTTAGGGCAGCACAATGCCCTGCTGAACGCGGTGTCCTCAGCCAGCTGCTGGAAGTTGCAGCAGGGCAGGTATGTGCCCTGCAGAGTTATCCCTCGCACCCTGGGGAAGGTGGGGAAGCCACAGCACCCTTGACTTAGCCCCAAGGAAGGGGCTCAGAAGCAGAGCCTGGAGAAAGGGAGCAGGAGGACTTACAGAAAGTACAGGGACTTCAGCCCCACAAAAGCGGCGGGGGCAATCCTGGCGATCCTGTTGTTGTCCAGCATCCTGCAGAGGAGGAGGAGGAGTGAGATGGGGCACCCACCGATGGCGAGGAAGGCAGCGGGAGGCTGCCGGCACCAGGAGCACGCCGAGCACCACGCCGTGCCCGGGGAGCTGGCTCTGTCCCTTCTGCCCTGCAGGTCCCCCCGGGTGCCACCCCTGGGTGGGGGCAGCCCCCCGCATCCCATCCTGCTCCCCTGTGAATCCTGCCCCGGCTGAAGCATCGGATCCAGCTGCAGAGTCTGGAATCCTTCACAGTCAGGGTCTGTTGGATTTTTCCTCTCCTCTGCTGTGAAATAACGATAAATTAAAAGCCATCCAGGGAATTCAGGGCCGTGCTTGGCTTCTCAAAAGTCCTTTGGCTTGTTTGCGCCACAGACCACCCTCCGTGAGTCGTTCATCATTCTGTTTTCCCTCTTTGATTTAAGGAATAACTGAGCTGGTCCCATGGCAAATAAGGGGAAACCTGACGGGGAGCAGGCCTGCCCTGGTGGCGGGGCCGCCCCTGCACACTCGGGCGGGGAATCACCTTGCAGAGCAGCCTTTAGGGATTTTTCTATGTAAAAAGATGTGTAAAAGCACATGGGCAAACAGGGCCTTCGAGAATAAGCAGGAGGAGCGGACATTAGCTGCACTTTTGGTTTGGGCACACTTTTTGAGGGGCTGGGGCTGCAGACCTCCCTGTTCACTACCGCACTGGGAGGCTCTCGTGCGTTGCTCTGGAGCTGGCCCAGGTGCTGTGGGTGCCCCCGCAGCCAGCCTCGCTCTGCGCCCTGCAGCCCCCCAGCAAGCGATTGCATCCCACCACAGAGCCGTGAGGCCACCGTCCCCACTCCATCTGACATCCGTAATGAGATCGTGGACAAGACCCGGCCTCATTAATCCCCCCACAAGGAACTGGTGTCACGACGCACCGGGATCACGCATGGGGGTCAGAACCAGAGGGGGCACTCACAGCCACTCGAGGTGCTGCAGGTCCTCGAAAACCCGGGGCTTCAGCTGGGAGATCTTGTTGTGGCTGAGGAACCTACAGATGAACAGAGAAGATCATTTTCCTTCTGGTACCGCTGCTAATTCACCCAGCTTTTGCTAAAGCTGCTCCTCCCAAGGAGCCTGTGTGCCCCCCACTGTCAGTACCCGCAGCTCCTCTCCCTTCGCATCTCCGATGCGGGGCCCTGGATCAGGCAGGCAAACACGGGGAGGGGAAGGGAGTGATGTGCGGGATGTGCTGGTGCCTCTGCCCTGCCCCACATTCACCCACCTACTCCAGTTTAAAGCAGGCTTGGTACTGATTCTTGCAGGAGCAAGAAGTCCGAGAGCCGGACTGGAGCCGGCTGTGCTGCGAGCCTCGCGTGCCAAGCGGCGCAGAGGCCTGCCTCGTCCCACGGATTTCCTCCCCAGGGCCTCGTAACGCAGGAACTCTTACTTACAACGTTTTGAGCTGAGAAAGTCCAGCGAACGCTTTGGGTGAGATCATACGGATCTTGTTGTTTTGCAAAAATCTATTAAAAAACGGGACAGAGAAACAGATTGGAAAAGAAACACTTTCTAGGGGGTCTCAGCCTAGAAAATCATCGCAGGGCTTGCACAGAGGGACCGACAGTGTCATTACTCCTCCAACTCCAGGGCTGGGCAGCCTCAAACACAGAGACCAAGTGGTGGAGATGAAGACAGGCTGAGGAGTGCCTGGGCTAACACAGAGCCACAGCACAGCCCTGAGCAAAGCCGCCCCGACACGTGCACGCTCCTGTTCCCTGTGCTGCCCCTGCTGCTGCCGACCCGCACGGCCGCTGCTCGCCCCGTTTGGCGCAGCGGGGCACAGAGGGGTGATACTCACAGCTTCTTCAGCCTCCTGTACCTGGCGAACTGATTGTCCAGCAGAGAGTGGATTTTATTTTTCTTCAGGTCCCTAACAGGAAAACAGGAAGAGGGAAGGAGGGAGGGAGGAAAATAAATAAAGAAACCAAATTCCGAGGCCAGAGAACCTTTATCACAGGAGGATGGGGCAGCCGAGGCCCTCCTCCTGTGCAATACAAATGAGATGCAAGGCAGCTGCTGTTCGTTAACACAACACCGCTAATTGCTCTCCCAATCTGCAAGAATTGTTTGCCATGGATGAGTTTTTTCAGGCTCTCCTTCCCCTCCTAGCCCTTACTTTGTGTGTGTGACAAGCAGCTGGGGCTTGCCAACCTCCAGCCCAGCAGCAGCACGGAGCAGCCAGCAGCCGCCTCTCCCAGCTCCGTGCGGTCTGGGGGTGCTGCAGGCAGCCAAATCCCTGTGACAGGGGGCTGCTGGCCCTGGGGGGGCATGGGTTCCCTTGGGGGAAAGGGGAAGAACATGTCCCACCGCTACTCACAGCCTCGTCACGTTGGGGGAGACCCAGGGCACAGCGCTGAGGTCCTGCGCAGTGCAGTCTACTGCCTGGTCCCAGCACCGGCACCGCTCCGGGAACAGCTCCAGCGCTGCGGGAGAGCAGAGGGGGTGTGCTGAGGGGGCAAAGGGGCCACACAGCAAGGGGGGGATGCCCGGACCCCAACCAGGTGGCTTACAGCAGGGGTCTGCCTCATCTTCCACCGCCGTGCTGCTGCTGTGCGTGGCCAGCTTGTCGCCCAGGACCCCCAGCCAGCCGGTGTTGTCCACTGTGGGCGGGGAGCGCCGTTAGGGCATGGGGAAGGGGCCCGGCACCATCCCCTCCACCCAGCAGCTCGGGATGCCCGCCCTGAGCGGCCTTCCTGGTGCCTGGGCTGGCATCTGGGCAGAGCAAAACCCCGGCAGCATCGGGACAGGGTGCGGGGATGGATGAAACCAGGACCCAGATGATCTTCTACATGGGGCACGCGTGGCCATGGTGCCTGGGTGGATTACGCGTGCCAGAGCCGGGACGCAGCTGGATAAAGAAGCAGGCCCAGGGCTCCCCCCACTGCCGCTGCTCCCAGGGGTGGACCCAGCTCTGCCCTAATGCCCTCAGGGTCCTGGATCCTGGCATTCCCAGGTCCAGGGGGTTATTCCCACCGAGGGCATCCCCCCTTCCTAGGGGTTTGCCAATTACCGCAGTTCTCCTCGTCGGCTCCGTTGTCGCAGTCGTCCACCCCGTTGCAGTGCAGGGCCTGGGGCAGGCACACGGAGAGGTTGCCGCAGGGAAACTGCCCCAGGGGACACACGTGCCTGTCCCTGGGGTGCGTCACAAGAGGCTCTGCCAAAGGAAGAGGAGGTGCTCAGCGCTCCCCTCGGGCAGCACCTGAGCTCCTGGGGCCACGTCCTGCTTTGTGCCCATGCTGTCCCCATGCCACCCGTGAGCCCTCCACCACCAGCACCCCATGAAGGGCTCTGACCTCTGTGGGGCATCCCCCAACACCCACAGCAGATGCAGGCAGATATTCTCATAACAGGTTAAAGCCCAGCTGCCCCATCCCAGCTCCATCGCAGGGTGCGAGGCTGTCCTGGCAGCTCGGGCTCCCCTTCTGCCGGGCCCTTTCTGTCAGAGCCATCCCGATCCCCAGCTCAGGGCCCCGTTCATTAATACCCTGCGATTATCCGTGGCAGAGGCACGCCTCAGATCCAGCTAAACGTTTCCACACCCCGCTTTGATCAGGCCTGGGGAAGTGGCAGCAGTGAGCACCGGGAGGGACCGGGGCTGCGCGGAGGGGCCCGGCTTGTCGCTCAAGATTTTCTTCAGCTGCCAGCCTATTACTGGCTAATGGGGCGTGCTGGAATTAAAAGCACTTTCCTCTCTCGCACACACACCTCATTAGCCATCCCATCAGCAGCACTGCGGTGTGACGTGGAGGTGGATGTGACTCAGAGCATCACACGTCCACGTGCCTGCCCGTGGCAGACGGGTGGTTTTGGGGCTGGTGCCCCGGCACGGTACCGGGGCGGGCAGGGCCGAGGATGGCACGGGCACGGCACCGGCAGCTGCGGTGGAAGCAGCCTGTGGCTGGCAGGTGCTAGCGATGCCTTCGGACTCCCCAGGCTGAACTTCTGCTCTGAGCACACATCCTGGCACCCCTCACCAGCCCCGTTTACACCTGGACCCAAGCAGGAGATGGGGACAGCCGCGTCCCAGCTGCAGCTGTGCAGCAGCCAGACAGCTCAGCACCGGCCCCAGGGCACCTCCCCTCCCTCTCTCCCCCAGCTTCTGCACGTCGATTTGCATTGCTGGCGGTGCTGATCTGATTGCACGTTGCAAACCGTTTCTTTTCTCGGAGACACAGAGTCCTTCCTGCCCAGAAATGCCTGCGTGTGGCACAGCAATTGAAAGCAGACTGGAAGCGGCTGAAAGCACCCCTGCCGGCTGCCTGTCTCTTCCCAAATGTCTGCCGTACAAGACGAGGGAGGCCTGGGCTGCGGCCGGAGAGCGATGCCGAGTGATGGGGAATGGATCTGAGAGACGGAGAAATCTGGAGAAGGCACGGAGAGCCGCTGGGGTCCGTCCCGCCACGGGCTGTGCACCGTGCGGCTCTGCGCGGGGCTGGGCACAGCGGTGCCGTGCCCCTGCCTCTGCTGAGATTGCCACCAGGCATCCCTAATGGGCACAGCAGTCTATGGCTATGTAAATTCATCCAGCATTTTCTAAAATTCAGCATCTTTTGCCAAAATTCCTTCATTCTCTCTCTCTCTCTCTCTTTTTTTTTTTTTTTACAGTACACTGGAGACTGCTGTTTTGGAAGTGCCTCCTTTGACTAGTCTTTTTGCAAACTGAGAAGTAATTTTAGGTTTTTATAAATGCTTGTGGCTATACTTCTGTGTTAGGCACGTCTAAACCCACGGTTCTACTGCAGAGCGTTGCAACGCGTAACGCATGTCAGATGGAATCACCGTCTGCCCGAAACTTTAAAAAATGCATCTTGTATTAAATGTTGTAAAAATGTTATCACTGAAAATTTGTTTATGCGTGATCATCTGTTCCTGTAGCTGGGAGCAAACCCATCTATTTTCTGCTGATAACGCAGCACAAGCAAGATGAAACTGTGGCAAAAGGATCAGCAGAGCTGGGGGAGGGCTGCAGCCCTTCTCTTCCCAGTCTGCACCCACGACCCCGAGTTTGTTTCTAGTGGAGCTGTTGAACGTTAATGCTTCAATAAAAGAGTTTTTATTTATTTACCCCATGCTGGCAGATCACACCCAATGATAAAAGTATGCATGAAAAGCTAACCAAAATGGCAGTTGTGTCAAAACGACAGACCAGAGGGCTGTTACTTTTTCTCGCAGCACCCCAGCAGTGCCGCAGCCGTGTCTCCTCGCAGCGTCCTGCACGTGGAAAGCACGGGCAAAACGTTGTGCTTGGTGCGATGGCCACCCTGCCACCCGAGTGGCTCCAGGGGGTGCTTATCAGCGCGGTGATAGGTGCCTTATGTAGGTAAAGATGAAGATAAATACAATCTCCTCCTGTAGAGAGAGGGCAAGCGGCAGACGAAGGGACAAGGACGACCATCCCCAGGGAGAGGTGAGCATTTCACCTCCCCCCTAGCCGGCCTGATGCTTCCTCATAAACTTGTAAGGAGAACTTGTCTCCTTAGGAGAGCATTTGGGGTGATGAAAGAGTAAGAAAATGCAAAGCAGGAGGGAGAGGGACGGTGCAAGACCCCTGACTCTTGTTCTGCTGCAGCCCCGCAGGGGAAAGCACCTCCCTTATCCTTGCCGGGCTCTGCAGATGGAAACCGATCTGACTCCTGAGCCCTGAGCTCAAAGACCCTCCTGATGGATGTTTTCCTGTCTTGGTTCCATTTCTGGACATCCAGGGAGGTCCTCTGCTGCTTGCTGCTCCATCACGCAAGTTTCTGGCTGTTTTCTTGGTCTGAATTTATGTAGGACCCGCAGAAGGTAACGGGAACTTTTCCAGGGCCTCAAGGTCCCCATTGCAGAGAGCCTGTCTGCATATGGAGCTATGTAAATACCGAGAGCAGAGAGTTTACACATATATATATTTATATACATAAGCAGAGGCAGATGCAATTTCTTCGGGAATGAGCCCAAGTCGCAGGGTCCCAGCCAAGCCCCCGGCCCCAGGACCCGGTTCTGCACCAACCCCCCTGGGGCTGGGGGCAGCCGGCGGGGAAACAAAGCGGGGTGGGAAAGAAAGTGAAATAAATATATAAATAAATAGAAACCAGAGGAAAAGTGGGTTCCTCAGGTAAGGCAGAACGCTGAGGCCGTCGGGGGGGCTGCGCATCCCGCAGGACAAACCAACCCTTCCGAGCCCTGCGGCACAGCCCGTGCCCCCCGCCTGCCCGGCTCTGCCCGGCTGGGAAGCAGCCAGCAGCGAGAGGAAGTGGCCAAATTTAGCTGGGATTAAGTCTGGCATCTGCTGAGTTTTCGTGAGGGCCACCCAGGATTGTAAACGAAGCCCACGCATCGCCCGTAAAACAGCCGTGACCGAAATAAATGCGGAGCCGGGGAGCAGGGAGCGCTGCTGCCGGGGGACCTGGCCCCGGCCCCAACCCCCGGGCTCAGTCCCCCCCGCAGACCCCAAGGCCCTGTCCTAAGCCTGCGGCCGCACCGCAGGGACCTTCTTGCAGCTTTTGCTGGGCTTCAGAGGGAGAGTGAGGGCGGCACGAAATGAGAGCAGCGAGGTCTGGTCTGTTGGAGGCTTTCCACCGGAGAGCCATCTCCTTTCAAACCCAGCTCAGAGCAGACCGAAGCAGATCTGCTTCCCCTGCACACGGGGTCCATTTCCCCAGTCAGTTCAACAAACGCATCTCCAGAAAGTGAACTCTCCAGAAACCAACACACGCAGCAGAGCATGCCTTGTGTCCACATTACCTCTGCCTGCAAATAAACCCACACACAGTTTTTGCCAGCCAATTTCTGCCGGCAGAGTTTAGGGCATGGCCCGAGGGCAGCACACCTCCCGTCCCACTCCCTGTTGGTGCCCCAGCTCTCTGTCCGTGCCGCAGGGTCTGCCCAGGGCTGCAGACCCCTCCCTACACCCAGCAGGAGCACACCCAGCTTGTGCTGCACCCGAAGCAAAGGACCTTAGGGGCGATGCCAATAATTACCTGCTTGGCTGGGGAGAGGGGCTTAGCACCCCCCCGGGGCCAGCAGGGAAGGAGCAGCTTGCATTGACACTGGCAAAAGTAAAGCACAGCAAATCAGACTCAAACAGAAGCACCTCAGAGCTCCCGGCTTTTCGTCGTACACCTCCCAACTTCCAGCACAAAGTTTTTAATTTGTGTCTGGTTTGCCACCCCCCCCTCCCCTTTCAGGCCACAGCCCTGGTGCTGCATCTGCTCCCACGCCGCTCCGGTGCTGCCTTTCCCTGCCCCTGGCTAAAAGGCAGAGCCACGACCTGTGATTATCAGCGGGCTCGGAGGCAGCAGCAAGGTCCGGAGAGCAGCGTCAGCAGCTCTGCAGAAAGCTCTCCTCGGGCACCAGCAATTTTTCTCCAAGCAGCACGGTGTTCTGGGGCAGCGAGCATCACCGCGCCGTGTGCCAGGACCTGTATCAAATCCCAGCACAAAATTCCCTGTGAACCCCTCGCCAAGAGCTCGGCCGGGCGGCCTGCCACCCCCCCCGCTCTGACTGACCTGCGGGGACACCCACTTACTGGTAACAGCACAGAAGAGCGGCGGCAGGACGAGCAGGAGCAGCTTCATCCCAGCTTGTCCCGGCGCTGCGGGCGGCAGGTTGAGCGCTGCTGGGCTGCCGGAGGCAGGGAGGAGGAGGCGAGGGGACGGGGACGCAGCCGATCCTCGGTCCCCTCCTGCGAGCGCACAGCAGCACCCACGGCTCCCAGGCTCGTGGGCGCCGGCGCTGGGGACGCTGCACGTCCTCACTGCTGGCAAGGCGTCAGCTGCGCTGACCCCCGCGTCCCGGGAGGCTGGGTGCAGGGCGCAGGGCGCAGGGCGCAGGGGGAGGCAGGGTGCAGGGGGAGGCAGGGCGCAGGGGGAGGCAGGGTGCAGGGGGAGGCAGGGCGCAGGGGGAGGCAGGGTGCAGGAGCAGCCCGAGCGCATCTGCAGCTCTTTGCAGCCTGACGCCGTTCTCTGGCCAAGAGAAGGCAGCGAGAGGACGCGCATGAGGAGGGAAGCAGCGAGAGGAAGGGACACGGTCCTTGCCGGGGGGGCCGCAGCCCTCGGCCCGTGCTCCCCAGCCCTGGGGCAGCCTGGAGCCGAGCTGTGCCCCCGCCTGGGGCACCCAACACGGGGTGCGCACCCCAAGGCAGCCCGGGGCCAGCCTGGGGAGAGAGGAGGAGGCTGAGGGGGCTGAGGGGGCTGCTCCTTCCCCGAGAGGATCCCCTGCTGGGTTTGCAGCCCATGCTGGTGCCCAGCCCTGTCCGGTGGCAGGATGGGTGCCCCGGTGGGGGCAGGACAGCCCCGTGCCCCACGGCACTGCCTGGGAGGTGGGAAGGGCGTCCGTCGGGGACCCCACCTGGCACCAGACCTCGCTGCGTCGGGGTCGCTGCTGCCCCTTCCTCAGCCTGTTGTTGAGGGCTGGGAGGCCCCAGGGAGCAGCAGTGGGAGCCGCAGGACAGCCCCACAGACAAGGCAGCTTTGCCAGCCCAAATTCAGTGAGACCTTTGGGAAGAGGGGGGCGTAATCGGATTTCACAGCTGGGGCAGGGGGACGGGGGGAGCGAGGTGGTCCTGATTAGAGAGCAGACTCCTACCACGGCTTTGATCTCCGTGCTAAGTTCCCCAAACCATCTGCACTGTGAATACAGCTCTCCTTCCAGTCTCCTTTTCCCAGCACTTTCAACTGCTTGTTATGGGACCAGAAAAATCTGTAAAAATTAACCCCTGCTGCTGGAAAGTCAATTTTTAGCCAGGACACAGGACCTGCTCTCCCACCTGCTCGTCCTCATGCCATCAGTGTGGGACTAACTGATGCACTGAGCAGGAGGAAGGTCCCAGGGCCCCGGGGGACCTGCAGGGCCCCCCTGCTGGGACCAGCTCGGAAGGGACACGGCCACCAGGTGACATTGCTCTGACACCAGGACACCGAGCTACACGCTCCCTGACCCAGCCGGGACACGTCCCCCAGGAGATGTGCCCCATTCCCGTGTCACCGGCAGCGGAGCTTGAGGAAGGGACCCCGAAACCTGCCACCCCCTGCCCCTCGCCCCCGCAGGGATTTGGTCCCTTCCATGGTGCTAACTCACAGACCGAAGGGCACTTTGATGCCGATAGCCAGAGAGAGTGGGGCTGGTGGGGGAAAAGGAATCAAAGAGAAGCAAAATATTTCTTTTTTCTTTCTCTCTCTCTCTCTCTCTCTCTTTTTTTTTTTTTTTTTTTTGTCAGAGAAAGAAAGGAGCTGCTTGGAAAACAGTTCTGTGCATGGCAGTCCTAGGCTGCCCGCAGAGGTCTGCAATGCTGCTGAAGTCTGAAGCCCTGACTTTGGTCCCAAGGGCTGGCTGGGGGCTTGGTGATGGAGCCAAAGGCACTTTTCTGCCCTGATGTCCGAACGGGGGCATTTGCTGCTGGGTGCCAGGGCGCCAGATGGCGGTGACTGCAAAAGCAACACACCTGCAGCCAGGGGAAAAATCAAAGCTTGCGAATGAAAACATGTTTCAGGGCCTGACAAAATTCCCCTGTGCTTTCGCTTAGCTGTGGCAGTGGCAAAGGCTGCCCTGGTCGCATGGGAGGCAGTCCCAAAGCGAGGAATTCCTGAGCCTCACAGCACACAGAAACCCTGAGAGAGCAACCGGAGAGGTTGGGCAAAGACGGGAGAGACCTCATCTGCAAAAATGATGGCAAACAATTCCAGTCGTCTTCTCCCGTGGTCCTCCAGGCTGTCAGCATCTTCCCACCAAGTCTGTATTTCTTAGCCTGAGCTTTGCTAATGGGCCAAAAAATTTCGCCTCACACCCTTTGGCAGCAATCCTTGTCCAGCTCTCGGGGACGTGCCTCCAAGTAACCGCTGAGTGATGTATGGGCACTGGAGGCTTCAGCACATGCATTAAATCTCCGGCTGCAGAGCCCAGCAATACATTACAGCACGGAGACCCGCGTGGCCCGGAGAGCACTTGTGCAATCGCATGGCACAGATTTACGTCCCGGGGCTGTCAGAGCGCGACCTCCTCGCGGAGCCACGGCCCCGCTCCAGCCCCGCCATGCAAGGAGCTCATCCTGTCAGCTCTCTGTCCCTCCCTGGATAATGTTACATCGGAGCAAACCGAGCCAGATCTTCCCTTCCACTCGGTTTTCTGCTGAGATAGCTTCCCAGGCCACGTCCCTCGGCTCTCCCTCGGGCCGGATGGCTCCGGCTCCGGATCCCCCCGCCGGAGATAGGCCTCGGCTGAGCAGCACCCCGGTACCCAGCAAGGTGGGCGCTG
This sequence comes from Anser cygnoides, assembly GCF_040182565.1. Classification (NCBI taxonomy): domain Eukaryota; kingdom Metazoa; phylum Chordata; class Aves; order Anseriformes; family Anatidae; genus Anser; species Anser cygnoides. The sequence goes on along the minus strand of NC_089885.1, from coordinate 21,139,264 downwards.
ACAGTGTCAGCTCCGGGTGGGCGGAGGAAAGCCCAAAAGGATGGAGTGTGTGTAGCCAGGGGGCTCAGGAAGGGCTGCTGGGGTGTGCCACCCAGCCCCGATGGAGCTCTCCGTTGAAGGGGGCAGCCCAGTGCTGCTGCGCCCCCACCAAGCCCACCTGGGCTCCTCTGCACACGGAGTGCCTGGTTTGGGGTTGGTCCCCCCCCAGCAGGAGAACACAGCCCTGTGCAGCAGTGGTCTCACACAGCAAAATGCTGCCGAGGGGTTCAGCCAGGGGAAGACGCTCTGCAGCCACGTCATCTTGCTGGGACAGCGAGATTTAGGGGCTGTGGTGCCCTCTGCAAATGTTACGGGGTCAAGTGACGGGAGATGGGCTTGGTAGGCCTTACTTTACCATGTCATCCTAAAGAAATGTTTTCATTCCTTCTGCCCTCCAGACATACCTGAGTACACCTTGCAGCCATGCTTTGTACACAGAAATAGTGAGATACAGAGCTGAGATCATGGGCCTGGTTGGGCTGACGTCCGTGGGTGTTTCTGCATAATTTTGGCAAACCAACGCTCTGCCTTAACTTTGCTGTAAGGGGGAGGTTTGGGGACGCTGTGGGGCGTGAGGTGAGGCACTGTCCCCTCACACAGCCGCTCCTAGGCAAGCAGGAGCACCAGGACAGCACCCCATGGGTCCCACAGGGAATGCCCACACGGACCAGCACCAGCCCTCACGCTCTGCTGGGCTCGCACCCCCGGTTAGCCCCTGCGTTACCGACGTGCTGTCCAAACCCCAACATTCCTCCGTGCTCGGTAATCGCGCACAGAAGATGAAGCTCTGCCCTGGGGTCCCTGCAGGACCTGAGCCAGCAGCAGCAGCCAGCTCTTGCCGTGCTGCCGCCCGTGTGAGCGCGGCGCCTCTGGCATGGGCGATGCGCTCCCTGCTCGCCACCGCGCCCGTCAGTCACACGGCAATGAGGGGAAGCTAAACGCTGCTGATGGGAAGTGTTTTAAGTAAGTCTACACTGGAGATGCAAGCCCAAGCGTTTCTGCTCGGCGGATGAACCAGAAAGTCATTAATTATTCTGTGCCGGAGCAGATGTTGCTGTGTTTGAAATTGCTGGGTAACTGAGTCACCGCTCCGTCCGTTGCCAAGATCTGGGTCGTGGCAATGCAAACGCGGGCTCCGTGTCAAAGGTGGGACCGGGGCAGCCAAGGACCAGGAGGAGCATCCCGCAGCTTGCTCTGGACTCCCACAGCCCCTAAAGGCCATGTGATCTTGAAGGGACACAGCTGGGGGCTTCGCTTCCCAAATTTCACCCACTTCATTTTAAAGTGACATCCCGAGCCCAACAACACGCCGGCTTTAAATCCCCGAGCAGGAGGAGCAGCGCCCTGCTGCCCCACAGCACGCAGTGGCCGCAGAGCTGAGCGGGGCTGGGTTGGAGCAGGGCAATGGGGCAGCCAGGGAGACATGGCAAAAACCTGGGCTTAGTGCAAATCCCCACTCCTCTGACCCTGAGCAGATGTAAAACCACGTGCCTGACAAATAAGGAGAACAGTTGGGGAAATAAATGATTTTTTTTTCTGTGTTTGTGAGTAAAATAAAGATATTATGGGGTACAGAGCAGTGGACCAAGACGAGCAGGAACACCTTTCTTCAGGTGGCACAGAGCTGTGAGCTCTGGGGTCAGGGAGCTTCTGGCTGCCGCTCCCGGAGGCTGCTGAGAGGCAGCGAAGCCGGCCCTGGCTTGGCGCCTGGGGCAGGCTCCCAGGGCAGGGGAATGGCATCAGGCAGGTGAAGGCAATCCCAGCTCCTTGTCCTCTTTCAGCCCTTCTCCACCCTCCTTTCCCTCCTGGTGCCTTACAAGGTCCCAGGAGCCCCCCAGGCCCGGGACGGAGCTTGCAGCAGGACGGGAGCCGCAGCATCGCCCCGGGGCTGTGCTGGCTTCGCGCTGCAGCCGCTCGCCTGCGGGGCGGTTACGAGCATCCCAGCCAGAGGCTGTGGACAAGGCGTGATTGTATTGCAGTGATTATTATTTATATCTGCGCTGCTACGGGGCATTGTTCTTGGAATAGTGTTTTATGGTATGTAATAAAGGGGAATCGCAGCACAGCTTGCAGGCGCTGCGGCTCTCGCAGCACAGACACGTCAGAAGTCCCTGCTGCCCGCGCTGCAAGGCAGGGATGTTTGAGGGGTGCAGGGAAACAGCTGCCGCTTTTCCTGAGGGCCATTTTCACTCCTCATATTTTCACTGCTGGCTAATCTCTTATTGACAGATTTCCCACTCCCAGCTTTTGTCCTCCTTTCTCTGTCCTTTTGTGCGGGGTGGTTTAAAGGTAAGGGAAGGCGAGCAGAAAGCCTGCCTTGCCGATTCTGCTCTCATCCCCCCAGCTGCACTGGTCTCGCCACCTTCCCACCACTCACCGGTGGTTTCCAGCTGCCAGAAGCACGGGCAGCAGGGTGCCGGGGCTGGCAGGGGCTGCGCTGCACGTCCACCACTGCCCACCTGCCCTTCTGCACCGCCCGACGTGCGTCCGTGCCCAGGATCCCCAAAGCCTCCCTCTCCCTCAGCCCCACGGTCATCCCCACAGCGTGGAGGCAAGTTCCCTTCTCCAGGTGGAAAGTGCAAATCACGGGTTCTCAGAAGTGTCCCCGGCCACAGGAGAGCAGAGACTGAGTGCAGGGGCTCGGCTGGTCCCCCCGCTGCTGCGGGTCCCTGCCAGCCCCTTCCCAGCCCCCTGAGCCCGGGGACAGGGGGCGGCTGGGGCAGCACCAGGGCAGCGGGTCTGGCTGCTGTAGGGCTTGGATCCTCGGGTGTGACTCAGTCTGGGGCCATTACTGGGTTTCTCCACCCATCTAACAACGGGTACAGCCTGCTGCCGTTCTCCTGGCCTGGCAAAGGGGATGCTGAGCTCAGTGGAGCAGCTACAGCTCGATACTGTAGTATGGAAACACGCTCATCAGCTGGAGGAACTGCCTCTGGAGGGCAGGGCAAGCAGAGGAGGCAGATGCGAAGCTGATCCATCCTTCCGTAAGTCAGCAGCCTCTTCCCACCCATCTGCTGGCACTAGAGCAGCTCTGTGCCTGAGCCCCAGGTCTTTCCAGGCCGAGTTCTGAATCTTCTGAGGTGGATTCGGACCCTTTGAAACATCCCCGGCGTGACCCTGGAGCTCATGTGAGCAAACCCATGGCTGTTCAGGAGAAGTGACCGCCCCATCCCGCAGCACCGTAGCTCTTTCAGCAGTGCCAGACCCCCCCTGGAAGGCCGATTCCTGCAGCCGCTCACCTTCTGCAGCCTCATCGTTGCTGGTGTAACGGGGGAGTTATGAATTAAGTTAGTGCAGTGGTAAATGTGGGCGCGGAGCCTCCAGTGCCCCCCAGCACCTCGCTCCCACCCCCCCATACCGACCCTTCACCAGCCAGGGCCAGGCAGAGGAGGAGCTGACCTGGGATGGAGCAAAGCCCTGCAGGAACGGGGCACTGCCGGCGAGACGTGAAGGATGGCAGGCCAGGATGACACCTGTGGTCAGGCGAGACGACAGAAGCGTGCATTTAGTCCTGATTAAATCGCGCAGCGCAGCACTCACGTCAACAGGCGTGATGATTTCAGCATCCCTGCTGAACCAGAAGTCATCCAGTCCAAGGGCAAGAAGAAATTGCGTGCATCTTTACTGCCTGACCCTGCTGGTAGGAATTTTTGGCAAGCATTTTCCTTTACGTATCAGAGAAAGCTCTGCAGACACGTGCCCTGCTCCCTGCCCCGGCAGCGCTGCGGCACAGCCCCCTGACGGCGCCCGCTGCCCCCGGCTGCGCCCCCTGCACCCAGCTCGGACAGGGGCTTCCTGCAGCCCTGCCGGGGCAGCGGCTGCTCCCGGCGGGCACCACAGCTCCTGGGGCATCGGCCCTGCTACAGCCCCAGGTTTTCCATCTGCAGCTCCCCGGAAAGCCACAGCACTCCTCTTCTGTCTTTGGATCTAACGCTGCAGCCAGAGAGGAGATGGAGGAGAGCGCGCACAGGAGGAAAAGGCGATTTTAACTGTTGTTTGAAAAGTGAAGAAGAAACCTGTGCAAAGCTGAATCCCATTATCAGCTGTATTAGCAGCAAAAAGGAATCTGAAGCAGTAAATTTAAAAACACTTGCCTCCAGAAAATTCATTTATTAGGTAGCAGGAGAGGACAGGGGAGAAGGTCACAGGCTTGAGAGCCTGCCAAGTAACAAGTGAACGGGCAGGAGAAGCCGTTCCCTGCTGAGCTGTAAGAAAAATACAGCAAGAATTAATGAAACACACATCTGCATGCTTGCCCTCTCCTTGGACGGTCCATCTACGCTCCCGTTGCCGTGTCCGCCTCCCTGACACAGACCAGTCGGCAGCTCCCAGTAACAGCTTTGTACTGGTAGGGGGAAATCAATGAGCGTGTGACCGTGCGGTTTCCTCTCCGTGGCTGCAGAGGCGGGCGCCTGGTCCCGACCTGCACAGCTCCAGTGGGCAGGAGAACAGCACCCGGAGCTCGGGCACTGCTCGCTGGCAGCGCCGGGCTGGGCTCCGCCCTGGGAAGCTGCCCTGCGGCCGTAGCACTTTTCCCTGTCTGCCTCATTGTGGGTAAGGGACACCGTATAACACCACGAGGGCTGTTCCAAAGCCCCGGTGCTTGCAGAGAATTAACCTGTGCTGAAGTAACTTGCCCGGAGCCGCAGCAGGAGCTGGACCTCACTTTCCTGATGTTCCCCTGCTGCCGCAGCAGAGCCGGGTCCCGGCATGGCCGGGCATGCAGCAGGAAGCTGTCGCCCCCGCGTGTAAATCCCCACGGAGTTTTGCACTGTTTTGCACTTCTCCTGCACATTATCGCTTTTTATCCTGCTAGGAAAGGATGGCACGACTCTGCCAGAAACCCGGCGGTAAGCGAGGTCAGACGTCCCTGCTGGAAGGGGAAGGACCCGGGAAATGGAAGGGGGAGGAAGCTGTCTTCCTGGGAACGCGGGCACGTTAATGCGGTACTGCTTAACGGGAGTCGGACGCGGGGCTCGGCTGACTCATGGTTTTTAATAACCCCTCAACCTCACAGGAGTGAGGAGGCGAGCTGTGGTGTCAGCTCCAGCTGGGAGGCGCGCTCTGCCCGCCCGGCTCCCTCCGCAGCCTCAGCCAAGCCCCTGCCCTCCGTGGCCTCGTGCCTCTGCTGTCCTTCTCCGGGCTGCAGAGCAGCCTGAGGTTGAAAACTGCCATCAGGGTTGGGGGTTTTAGCTATTGCCAGGACAAAGCAGGACCACAGAGCATTTCCTTGGGGCACGAGGGCTGCGTTCTCCATACGCTCTGTGAAATATGGTAAATGTTAGTGTGTGGCAGCCCTGCGCTGAGCCGATGAGCCTCGTGCCACGTTGTCCTCACGGTAACGAGCGCTGGCACACCAAGCAGGCACCCTGGGCCGGGCAGCATCTGCCAGCTCCTTGCCTAGTCCAGAAAACGAAAACCTCCGGGGAGGGTCCCCTTTCCCAGCAGCTGCACTGGTGCCAGTCAGGGACCGGCCTGACCCCACTGGGCTCGCTTGCGTAGGGCCTGCGGCAAGGGGCAGGGGCGGATGTGTGCAGGGCGAGGAGCAGCCCCTGAACCCCTGAACTCCTGGAAACAGAGCACAAGGGCCCGCTCCCACTGCCCGCAAATGCAGGAAAGGCAGCACGATTCCCTGAGCTCCCCCTAGAGCTGCCTTCAGAAACAGTGTCACTGCTTAGCCCAGCAACAGGGGGATGCTCTGGGCTCGCCATCCTGCACCGTGGTAGTTTAAGGTACAAAGAAAGTTTGCTGTGCTACAGCCGGGCAAAAATTGCAGGTGTTTTCTGCAATTATTTTTTCAGTGCTGTGGATGCGCCTGCTGCAGCCCCTCTCTGTACCACGCTGCTCACACATCCCTGATGAGGGTTTCTGTTCCAGGCAAGGCTGCCTCTCTACAAGCACAGCCTCCAGTCTAACAGAGAGGAAGGACTGATGTGTGCGCACCTACAGGGTTAGTCTTTTCCAGTCCGTGCACACTCAGGCAATGAGGGCCGGCCTCGGTGACCCCCCCATGCTCGTGGTGCCAGCAGCACAGCTCCCCATACAGGGACACGGGTCCTGCAGCACTTCCCCAAAAGAAATAAGAATTCATAAAGGGAAATGCGTGGCTGAAGCTAAAGAGAAACATTAGCTTTACTTGAGCTAGCATTTGCATTGCAGAGCAGCTCTGAGCCCTGAGCGTCCCAGCGCTGCCACCCAGCAGAGCTCGGCCACGAGGGATGGGGAGGAGGCACATGAAAGAGCCACCGCCAGCCCCGCTGTCACGGCTCTCAAAGCTGGGCAGAAATATGGCTGCAGGCAACAAAGCAATAAATACTGAAACAATTACCCCACTCGTTTAAGACTCAAACCGTCCGCACGAGCTTCACCGGGGGCAGTGGGACGGGGGAGCTGCCTGAAGCGCCTCGGGCTGCGCCGCGCCTGGGAGGAAGGGGAACGAATCGCTGAAGCTGCCTCAGCTGGCACACTCTGCACTTTCTTCCAGATTCTGCAAACTTACATGCTTCTTACTTCTGCAGATCCTTGCAGAATAAATCACAGGAAAATATTTGGGCCATCAAAGTCTTTGCTTTCGAGCTGTCATGCTGAAATCGTGTGAAATTGCCAGCCTTAAAGCAGACAAGTTTGATCAGAACACCATGTTGTGGTGCTGGATTTTAGACACAAATACTGAGCTGTGTTGCCTTTTAGGGTTCATACCCTTTATTTCTTTACGCTTCTTGAAAGACACAGCCTGCTAAGTACCTTGCAGGAGGATGTTTGGGAGCCACAGCAGCAGAGAGATCCAGATTTTTGGGTCTAGGAGACTTTGTTCTTTGAAAGCCACCAGGTCTGGACTAGAATTAAGACATTCCAGCTCTCAGATGCCCAGGGACTCTTGAACTTTGAATGTGTAAGGACGGATCATCAAATGTGAACGTCGGCCCGCCATAGGGAGATGATGATAAAAAGTCATCACCCTGCTGATAAAAGCTTCCTGAGTATTGCCTGTATCCCTGTTCTCCCCTCCACTGCTCCTGTGATAGTTCCACCTCCTATCCCGCCCTGTGTCTCTGTGGCCTTCCCTTTTGCAGTGTATTTGTTCAGCAGGAGCCAGTTCTGCTCCGCCAGCCCCTGATCCGGCACCGATAACCCCCAGCTTTCCAGGTGTGTGTGGAGCTCCAGCCCGCACTGTTTCTCTCCTTTCATCATTCCAGGGCTTTATCCCCAGCCAGCTTTCGGGAAGGTGCAATGCCAAGCGGTGCTGGGCCGGACTCTGCCTCCCAGCCAAAAAGAGCCGGTGCCGTTTGGTAGCTGCGTGCCTCTATCCAGTGTTTTCTCCCCCCCTAGAGCCCACACGGAGGCTGAAATGAAGCATTTCTTCACTTCTCTCTGTGTTGTTCTCAGTGAATGCCTGGACGATTCGCACTCTAACCACTGCTATTTCTCCTGGGCTCTTCTTGCTGCCACGGCTGCTGCAGTAAGAGGAGCGATGTGAGAAAAGCTCATGTTCCTTCCGACAGCTGCTGGCAGCAGGCAAATCCCCTGGAGGACAGCCCTGCGTGGCACAGGGATGATCCCTCTCCTCTGATGCCCCGTGGCTCTTAGTGTAAGGCGCTGATTACAGAAAATCATCCAGAAAGGCCTGTAACAGAATTTCTCAAGTGCTGCACGATGCTCTCCAGGCAAAACCAGGGCTTGAAAAAGGATCTCTGTGGTCAAGGGGAATCAATCGGTTCCAAGAAATGCCCAAAACTGCAGATGCAGGCAGCAGGGGCAGCTCGGAGCTGCTTCCTTTGAGACCCTTGTGCCAGGGCTGGGTGAGCCAGGGTCCCAATGAGCTGGCTCCCGGCCACCGCTGCCCCCGGGGGCATTGCCATTGCCACCTCCGCCTGTGCCAGGGCTTGCTCTGTGGGGTGGTAGACTTGGGGGACTCCAGAGCTGGGGGCCCTGGGGGACAGCAGGCACGAGGGTTTTGTTTGGCTGCCAGGGTGCCCCCAGGCAGAGAGCAGCCTTGTGGTGCCTCCCTTTCCCCAGCACTGCCACCCCCTCGCCTGTCTACTTCTCAGTTTCTTCCCAAACTGCCCGGATTTCTGCTGCCTGATTCCATCAGTCATCAGCTGGTGCAATCTTATCACCTTCATTACTTTATCTCTACAGCCAAAAGGCCCAGGAGCATCGCAAATTCTGGCTCTCGCTGTGACATCTCTATAAAGAGGTTCCAGAAACTGCCTTTATCAATCGCAGCCCAGAGTCCAAATCCAAGAGCAGTGTTTGCAATAGTAATCAAATATTTAGCAAACATCATTAGAACTAACTTGCCAATGAGCAGAAATAATTATCAGATAATTGCTTTATGGACAGCCAAGCAGGGAAATTAGGAGCAGTATTTTCTCCATGCTAAACAGCCAAACACAAACAGGGAAACGGAAGCACCGGGAGACAAAAGGGCTGATTTCAGGCCGCACGAAGGAAGGGCCGAGGGCAGATCCTGTACCGCCGTGCTACTCCGCTGTCCTTGTGCTGGGGACAGGGAGCCCAGCTCCAGGAGCCTCGGCCTTGCCCGGGGCTGGGGGCCTGGATTTGCAGCCAGCTGCAGGGGGCTGGCAGGGGAGGCGACGCGCCTCGTCCTGCTGCTGCTGCTGTGCCCACCGCAGGGAGCCGGGAGCTGCTGGAGCGGGCATCCCCAGCAGCCTCCTCCCGAGAACATCCCTGAGCACCCCTGCACATCCCCGCACACCCCGCACACCCCTGCACATCCCCGCACACCCCGCACACCCCGCACACCCCCGCACACCCCCGCACACCCCCGCACATCCCTGCACACCCCGCACACCCCGCACACCCCGCACACCCCCGCACACCCCGCACACCCCGCACACCCCCGCACACCCCGCACACCCCCGCACATCCCCGCACACCCCGCACACCCCGCACACCCCGCACACCCCCGCACACCCCGCACACCCCGCACACCCCCGCACACCCCCGCACATCCCTGCACACCCCCGCACACCCCGCACACCCCGCACACCCCCGCACACCCCGCACACCCCGCACACCCCCGCACACCCCCGCACACCCCGCACACCCCTGCACATCCCTGCACACCCCGCACACCCCGCACACCCCGCACACCCCCGCACACCCCGCACACCCCTGCACATCCCTGCACACCCCGCACACCCCGCACACCCCGCACACCCCCGCACACCCCGCACACCCCGCACACCCCGCACACCCCGCACACCCCGCACACCCCGCACGTCCCCGCACACCCCGCACGTCCCCGCACACCCCGCATGTCCCCGCACACCCCGCACACCCCGCACACCCCGCACACCCCGCACACCCCGCACACCCCCGCACACCCCCGCACACCCAGCACACCCCCGCACACCCCGCACACCCAGCACACCCAGCACACCCCGCACACCCCCGCACACCCCGCACACCCCGCACACCCCGCACACCCCGCACACCCCCGCACACCCCGCACACCCCCGCACACCCCCGCACACCCCGCACACCCCGCACACCCCCGCGCGTCCCCGCGCGTCCCCGCGGCGCTTCCCCGGGCGCGCACCGCCACCTAGGGGCCGCGGGCGGCCGGGGGGTGCAGGTGGGGCGCCGGCTGCAGTGGCACGGCCGCGTTTTCAGTCGGGTTTAATTACCTTCCTTCTTCCCCCTCCCCTCGGCCGTCCCTGATCAAATTAAAACAAACAACCCCCAGCAGAGCGCTTGTGACAGGACTCGCGTCTGAGACTAATTAAAGCCTGATGCTCGTCAGCGGGCCGAGGCCGGCGGCCTCGTGAGCTGCGCGCCGCGGGGCCTCGGGCAGGCTGCGCCTTCTGCCGGGCCGCGGCCGGCGGGCAGGGGGCTGGAGGGGGGGCGTGCGGGTCTCAGTTAGCTTCAGCAATAATTTAATGGATTGATTAATAAGCCCGCACGGCAACTTCTCTAGGATGGTGCTCAGCCTGGCAGGACGAGGTCTGCGGCTGGGCGAGGCGCCGGTGGCCCTGCCGGCTGCTTTCCAGGGGGACAGCTGGGCACGGGGTGCGGGAGCAGCCCCCTTGCGTGCCCATGACCTGCAGCACGCTGTCCCCTCCGGCTCCCTGGCCCTCAGCACGAGGCCGTCGGGCCGGCCCTGGGCTCCCTCCCAGCTCCATGAGGAGCTCCTGGGCTCCTTTCCCCCCTCCTGCAGCCCCCCAGGGCTGCCCATGGCGCAGGACAGGCCCACCGGCCCCCCACGGCTCCTGCCCGCCAGCTGGGAGCAGCCTCCCATGGCAGCGAGCCCCGTGCCTGGGTACGAACCGCTGCAGGTCTGTGCCCAGAGCTGCTCGGAGCAGGTTTTGAGCCCTGGATTGTGATGGCTCAGCAACCTGCGTGGTAAGGAGTGGCCCCGGGGAGCTCTTAACACCTGCCCGTCACCGCGTTTGCTGATGGAGAATTGGGGCGGAAGGCTGGGGGCTGCTTTCGGAGAGGCTGCTCCTGAGCCATGCGGCTCAGCCGCCTGCCAGCAGGGAAGTGCAGGGCCAGGGAGCTCCCTGTGCCCGCTGCCCCGTCCTGCTGCTGCCCCGCAGCCTGCCCCTGCCCACCCGTGGGTCTGGGCACGCAGGCTGCCCCGGCACCCCCCTGTGCTTCAGCTCGTGCTGTCTTCATCCAAACACTCGTCTCCTGTCTGGGCACCCTGTAGGTCGAGCTGCTCTGCTCATATCCAACATCTGGGGCACCATCCAGTGCCTGGGAAGTGGGAGTCCTCTGAGCTCCGAGGGCAGGTACCAGGGAAGGGTGTAGGTCTGCACCGGGCTGGGCTTTCCCCCTTGGGGACATTTTCCTCCCCAGTGTGTGTGCACGGGGGCACGGGAGGAGGGGGAACAAACCACGCGTAGGCAGCCCGTGAGCCAGCCCCACTGCAGCCTGTCCCCGTCCTCCCGGGATATCCCCGTTACGGAGTCGATGAAGTTACTGAATTATTCCTCTTTCATATTGTTTCAAATCAATGGGTCCTGGTGGTGTCATATACAAAAGGCTGGTTTCAGTATTTTAGTTGGGAGAGTCCTCAGGGGGAGCTGAGCTCATTAATTAAATACATTTAATCAATCTGGCCTACAAGGGCATTGGTTATTTATTCATCAGAGGCTGCACAGTGCAAACCCGGTGATCTGAAAGGCAGTAAATAAACATGTAAATGAAAAGCTGAGACAGCAGCGCTCACTCGTGCCCGGGAGATTTCGGAGCCTGGGTCAGCTAATAGGGGATCATATGTTTAATTTAACCAAACCCGGCAGGAAGCGGCCCTGCAAAGTGCAGTGCCCTGGAGGACGGGGGGAGCGGAGCTGCAGGAGCAGGGGCAGAGCCGAGGCTCCTGACCCTTCGGTCCCCGGGGCTGCCGGGTGCCCCGGTGCCGCACGTGCCTGCCCCTGCCCTCTGCCTGCCGGCCCTGGCCGCATCCTGCTGCCAGGCCCCGGTGCTGTGCAGAGCATCGCTCCTTGCAGCTGCGGCACCCCGGGAGGCCCCAGGCAGGTGAGGGCCGCCAGGACGGCTGCTGCCAGACACCTCAGCACCCCGAGTGTGTATCTGCTTGGCTGCTGCTGCTGCCGAGGAACACCCAGCGCCGTGCCGCTCGTGTTCCTGCCATGTTAATTACAGTGGGAGCCTCGCAGGAGTTAGAGAAGAGGAAGGTTTCAACCCATGGAAGTGAAAACAAAGGAGGGGAGTGCGTCGCTTCTCGGCTCAGCCTTGCAGAATTGTTCTCTGCTAGGGAAATGCCACGGGAGCGAGCTGGCAGGGAACCAGATGAGCTTCCTGAGGTCTGTGAAAACCCTGGTTTTGTCATTGCTGGAAAGCGGAGTAATTTCAGCATCATCCTGAACGCAAAGGCTTGCAAATGGCTGCTGAATAAAACATTGCTGCTCAGAGTGGGACACTCAGAGGCTTGATCCGGTGGGTTTGCTGTCTCACAGTTTGGAAGGGCTTATACATTCCTTCTCCTGATTCGGTTTTCACCCACGAGAAGATGGATTAACCTCCGCTGCTTGGGAACTACCAGCTCCCGGCGAGCACCCCTGCAGCACAGGCAGGGGCTTCCTGAAGCCTGAGCTTCCACCCAGCCCCTCGGGGTGCTCCTGGCCCCCTGCGGGTGTGGGGTTCTGCCAGGGGCTGTCAGCCGGGGCCAGGCTCACGCGTGGGTGCGGGGAGGCTCTCGCACACCTGAGGGTGCCGAGGAAGAGAGGCCCGGGGTGGCTGGACAGGGACAAGCTGCCAGAAAGTGAGTCGGGCATGGAGCTTGGGAAGAAAAGCTGAAGGGTGCGGGCAGGGGCAGGACTGTGGAGACAAAAATGCAGGGAGATGCTCAGGCCAGCTTGCCTGCCTTTGGCTATGGGGTCCCCCAGAGCACAGGAGTGTTTGGAGGTGGGGATTTGCCCCCAGCAGAATGTGGTGGCCCAGGTTAATGGGTGAGGGCAGGGGGAGAGGAGGAGCAGGGGGATGCGAGGCAGTTCTGGGCAGTACTGTGGGTGGTCTGGAGAGCCAGATTTATCAGGGAAAAGAGGTAACGCGGATGGGTATTGAGGTTATCAAAGTGGAGGGAGGGGCACTGGATTAGCTTCTTCATCATCATAAATGAGTATGCAAGGCGGGGGAGAACGGTTTCCCACCACAGCCTGCCCGCTCCGTGAGAACTCCTCCAACCGGGCTGTCACCTGGCAGGGACGGGACGGTGCCACCCGCTGCGGCCGAGCCCCCCCCACCAGCTCTGCACCTCCAGCCCTGTCCCGGGGCTCCCACCCAGGCCACCGCCGGGTGGTTGGTGCTGTGCCACAACGGTTTCTGCGGCACCAGGATGGTTTCTGCGGTACCGGGGTTTCCCCTCCTGTTTCCTTGTAAGTGTGAAATGAAAAACGAATGTGTAGAATATAAACTGTTAAATAGTTTCAACCATAAAGGGAAAAAAAAAAAAAAAAGGGTTCAACTCCAGGTTTTGGTCTAATCTAGCATTTTTCCAAGCTGTTTTCTACCCCTGGGTCCCACACTCCCAGTGATTCACCACGACCTCATTGCTTTTGAGCTAACACAACAAACTTGGCTGCTAGCTGCTGGTTTATTAATACCGGACTCATTCCCATGAAGATGTATCCTACCTAGAAGGAAAATGCTTTTATCGTGTGTCCCAAGTCTCTGGCCAGCCCGTTCATGTCTAAGCTTGTCCAACATAAGTGCAAGAGCACGAGAACAATAAACACAATCTTTTGCACATTGCTCCTCCAAGGATCTCGAGCACAAGCACAGCTCCTTGACAGATGCCCTGGGCAGGGAACACGGAGCAGTCTGTCCGTCCGTGTCCGTCCGTGACCTGCAGTGAGCCACGGGCGTCGTGCAACACCTGTTACAGCAACAGTGCAGCAGCCACGTCCCGCTACGGAGACAACAAAACACATTCCCCTAACGGAGCGCATTCCAGAAATACCTGAACAGAAAATCCATACGCTTGGAAATGAAAGCATTTGTCCTTTTGCTGTCTTCACCGTGAGCTGAAGGAACGTGCGTCTTCTCCAGGGGCTGCAAGTGGGAAGACAGATGGTGAGAGTAACTCTACTTGTCAGTCCCTGGGGATGTGCAGAGGAATCAGTATTTGGCATCTGATTTAGCTCTGCTGCCTCCTCGAGTCACCACTGTCCCGGGCACTGAAGGATGTATAGGCTTCTGAGACGGTTAAATTGAACAGCACTAAGCAGGAGGGTGTGCGGCCACCCCTCCCCAAATGTCAGCTGGCAGCTGGTAATGAAGATCCGATGGATCCTCACTCACTGCCCTGAATTTGAATGTTTTCCTCCCTCCCCTCTGTAGGTCAGAATTAAACCGGCCCAGAGAGGACGATGCCCATGGAGAGAGGGGTCCCTGGGAGCTGGGGGCTTCTGGGGGGGCCTGGTCGGGGACCGCGCTTCCTTAGCTGGGGAGGGGGACACTTGAGAAGCAGAAACGCTGGAGAGAGGAGGAGGAGGAGGAGGCAGACATTCCAGGAGACTCCACATCTGTAAGGAGACGGAGTGGGATCCAAGGCAGTAATACATCCCAGATGAGGCTGGGGAAAGTGCTTGAGCAGAGCATGAGTCATTGCAAGCAGAGGGGAGAGCAACAGCTCTTTGATAAGAGGCAAGGCAACTTTACACTGCTATTTAATCTTCATTCCCGGGCTGTGCCAGCTGAGAGCCTTGCACAAGAGTCTCCTGGGGGTCCCGGCATTCAGACCTCACCCTTGGCCGCTGGGCCAGGGTTTGCAGCTATCCTGGGGACGTGGCAGTGGGGCTCTGGTGCCCACAGGCTTCCCAGTGTGGGGCAGAGGGGACGACAACGGTCTGCAGGGCCAGCTCTGGAGGCCTCCAGGTCCTGTTCTCAGTGCAGGTAGGACCCATCTCACCCACACTGGCATGAGGAGCAGAAGTGAAGGGAGCCAAACTGAAGTCAGCCTGGTATGAGCCCCAAAGTTTTTGCCTTTGAAGGCGGCTGTGTTCCCTCTCCAGTCCCTCTTCTCTTGAATAAAAGCCTTCCAGTGGTTCAGCATTTCCTTCTGAGCCTCCTCACCATTTTCCTCTGGTCTTTTCCTGTATCTTTCTTGAGTTGCTGTGCGCCAAACTGCTCTTCCTGACGCCTTCAGGGCTTCAGAGCCCGTCCTCCACGTGTCTGAAAGATGCCGCTGCTGCTCAGGCACCCCAGGCAACATCTGACTTTGTGTCTCAGGGTGGCTTGGTGGTCTCATGCTGCAGTCCACTGCAATGCTCTCACCTTGCCTTGCCAGTCATTCCCCCTCCTGTTCTGGTGCCCTTGATGATCCCTAAGGGCAGAACATTGCATCTATTTCTGCTGGACTGTGCTTCGCTTTTCCCCCAAGACCATTTCTCCTATTCCTCAAGATCATTTCAAATTCTAATCCTATTCCCGTGTCCTTCTTGCTCGATCATATATGCAAAATAAATAGGCAGGCTCTCGTTCTATCAACCAGGCCATTAATGAATGCATGAGCCCAGAGCCCACCCCCCGAAATCCTGCTCCGTGCGCGCCTGCAGCCCGGCAGCGAGCGCCGGTGGCTTCGCCGTTAGCGCAGGTTTCAGGCAGGGAAGAGCACCCAGTTCCTAATCGTTTCCATTTTTCTCCTGCTAGCTTATGAGGGTGTCATGAGAGACAACATCAAAAGGCACTAAAGACAAAATATAGGACAACTCCTGCTCCCTCTATCCAGCAGGCTGTTGCTCTGTCATCAGAGCAGTGCTAGGCTGCTCTGACATGATTTGTTCCTGAGCAACCCGTGTTGGCTGCTCTCGCTGCTCACAAGCTGTTTGGGGCTGTTCTGGAGCTGTTTGGAGAAGCTGTCCCGGTGTTTTTGCAGCGATGGGAGCTAAGCTGCCCGGCGCCTGCCTGCCCTCGGAGCCCACCGCCGCGGGAGGCTGGCACCACCTCGGGCCTCCTCACGGCTTTAAGCCCTCCGTTAGCACCTGAAAGCCCCCGGGGACGGCTGGGGAGGCTGCCTCAGGCGGCAAGCAGAGGGTTCATTTCCCCGAAAGCAGCCGATGCACGAAGCCCCAGCCCCCCGGGGTGCTCCCCTCCCCTCGCCAGCCGCGGTCCCGGGCGCGGAGCCGGGCGCTGCCGCGGGGGGGCAGGCGGACACCGCGGCACGCAGCGCCCGGGGCGCCCTGCGGCTCCCGGGGGGAAGGGGGGGGCTGCCGGGGCTGGGGGGGGGCTGCTGGGGCTGGGGGGGGCTGCCGGGGCTGGGGGGGGGCTGGAGGGGACAGCGAGCTGCGGGCTGCGCTGCTCCGCAGCGGGACGTTCGGGGGGCTCACCGGAGCACGATGGCCTCATTTGTAAAGGGAGCTCTGAAATCAGACGGACACAGGGTTAAAAAGGGGGAAAAAAAAATATTCCCACCCCCAAACAATCAAACCAACTGAAAGTGAACTGCTGCCTGCAGGTTCGAAGGGATGAGCCAAAGGGCGGCAGAAGCGGGTGCAGAGGTAGCACCAGGACCGGCGCCCCGAGCTGCGCCCAGCCCCTCGGTCCTGAGCAGGGTTTTCTGCCCGGTTCCGTCCCGGAGCTGGAGCTGTCTGTGGGGCTGCCCATGCGGGACAGGCAGGGAAACACCTCCAAGAGACAGGGGCTGTGAAAGCTCAGGCACCTGCCACTGCCAGAGCATCCTCTTTAGAAGAGGCTTGGCTCCCACCTCACCTGCATTTCCCCACGTCCCCTTCTCCCGTTAGTGGTACTGGAGATGTCAGGGTGGAAGCAGGATCTTTGTTTCCGAGGCACGGTGCCCACCTGCAGCCAGCATCCCCGCCTGGGCCACGCTGTGGTTGCTGGGGTGATGCTTACGAAGCGATAAACAGAGGGAAATGGTGATGACGCCAGCTGGGGAAGGGCAGAATGAATTTTATTTCATGTTTATTGAAGCACAAATTACCGTAAGAAATAGCTTCCTTGTGTGCAAACAAGGGAAACCGAGACCCGTTGGGCCGCGCGGGTCCCCCCTGGGCTCAAACACCAGGCTTTCAGCAAACATCCCTCACCCGCAGCTTGATCCGCGCTGCGGGTTGTCCGTGGAAATGTGTGTTTGCATTTGGAGATAGGTATCGGGGTGCTGGGGAGGCCGTTTTGGCAGGCGTGGTGCTGAGATGGCCGCAGCCAGTGGCATCGAGCTGGCTGCCCCGCAGCTCTGGCATGGGGCCTGGGGGACAGGGAAGGTGTGGGCTCGGGGGGTGGGAGCCGAGTCAGGGTAATGCACGAGAGGAATTTTCCTCCCACCTCTTCTCTGCTTTGCAGCAAAGACAAACCCCAGCAACCCGCTCCAGGTCCTCTGGAGGAGTTATGGCAAGTGAGTTGATTGCAGAGCAAGTACCTCGGAGATGAATTTTCATCCCTAGCTGAAAGTATGCACCCCGGGCTCATTCCCTCCCCGTGTCCTGATAAAGTCCCAGCGGCAGCTGCCGCGGCGTGGACGGTCTGGCAGGAGCTGCCGTCGGCGCGTGGGGAAGATCTGAGGGCAGCAATATTACTCACTCACGGATGGAATTGCACACACTGATTTTCAAAGCCGGGAGGGACCATATATAATTATCTAGTCTGAGCTGCAAGGAGGGAGGGCTAGCGGGGTGGAAAGGTCAGTGGAAAAATTAGCCAAGATCTGCTGATTAATGCAAAGTCGTCCCTTGCAGCCCATCCTGCATGACTCCTACTGTCCTGCTTTCAGGCCATCCCATCGAGGATGAAATGAAGAAACCCCCGTGGACCTTTGAAGTGGATACAGGAAATACCTCGGAAACTTTCTACAGCAGGAAATGAAAGTGGAGAAGGTTGAGTGGCTGAGAGGGGCTGGGACACTCACCCGGGGAGCATCCTCAGCCTGCAGGGGCTGCATTGTTGAGGATATGAAGAGAAGGTGCTCACCCGCAGCTGGTGAAAGAGGGGAAAATATTTCCTTGTAACCAAGAGAATCTGCTTTGTGCGTGCTGCAGCTGCCCTGGGGACACCGGGGGTCCCTCAGGCGTGGGCAGAAATGGGTGGAGGAGGCTCCAGCCCAGGAGGGATGCCCAGCTCTTCTGGCCCCCCGCGCCCACCAGACACCCTCCGGGATGGGAAGCCAGGCTGCCCTGGCAGGCACCTTGGGAGGAAGAGGAGGAGGAGGAGGAGGAGGAGGAGAAGAAAGCCTCTGGTCTGGGCGAGGAAGGGCAGGGGCACAGCCACTGCTGCCAGGAGCCGCGCAGCACCCGCCCGCCCCTCTGGTCTCCTCATCAGCGACGAACACATGCGCAGAGGGCCACCACAATGAAATATATATTTATAACAATCATAATTATTATTCTTTCACCAATTTTCTCTTCTGTGGATGGAGCCTGGCAGGGACTACAGAGCAGGCAAAACTGCTAAAGCTGAAAGTAATGGTGCCCCCAGGACGAATAAAAAGCCTACTTCAAACCAGCAGATGCTGCTGAAAGCCCCAGCGCAGGAAATATCTGCAGAATGAATCGGGAGGTTTATGGAGCTTGGTTTGCAGGTTTTATATGAAAGTTTCACCGGCCCAGGAGAGGAAGGGAAAGGAGGACCAGGGGCTGGCACCTCGGGACGTGGGGCTGCGGGAATAGGACAGAAACTTCCTGCTGAGGGGTAAAAAGAGGCTGTGCTCGGGGTGGAGACAGAGGAGACAGGAGATCGCCGGGCCCGTGCTGCCTGCTCGGGGTGCTGGGCAAGAAGGGAGGGGGCTGAACAGGAGGGGGACAAGAGCTGAGGAGCAATGCACATGGAGAGCATCCTCGGTGAGAGCGGGAGACCTCTGCCCCTTTACCCATGTCCCTGCTCACAATTCCAAGCTCAGCATACAGCAAAACTCTGCCTGTAATGATGATCTGGGGAGTCCTGGGCAACAACTCAGAGATGGGTCATGGATGGCCTGCAAGTAAAGGACAGACAGTATGACCCACTCTGTATAGCCAAAACAATGCTGCTGCCCCGTGCCAGAAAGAAATAAAATAAAGAAAACAAGGTTCCTGTCCCGAAAAGCCTTCGAACGGTGCTGGGAAGAGCTCAGGCAATGCAGCAACAGCTGGAACAAAGGCATTCCTGCGTGTGCTGCTGAGGTTTGGCACGTGTCTTGTAGTTCCAGGACTTTTTTTTTTTTTATAGTACATCATAAAATAATGTTCTATATTCTATATATTTTTATGGCAGGCAGGAGAGCAGTAGAGGGCAGCGAGCGGCGGGGGTCTGGCCAGCAGGAGGAGGGCTGTAGGGCAGGGGCCTCCTGAGGAGCTGCGCAGGCGGGCTGTGAACGGACGGACTGGGCTGGGACTGGGATCGGTTGGGACTGGGCTGTACTGGGGGGCTGTGCTGGGACTGGGAGGTGCTGGGACTGGGCTGTGAGGGCAAGCCCCGCATGGCAGGTTGGGATGGGGCTGTCCCCTGCTGCTGCCATGCTGAGCACACAGCAGGCCTGGTCTGTCCACTCGCTGGATGCTGCGTTATTGACAGCAGGAAAAGCACGCAGGTACGAAGTGTTTTAACAAAGCGCCTTCAGCCTGGCCTTCAGCTCCCCTCCTCGCTGCCAGCAGGGCTCGGTGCTGCGGTTCTGCAAGGGGCCGGCTGGCTCCGCGGCAGCGGTGGTGCCTGGCACGAAGGTATTGCAACGTGGATGAATCCTTCATTTCAGACCCAGAGAGCTGCCCCTTCCTGCAGCTGGTGGGGTGGAGGAACACAGAGCCACTGATCAGCACAAGGTCTGAAAATGGATATTCTGGGATTAAAATGTTCCTGGGCTGCAGCGAGTAAGGGTCTCTGCCGAGATGACCCAGAGCACGAGGACGCAGCTCACACCTTCCTTTCTTTCCCTCATTTCCATGGCCTCCATTCTCCACCTGACCGGTGGCAGCGCCTCAGGGCCTGCTCAGCACTCACAGCCCCGCTGCCCCGGTGAGGAAACCAGGAGGGTTTTGTGGGATTCAGCAGACAAGCCGAGCAGACCCATCTACCGTTATGGGAAGGGCAGGGTACGGAGCCGGTGCCAAACTGGCACCCAGCCCTTGGCTTCAGGGCGGTGCTCATTAGATGTTTAATTTCTGAGATGTTCACTGGCTTTAGGGATTCTTTTATGGCCATGCATGGAAACTCGCTTGTGGTCTCCGATGGCGTCTCGGGGCTTGGGCCCTGGGGTGGGAGCGGAGCGCGGCGTGCCGGGACCTGCGGCGCGGTGGGTGGCGGGGTGCGGGGGGGCTGCAGGTCGCATGGAGCGGCGCCCACCCGCCTGCGCGAGCCTGTTCCTGCAGCCCTGCCCCGCCGTGCCGCCAGCAGCTCGGGGAAGGGCTCCTCTTTGGTCCCTGCCCCTGGGGCAGCTCCCAGCCTTTGATTTCAGAGGCTTGTCGGGGCACCTGAGCAGCCTCCGCAAGGTGCGTGTAAACACGGTGATTAAAAAAGATGGTTCCAGGGGCTGTGCCGAGGCTAAAAATGGCACTGAGGTAGGCCAGAGAGAGAGAGAGAGGTCCCACATCGGCAGATAATTTTCCTTTCAATCCCTGAGAAGCTAACAGCAATGGGGAAAAGGTCAGATCTCAGGAAGTGAGAGAGGGCGGAGGCCAGGGAGAGGAACTGACCTCCTGAACAAGGCTGGGGAGGAGAGCTCGAAGCTGCAGGCGCAGTGGAAGATGCTGTGACTGCTCGGCAGGGAAGGAAGAGAGCAGTTTTTGGATGAAGCAATAGGACTGCCTAGACAACCACACTGTTTACTAGTGGGAAAGTCGGAGGATTTTAGAGGGAAGGTGTTACGAAGGTCATTTATTCTGGCTGGCTGTGCAGAACAGCACCTTCAGGTCTCCGCAGCGCACAGCTGCTGCCTGAGCAGTACCAGGGCTCTTTCCATCTAACTCCTGGTGGGGCACGTAACAGCTCGTGGATTTCCTCCCAGCAAAATACAGCTGGGCAGAAAAGGTCCCTTCTCCCCTCCTTTCTTCCCTGCTTCTCACCTTTTTCTCTCCACATCAGAAGTGCCTTCCACCTCGTAGCACTCCGACAGGCGCTGAAGTTGAGCAGCAGCCCCGCGCCCCTCTGAGAACAAACGGCAGAAGGGCGGCGCTCCGCTGGCTAAGCAGGCGGCAGCAGCACACAGCGAGCTGAAGACCTTTAAAAGCTGACTGGAGGAGAAAGAGCTCTTCTTCTGAGCACTCAGGGTACTCCTCTCCATTCCCCCAACAGATAGGCTGTGGCCAGGAGTTAATATTCCTCTGGCGTGGTGCCCTGCCCGGGGAGGGTGGCAGGCTCTTGCATTTAATAACTTATTTATCTTTCCTTATTGCAGGAATGATGACAGTTTTCATTATTAAGCTGCTAGGTAATAGTCTAGCCTTTGGTGGGAGCTGAATCATCATCCCCTCTTTGCTGACAATCTGATTCAATTACCTGGGAGAGGTGTGACACAGAGGAAGAGGAGGGGGAGGAGGGAGCACCCCATGGCTGTGGGGCTGCCTGTGCTGGGGCAGGGCGATGGGGCAGGGCGACGGGACTGGGGCAGGGGGCTGGGGCAGCTGGGGGAAAAGGGGGCAGCCAGGCTGGCAGGGGGAGCTGTGCACGTGCAATGTTCCCAGCTGCTGTCCTCATCCCTGTCCCCATCCCAGCGCCCTGCTCCACACGAAGCAAGGAGCACCAGCTGTGGGGACACAGAATGGGGCTCACCAGCTTCTGCTTTGTCTTGAAAAGAGCTTTCTCCTCCTCAGCCCCAAGGGATTTGGGGCCCACCGGCTCAGGGCTGTGTTTCACATAGCGCAGGGAAGGAGGTGACAGCAGGTGGCCCCTGGACATTGCTGGCATGGCCAGGACGAAGCGGAGAGGGGCGAGGTGGCATCGCCGTGCCCATGCCCCAGCCCTGGGGAGCCGCTCCATCACGGCGAGCTGCGGCCCTTCTGCTGCGCTCGCCTGCGCAACGAGGCAGCAGCAGTGATATATGCAATCAATTAAATATGACCAATTTTTAATTAGATGTATAAACACGCCTAAAGTTAAATGAGGTCTCTTTATAGAGAAGGAATGCAGCGTGGCACCATATTAAATGAGAAACTCCTGCAGTTTCCAATTGGGAGCTTCCCGGGTTCACACACGGAGCCGCCTCTGTGAACCGGACCCTCTCCTTCCGCGGGGCCAGCACGCTGCGATGCAGCGGGGAGAGGGGCTGTGCCCGGCCCCCGGCCCCTCCAGGCTGCTGGGACACGTCCTGGCTGTGCCCCGCTCCCCCTGTGCCCCTGCAGCACCTCCGCACCCTCCTCCGGGAGCATCGCGCCCAGGCAGCCCCGCGCGCTCCCGGCTGGGGCGAGCTCCCTCCCCTCCCAGATGCACACCTTATTATAATGCTGCCCTTACGGAGGAGAAGAAACGGAAGAAAAAAGTAGACCAGTTTCTAATTATGCCTTGTTTGCTTTCATTTAGAGCTAATTCAGCCCACACAAAAGTTATTCTCCATATTAAAAGAAATATATATTAAAAAAACACAGATGCACGGCTTCATTAAAAATATTTAAATGTAGAACCTAGGTAGTGTCTATTTCCACCTTTCCCCCACTGATTAAAAACTATCTGCATTTCAAAACAAACCATCATTAATTTGGACCAAATGTTACCGGGGCTCTTCTTTCTAGGCAGGATAATTAAGCATGTGGCACAGCAGTGAGCGGCTCCTTCTTCTCACAGAGCCCCCGATGAGCTTCTTCCTCTGGGCTGAGGTGGTGACTCCGAGGGACAGAGCCTGGATTTTACAGCAGCCCATTGCCCTGGTACCTTGTGGCCCAGGCACCTGTGACGGGGAGGTGCCCGGCCTCTCGCCCCCAGCACAAAGGCGTACTGGTGTGATGGGTACCCAGAGAAAACAATTCCCGAAGGTGAAGCTCAGACTGATGTACTCATGGCAAATAAGGGCAGTAAATCCCCCCAGGAAGCTTTCAGACCCAGGCCTGTAATGATTCCTGCACAGGCTTGGAGATCTGGCTGACATCAGTGGTATTTTGTGCAGGCACAGGGATCTGCCAGCACAAGCTGGAGGCCACGGGAGTTTGAGAAGAATAAAAAAGCCCTAGGAAATCAGAGCTTATTTGCAGGAAACCCAAACACTTGAAAGAATGGAAATTCACTGCCGAAGGTGAGCAAACTGCTCCAGTCCCCCTGCCTATGCTCCCCCCCTTCCACCGAACCTGGAGGATGGGAGATGCAGAGCTCTGGCTGCACTCCTGCCTGCCCTGCTGGGGGCACAGACCCCAGCCCCATCCTGGCTGTCTTTCTGGCTTGGCAGAGCCCCCCCTGCGATGTCCCCCACACAGCAACCCCCTGCAGCCCCCAGTCCTGGGCTGGGGTGAGCCCTGAGCAGGGCTGAGAAGTGGTGGTGCACCGAGAGCCAGGGGGCTGCGGCTGGTGGGGGGCGGGCACCAAGCAGGGGAAGCATGGTGGCAGCTTTTGGCATGAGGAAAGAAGAGCAGGAGCCTTTCCTCAGGTCTCGTGCATCAGTATCTAGGTAGGTCAACACCAAGCAGGCCTTCTGCCGGTGACATTCGGGGCCTGTCCCTTTGCTGTTACTAGGTGCCCAGCCCGGGAGGTGCTGGAGCTGGCAGTGCTCGCTCTGACAAGCAGGTAGAGCATGAACCAGGCTCCTGACATTTTCAAATGGCAGAGTTAAGGTGGTACAGGTGGGTTTGCAAAACAACACAAAACAAAACAAACCCCATGTTTACAGCCTTTGGTTTCTCCTAAATTCAAGCTGAACTTGAACGAAGGTTTCAGGATTAGTTACCTGGTGCTTGACCTAGAGATGCAGAGGGCAGAGTGATGTGAGGAGTTTCAGACAAGGCTGCCCAGGCTGGGCAGGACCAAATGGCCAGCCTCAGCACCGTCTGTGTGTTTTACATGTTTCTACAAGGGGCTTCCTCAGTGGCCTCTCCTGGCGGGTCTCCACGGGGAAAGCAGAGCTCCCCTTGGCGAAGCGCACAGCCCTGGGATTGCTCCCCACTGGCACAGCCGGGCACTGCCGGGCACCTGCTCCCTCTTGCCCCTGTCCTGGGCCTTGATGTGGCCTGTGGGCACGTTGCTGTGCTAATTAGGAAGTAATTTACCAAAACTTTCCCTTCCTGGCAGCCTCCCAGGGCGGGTATTTGGCAGCGCTGGCAGGAGCAGGGCAGCCCGGGGAGCAGCCGCCTCCGGCCGGGGCGCGATGGGAGCAGCGGCTGTGCTCCTGGGGGATGCTGGCCAGCACTGCTCCAGAGCAGCATTCCAGGGATATTTACAAGATGTGCACAGAAAACAAATACAAGAAGGAGAAGTTATTAAAAATAATAAAACTGAGGAGCTGAGGAATGCCACTCGTGATGCTGCACAGCCACCTGCGGGCGCTGCCTGTGGGCAAACGCTGGCCTGGAGAGGATCAGGATCAGGATCAGGATTGGGATCAGGATCAGGATCTGCATCAGGATCAGGATTAGGATCAGGGGCAGGGGCAGGAGCAGCTCCATGCTACTTTCAGGAGCAGAGCAGGGAGCTGCTCCTTCACGGCAGCTCTGGTGGCTTGTAGGAGCTGTTTGTTCCAGGATCTTACCAGTGCAGCCCTCTCCTTTTCTGTGACTCATGCCCATACAGATGCCCCATTCCCGTCACTTGGTGCTGATCAAGGAGCTGTGGGAATGAGCTTGAGGAGCCTGTAACAGCTCGGAAGTGCTGCGCCAAAGAGGAGAAAAAAAGCAGACTATTAATTAACAGCGAATGTACAGTTAATGGGGCTTTTTTCCCTTCCTAAACAATTCATCAGAATGATTTCATTGAAATTTAGCTGATAGGGCGCTAAATGCAGCTGGTCTGTCCTGCTCTGTTTTTTTTCTGTCCTGGTTAGAACAGAAAGCTGATATTGCAGCCTCGGATTTGGGATTAACTGCACACTTAGGGGATGGAGACAGTGGGAGTGAATAAGTTAGTGCTTTTGCCCCTGCCAGAACATAGAAGATATAGGGGCTGTAAGTAAAAGGGTTACAATACACAAAACTGACATAATGCTCACCCCTTTCTTTATACATGCTCCTTTACTGCCTGCGAGTTCATTTAAATACAGAGCAGAAATTCCTATTGGGCTAGTTCAGGGAGTGCAATAAAGCCAAGCCAGAGAGGAAGGCCAAGATGGTTATTGGTGATGTAGTTACTGGATATGTCACGTTGTTACCGACTACGCTTGACAGACCCCTGAAATGGCCCTGCTTCACTAAAAAACTTCGAAAAAAATAAGGTTGTTAAATTTTTTAGTGTTTTTTAAAATTGCTCTTATATAGAAAGAGGGAAAACAGCTGTTTACTGCTTTAAAGGTTTGCTTTTTTCCTGAGAAGTCGCATCGTTTTGGGGATTTAAAGGTACAGAGGCAGGCTGAGCGCAGACCTCAGCCCAGCGGCTCCAGGCTCCAGGCGGCGACCCGGCGAGGGGCGCGCAGGGGCGCAGGCTGAGCCCCCCACCCCGGCTGTGCACCAAATGCTCCGCAGAGTCAAAGCCAGGCGATGCCTCCATTTCCCCAGCTCCTGCACCCCCAAGCACCCCGGGGCACCTGCTGTGGGCGGCGCCTGTCCCAGGCCCAGCGCTCGGCGTCATGCGGGCGGCACGCGGCGCTCGGCTGCGGGCACGGGCACAGGTGGGCGAGCGGCAGCCCAAGGGGCGGCGGTGGACAAACGCGATCCAGCTGCGGGAGGAGCAAATCCCGGAGCCTCGCAGCATTCCCACCCAGCCATGAAACTATTCCCTAATTTTATTGAAACCAGATCGCCGGCCTGGTCTCGCACACGGGGCTCGGGCTGATTCGGCACGTCCAGCGGCCCTCGGGAGCAGGCCCGGCGCTGCGCGGGGAGCAGAGGAAGATGAGAGAAATGATGCGGGCTGGCTGAATCCCCCCGCCGTGGCGTTGCCCATGCTCACAACACGTACACATATGTTTTCAAAGAAGGTGGATTGAGGCATTGCCAAGATCTGGAAGATCTGATTTAGCGTCTGCATGGCTTCCCCATAGCCCTGCCCGCCACAATTTACCATTTGTCTTGTCCTTCTCCCTGTGATATTCCAGTTGGTCTTTTCCTGTTGTACCTCTCCAAGCTGCTTTATTTGCAGAGAACAGGGCCAGGACCTCCTTCTGCTGTGGTGATACCCAGGAAAATGCAAATGTGCACAGAGCACAGCCCGAGCCTGCCACATGCACGCCAGCATGTGCTTAGCCAAGTTCCCCTGCAGCGAGTCCGGCCTCTGCTCACAGCTGTGGTTTCTTAATCAGGAGTGGCTGGGGATCACAGGAAAGGGCCAACATCATCAGCATGTATTCCCCGGTGCTACCCCAGACCCATTCCCCCAAATCTCCTCGAATCCTAGCGGCAGGGGCAGCAATGTCCACCAGCTCTGGCAGACAGTGAGCCCTTCTCCATCACACCTCCTTGTTGGAGAGCGAGTGTCCCCTTGCTCTAAATGCGTCTCGGTGCTCGTCTGCAGAGCTTTGGCTGGCCTTAGTAGAGGGAAGAAGTGGACAACATAAATAATAAAAATGAGTGCGAAACCATCAGCTGGAGTCACTGTGCTAAAGGGGAGAAGAGCAAAACCCCAGCATCTACCTGGCAGATGTGCAGATGGAGGTGTGGAAGCAGAATGGGAGCAGCCTTCCAGGAGCTCCCTGCAGCGTGGAATTGGAGCACATCCCTGCCCCACAGAGCTGCCTGCCTGCTGCTCCCTGCCCGCGGGAGGCCAGGCGTGGATGAAGCAGGAGATGTGGGAGGCATGGACTGGGTGGGACCACACGAGCCGCTGCAGGGGAGCACAGGGCCCTCGCCGTGCTCCGGGGCTGCGGGGCCAGCTGGGGAGGAGCAGGGGGTCCTGTGCCGTGCTGGAGGGCACCAGCACCGTTCAGAGCAGGAGCTGCTGCCGCCTCGCCTACCCAGACAGATGTGCAAAGGACAGTCAGACAGAAATGCTCGGGTTTAATTTGTCTTGTGCAATTCCCGGGGAAATGAAAAGCATTAGCCTATTAGGGTTGCTAAGAAACAAGAGTGAGCACCCAACTTAGTCAAACAAAACAAGCCTCAGACTGATACTTGAAAATCAACGGCATCTTCAAACACAGCTCTCGTTTCTCTGCCCCCTGATTGCTCATGGAAAGGCTTTGGAGGGGCTCTGGGGGCACTGCTGGGACAGGCGGGGGGGGCTCCAGGGCCGGGGTCCCCGCGCCCCTCACCTCGTGTGGCCGCCAGCAGCTTTCACCTGGAAGCCAGTCTGCGCTTTGGGAGCTCAGTGTGCACGGAGAGCCGAGGCTTGCCCATTTGCTGTTGTTTATTTCTCCCTTTTCTGGCAGCGGGGGGGTGGCAGCAGGACCCCAGGCGCGGCACGGGGCGCTGCTCCGCAGGGCCAGCACGTAACCCCGTAACCCCGGCTGCTGCTCGCCACCCAGGAGCACATCCCCAGCGCTTTAACATGGCAGCGTGCTTCCCCCCTCCCTCCGTTCCCCAACTGTCACGGGGATACAAGTGAAGCAATAACCGAGATGACAGGCTGAACTCAAGGACCATTTGGCTAGAGCTAGCGAAACGTCTATTTTTGGCACCTTTTCCCCCAAAGTCTGATTTTCTGAAACAGAGAAAATTAACAAAAAATGGAGCTGGCTGATTTCAACAAAGTGTTTTGATGAATAATTTGCCATAATGGGCCAAAATAAGATAGGGAGTTTATCTCATCTCATTGCACATCACATTTCATGCTCACATCCGTTTGTTTCCAGCTTTCCTGCCTGAGCCGTGATTGGAGAGGGGTTCGTTTCATAATGTGCTTCGGCTGCTCCAAAATGGAATACTTCAAGGGTTCTAGACAAAAAGGCTGCCTGTTTTTTTCTTTTTATTTATTTTTTCCCATCAGTGCCATTCTGTAAAGAGACTTCTGCAGGAAGTTGAGGAAAATCTGTGAAGTTGGGAAATTTTCTCAAAATGCAAATAGCGTCTGTCTGTCATCCCTAGTTTAAATAGCAATGCAGTGCAGGTCACAGAGGTGAGGAGGCAAACATGACCCCATGTAGCCAAATGTTCCCAAGCACCTGAACTGCTCTGAGAACAGACTTATCATTTTGTTACATATTTATTAACATCATCTCTCCTAAGAGCGCCGGGTAGAAAAACAAATGCAAATTGAATGAATTATTGATCATTAAAGCCTTGTGCCCATTTACCTTTCATTTTGCATTTGTATATATGAAAAACAAGCCACAAGCCCTTACAATCATCTTCTCTCTGGAGTCTAGAAAAGATTTGAAAGATAAACAACAGAGGAGGGAGCCTTGCAGGCCCGTCAGTGGGGCCGGTCCCGGCAGCCCCGTCCCATCCCCGGCGGGGACTGGCATCTCCCAGCCACGAGCATTGCTCTGCTGCAGACCTCAGCTACCTCAGGCAGCTGTGCCATGAGTTCCCATTTATAAAATCAATTAAATTTCATATTAGATCCACTCGAGGACTTTCTGCGCTCGCTGCCTCTCTGAGGAAGCTGTCCCAAGGCACCACTCATCGGCTGGTTGGAAACCTTCCCGCTTCTTACCTTCATCACCGCGGGGACGTGTGTAGAGAGAAACCTGGCTTAGAGCTTGTGGCAACACTGTCCTTTAATACACCTTTCGGTGATGAGATTAAGAGAAAGAGCTACTTGAAGGCTGAAATACCTGTGAGGTGCACGGTGCAGGGCCCTGATGCTGAGTACCTAGCCATGCCTCTCTAAAAACAGTGGAGGTAAAAAAAAAAAATAAAATCCAAAATCATTTAAGCATCCAGACACACTTGCTCCAGGAGAATTTGCACAAAAGCCATAAGTAATGTACTTCCCTTGACTTCAGTGATCAATGCTACTTACCCACATGCACTCCAATTAATAAAACCTTTGTTCACTTGGCCCCGGTCCACGCTGGCTTTTCTGCATCACGCATCCTCTGGGGCAGCCCGGGCTGCTCCCCAGCCACCCGAGGGCCTGCACGACTCACGGGCCGTGCTCACATCCCTCAGACCTGCAGGGAAAAACACACGGACAGGCTCCTGGCCAAGCCTGGAGGGTTTAATGCAGTGCCCCAGCTGGGGGAGGAGCCCTGGGTGTTTCTGCATCCCCCGAACCCCTCCAGGCTCTTGTCCTTGGGGGCTGTGGGTGCTGCGGTGCCCAGGTGCCTCACTGGGGCGGGCAGGCAGGGCAGGGCCGGTGTCCCTGCTGCAGCTGGTGGGACCCCGGGGCTGCAGCCCCAGGGCTGCTTTCCCTGCCCTCGTGCAGATTGCCACACGCACGCCTTGAGAAAGACGTTCTGCTCAGAGTTCAGGAAAACGCTTTTATTCATAGAAATGCCTGTGTTTGTGCACACGCAGGCACATTCCCGTGTGAGAAAGTGCTGTGTGTAAATGCCTCTCAGAGTGAAATATCTCCCAGTCAGTCTGCATGCGCAGGCAATTACAGCCCGAGAGAGAAAGCTGGATGTGCAGCCTAGGAGACAGCGTGCGCGCCTGACCCCGCTCCTCCAGGAAGGGAACCAGCTGCTTCCACGTCTGGGCTGGGAGCATCTCGTGGCATTTGTACTTGTTTTGCTTTGAGCAGCCGCTAGACCTCAGAGACCGATCTGAGCTCAGTGCCAGCATTGCTCCGCGAGGTGCGGGGCTCTGCCAGCTCCTTCCTGCAGCCGGCGCCCACCTGGGCACGCGTCTGCAGCCCCCCCGGGCTCCCCGGGCTGGCCGCCCTGCCCTCCACACCGGCTGCCAGCAGGCCACCAGCAGCAAAGCTTCCCGGCCCCAGCATTTGCCGCACAGCACAGACCGAGCCGGGTGCTGCTGCAAACCTGCCTTGGGGTGTGAGCGGTTTGCGGCCCTGAAGGGCCCCGGCAGTAACTCACAGCCCAAGTGGTGACCGGGGGTGAGGGGCTCTTCCTGTCCCTCGCGGGCTCGGGAGCCGCTCCGTTGCCCACTTCTCCGATATGCGGACAAAGGATCAGAAGCAGAGGCATTGCCTAGGGAATAAGTGAGATTTATTTTCAGCTAACGTGAGTGCTAGTTTGCAGCACGGGGATGTTTAACCTTGGCCAGAAGGAATGATCTTTCTATTGTATAGCAGATAATTAATTGTTGCAAAACTCCCAAGAGATCAGACAAATGGAGGGCAGCGATGAGGCAAATTCCTAGATTTATGCGGCTCCTCGAGCCTTGTCCACCACCCTGGGCAGAGGAAGAGGTGTCCAGCCCCCAGCATTCAGTAAGCACAACGGTGGGTGCTGAATGGGCAATTTAAAGCAAATTGCAGAATCCAAGGGCGAGCTCCAAATCACTAAATCAAAAGTGCCTGAATAGCTTATTGTGAAATAGGCTGGAAGTGGAGCTTAGTGTCTCCTCTTTCCCCTCCTCCGTTAAGGTCTCTCCTGTCCCCATAACTGCATGGGGTCGGGTACCTGGTGCCCTGAGGCTTCCCTGTGGGGTCCGGGGTGCCGATGTGACAGTGACAAGGTCCCTGGGTGGCAGCAGCCCCCGAGCATGTGGCAGTTGGGTGCAGCACCCGCTGTGCCGGTGCCTGCTCCCCACCTGCCTAGTTTTCCACTTTTCGGGCTGTCGCGGGACAAATCAGCTTTTTGCATAAATCTGTCTGCAGCCAGAAGTCAGCAAGTTTCCTTAAGTGCGTTTTTCGTGTATTTTTAATAAAGGTCACTCTGTGTTTACTGGCAAAGGCAATCAATACTGGTTCATTATTTATAAGGGATCCCACCGGTCTGTAACGACCCGCGGTCGGAGCGCACAGCGCGTTTCCAAAGCAGCCTCCTCCGCCCGCCTGAGCTGCCCCTGCCTGCCGTCGGTCCTGCCCCAGAGCTTCCCCTG
Source organism: Anser cygnoides (assembly GCF_040182565.1). Classification (NCBI taxonomy): domain Eukaryota; kingdom Metazoa; phylum Chordata; class Aves; order Anseriformes; family Anatidae; genus Anser; species Anser cygnoides. The sequence continues at coordinate 21,108,863 of NC_089885.1, read as the reverse complement.
CAACATGTGTGCCGTGGGGCTGGGGTTTGTCGTATTACCCTCCTGGCATCGAGGCACGTCCTCGGCAGCCGCACGGTTCCAGCCCTGTGCCGGCTCCGGTTTGGTGCCTGCTCCCCTGGGAGCTCTCCCCGGCATTTCTGCTCTCGTTTCTGCCTGCACATCCTCACTCTGGGTGGTGTTTTTCCCTTTATGGCTCTTTTCCCTGCTACCAGCAGACACAGTCCCCTCTCTTCCTCTTTCACCTGTTAACCAACGCGAGCTTTCTGCAAATTGCTCTGCATTCTCCTCCCTACTTTAAATTTAAAGCAAGTTCAAAGTTAGAGCCAAAATGTGAGCTGCCAGCTGTGTTCTCCGCAGCGCTCCCCGACTTTCCCAAGAAATCCCTCCTGCAGCATCCATGCCGAGGCTCCCAGCACCCCCAGCAAGCCCCGATAATGTACTAGGCTTTGCCCTAACCCTGTCTCTCCCCTCCCTAACCACCGATTTCCTCCTTTCCCCTCCCCACAGGCGGGTCCCTATCGCCACGCTGCAGGTTAGCACAGCCGGGCTGGCCCGGCCTTCCAGCAAGGAGCCTTGGCCGCGCTGCAGCGAGCGCTGCTGCCACCAAGGCTTCAGACCCCCCTTCCCCACCCCGTCCCTGCCCGTGGACCCCTGGAGGTGGCTTCAGCCGGCCACCTGAGGCTTGCTTCAGTTTGGGGATGTGCCGCCACCCAGAGCAGGCCGTCCTGCCAGCTCCCTGCCCCTGCTCACAGCAGCACAGCCGCGGTGGCTGCACGAAAACCTGCGTTTGTTGTGGTGGGGAGAGAGGGGGAAAGAGAGAGAGAGAGACAAACGCTTTAATAAATTTGATTTCAGTGCAAACGCGATGGCTGCCGCTCTGTGCAGCGATGTTAAGCTGGTTTTACATTAGCGGCGGAGCTGGGAAGCATGGCTATTTTTAGACTTGATACGAGTGGAAGGGAAGAAAGAGGGAAAAGAAGGAAGGGGACCGCTCAAACCCCGCCGTGCCCGGCTCCCCTGACCCCTCGGTGCTGCTGGAGCTCCCCAGCCTGCTCTGCCAGCAGGGCAGGGCCGGGTGTCTGTGCCGCCTGTGTCGGGGTTTGTGTCTTGCCTCTTCTGGGCACGAGTGGAACTTCATTTCTGCGGCAAGCAGGAAGTTCCCTCTGAATTTTAGTATTATTGTTGTAATTTGAAGGAAAAAATAAAACAGGGGGCAGAGCAAAATGCACTGCCATTTCAAGTGGAAGAAAATTAATCAATTCTCTTAAAAACCCTGGGAAAGACTGTTTCACCTTCCTCTCTGTCCCAAGAAGAGTTAGGAAAGGCCTAACTCTGTGAGCCTCTACAAAGAAAATTAACTTCATCCCAGCCACAACCATAACAGCCACATTGGGTTGGCTAATTCTGAATTCGAGATGAATGAACATAGCTCTTGTTAGCGACAGACACCCGTGAGACTGTGCTCCAAAACAATAATAATAATAACAACAGCAATAATACAAGAGAGCTTCCCTAATTTGCACTAAATGACTGGGAGACCCATTTCGAGGTAATGAAATCTCTGGCTTAGCAAACGACAGAGCAAATACCATTTTGCATAGCCAGGGTAATTCATCACCAGATGCACTCCGCTCACCTGTTTTGACAATTGTAGTTTATTTTTAATTATTGATGCTATCTCGTAATGTCTCAGTAAATATATGGTGGTGCATTTTGTAAACTCAACAAGGTCTTTGCCGTAGGAAGCAGTGCGCAGTGCTCTGATGGCCGTCGCCCTGGTGCAGGGGGCTCTGCAGGTGCTTCCCATGCCGGGTACCGGGGTGGTGGGGGTCCGTGGGGTGCTGCACCTGTGTGCAGCAGTGATGGCTCCGGGTGCCCAGAAAGGCTGTTTCGCAGCGTGAGGATGGAGCCCACGGCACCAGGAGCTGGGGTCCCCTCCACCAGCCTGGCCTGGTCCCTGGGCTCCCCTCTGCCGTGGGAGCCAGCCGTGCTTCCAGGGCAAATCCAGCTCTCCTGGCAAGGATTTTGAAATGCTGCAAAAACGCGGGCAGAGCCCGAGCCTCCCGGAGCCGGGTGTGCTGGGAGCGTGGCACGCAGTGCCAGGGACCCTGCCGATGGGGCTGAGCAGAAGCCGCTAGCTGCCTTTACTTACCTCGGAAATATTAATCAGGTATCTCGCGAGCAAATCACCCCCACACCAGGCCAAAACCACCTTTTCCCGTGCCGTCCCTCCCTCCCGCAGGGTCCGGTCCCCGCAGCACAGCCAGGACCCCCCCACCTGCCGCACGCCCCTCCCGTGCCTGCCTCTTGAGTGAGAGGTATTTTGCAAACACAAATGCATTAACAAGCTGGCAAGAGCCCCCATGAATATTTCATGTATAACATGCCCTCGTTTCCTTCTGTTTAATGGATGCTCTCCCCATTATGTCTCCGCTTGTTTGAGCAGGATACCTTTTCAGCGGAACATAAAAGCAGCTCCCCTGTGAGGTGGAGAGGAAACCACTTAGCTCTGTGATTCAATAGCCCCAGACACAGACGGGTCCAGCCGCCCAGCGCAGCGCGATCGGCAGATTGGATTTCCTTTAAGAGCTGCTCTTTCCCTCTGTCAGTATTCTTTTTTTTTCTCTTTTCTGTGCTGGATGTTGCCGGCATGTGTGTGCAGAAAGCCCCGCGCTCCCCCAGCTGCTTTGAGTGGGGACCTGCGCTGCGACACCTCGGACTGCTGTACCAGGCACCAAGGGAGAGCGGTGCCCACCCTCAGCCTTCTCCTGGCTGCCGTCGTGGTTTGCTTTGCGGGTTTTTGGGGGTGTCATTCCTTTGACCTCTCTTTCCCCCTGGAGCACCTCAGCTCCCACTGGGGAGGCCGTGGGCCAGAGGCTCCGGAGGTGCCCGAGGCAGCAGCAGCCGTGCCGGGCAGCGGCGAGGTCGGCGGGGAGCTGATGGGGCACAAGTTCGGCACGGCAGCCAGCAGGCACGGGAGCAGCCCTGGCTCTGCAGGACTGATGAGAGAAGGTGCATTAGCTGCAGTAAAGGTACAGAAGCGAGGCAAGAAGTGAAGTAATATGACATTTAAAACTTTAAACGCTGGCTGCCTATGCGCCTCCCAGCTCCCCCCAGACCTGTGCCCACCCCGGGGTCCCATCGCCGTGCAGCAGGACAGCGCCTGGTGGAGATGCTGCCACCGCAGGTGGCTCATCAGAGCCCCCGGGCTGGGGTCCTGCTCCAGGGATGTGAGACCAAATCTGTGATTTCGGCGTGCAATTGCATCCTAAACCGGCCAACCCATCTCCTCGAGGTTTGGCTTCCCAGTGTGGCTGTAGGCTCTCACACGGGAAGCCCCATTTCCAGAGAGGCCAAATTCTTCTTGCTCCCTGGAGCCTCCCCACGCTGCGATGCCTCGGGGCAGACGGGTGGGCCTCAGTGAGAGCAACAGCTGGAGGAGACCCGGTCTTAGGGAATCCAAAAGTAAAAAGGAATTGATCTGGGTTTAATGAAATGTTACATTTGACTTGCAGCGAAATATTTGTTTTGTTCTGGAGCATTAGTTTTTAAAAAGTAGGATTGAAGGATGCTTTAAAAGCAAATGATTTTGAACAGAAAAAATCAACACATTTCATTGTTGAAATGTCAGAGGGAGGTTCTTAATCTAGGAAAAGGAAAATCTAATTTAAAGATCTCAGTGTGATGGAAATGAATGCAGAATGTGCAGACCTGGTGTAGTTGTCTGAGAAAAAGTTCAAGTCAATCCGAATAACTTCCCACAACCCCAATAACTTCCCACAACCCCAAAAACTTCCCACAACCCCAATAACTTCCCACAACCCCAAAAACTTCCCACAACCCCCAAAACTTCCCAGCTGTTAGGTAACTGCCCCAATGGTTACTTACTGTGATTCTTTACACCTGGGCATGAGCGCTCCGTTACGGGTAACCAAGCTTAACATTTCTGTCCTTATCCTTGTGCAGCTCCACGTGTGCCGGGACATGCATGCTGATGTGACCCCATCCCTGTCCCTGTCCCAGCAGGGCTGAGAGGCAGGATTAGCTGTCCCCATCCTTGCCACCCCCAGATCCCGGCACCGCAGCCAGCAGAGCTGCTCCGTCTTGCACTCACACACGCAGGCTCCTCTCCTGGGCACGGGACGAGCCCCGAGCACCCCGCTGCTGCTGGCCCCTCGTGCATGGGCTGCGATGGGCGGTGGGACGGCCGCTGCAATTACTGCCTTCGTTTTGATACAATTATAAATCATATGGAGTAGTAATGAAAACAAAGCCCTGGCCAACAGTGTGCTCCTGCCAAGCCACCATCGAGGGACTCTGCCTTGAATTAGATTTCCTTTCGTGACGGGGTGTTGATAGACCCCATTTGTATGTGTATGCGATGGGAGGGCTGCGCACGACGTGCATGAGCGGGGCTGGGCGTGGGATTGCGCGGGGGTCTCTCTGAGCTCAGCCACAACATCCCAGGCACGAGCTTTCAGTAGCGCTGGCAATTCCCAGGGAGCAAATTTGTGCCAGAGAGTTCGCCTGGAGCACGGCTGCCACCAGCAGCAGCTGCCTGGGGACGCCCTCAGGCACTGCCCGGGGAAGTTCTCCCATCTCACCAGCAGCCCAGCTCCGCTCCCGTCCCGAGCCCTGCCCGGCCTCCGAGCTTCGTGGAATAGCGGCTGTCCCAAAACGTGTGCTGCGGGTGCTGCAGCGTGAGCTGCCCGGCCAGAACGGGGGGATCGTCCCCAGCCCTCTGCCCTGCCCAAGCTGGGGACAATCCAGGGTCCCGTGTAACTGGGTTGCCTCTCCAAGAGGGAAGCTCGGCCAGTTCCTTGAACCCAAAGCACCAGATGCCATGGTGTTAGCTAGCCCTAGCCTAAAATAAGCCCCTTGTCTGCAAGAGGTGAGCACCCTTTTGGGAGTGTGGCAGGACAGGGTCCCCATCTCGCTCCCAGCCAGGCCCCCTTGACTCATCCCACCGGCAGCCTGACATCAGGCTCCTCTCCGCCCCTCACCTCCTCCCCCAGTGCCCCTCCATGCCAGCGCCCCACTGACCCCTTCCTTCTACATGCGGGATTTTAATCTAATTTCTCAATGCAAATCTTAACAGGGAGAAACCTTGAAATCAAATCTACAGAAGTCTCCTTTCACAGTTCAGAGATTTGATTAAATTGCAAGCTTTGTTAATATTTGGTGCGACGGGGGGGAGAGAAAGGAGGTGGGGAGGGGAGAGGGGAGAGGAGAGGGTGGGTACGTCGGAGGGGCGGCCGGGGCCTTTTCGAATAATCTGTTTACCCCTGCAGCTAAGGAGCCCATTAGCGAGCGTTCTCGTTTCTAATTTCCCATCGTGCCGTGTCCCGCAGACCTCGCTGTGTTTATTTGGAGAAGCAGAACAAAATTGTTTGTATAATTAGATCTGCTACAAGGGCTGCCCTTGAACGGTCCTCAGCAGGAAGCTTTCGATTGCGAAGGGCCCCCGCCGCCGAGGACCCCGAGCCCCAGCGCGCAGCGCGGCCGGAGCCGAGCGGGGCGGCCAAGAACAACACGGCCGGCGAGCGAGGCTGCGGGCTGCCCCCCGCGGCTCGCACAGAGCCGCTTTGTTCCCCGAGATGCAGGCGAGGTCGGGCTTCCCTCAGATAACGCCAGGGCACGCCGGGCTCTGCCAGCTCCTGCTCGTCTGCGGCGTGGCCGTGGCGTGGAAATGGGGACGTTCTCCAGTGGTGGGAGAAAGGCTGTGTTTGTAGGGGAGGGAAGCTTTAAATCAGGCTGGAGGAATGGGCAGGGAAATGCAGTAGCAGAGAAATGCAATGGGCAGGGAAATGCAATAGGCAGGGAAATGCAGTGGGCAGGGAAATATAATGGGTAGGGAAGTGCAAGGGACAAGGAAAAGCAGCACTAATGCACAGAGCACACGGACAGGTAATGACCACAAGTATATTTCTGTTCCCTGCCAGAGGAGGAGAAGCGGGTGTGAGCAGTGCCCACGTGCACGCAGCCGGTGGATCAGGTGCTGGGCTTGGGTGCTGGCACCGGTGCAACCCTGCTGCCCTGCTCCCCAGCCCGGGGCTGGCAGCACGAATTGTTCCGGTGTGTTCAGGGCAGTGCGCGGATCCCTGACACATGCCTCGCGTTCCTCCCCGGCCTGACTGCAGGCTTGGGAGAAATGGTTCTGCTCCTGGTGGAAGTGGTGGGCGGCGAGGAGGGAAATCAGCGCTGCTCGGAGCAGGCGGGCTCAGGGCTGGGCAGAGCCCAGGCAGAGGCCTAAGGGCTACCTACATGTCTTTATTCACAAAGCAATTTATGGAAAAAGGAGATCTTGTTGTTGTTACGTAAATTTCAGTGTTTTTTTGGTAAATGAAGAAAAGTGCTTGGAAAGCATATTTTGAGAAAAGGCTTGGCATAAAAAAAAGCAGCTTTTCTGTTAAGGAAAAAATATGTTTCTGAATTAAAATAGTAAACTCCACTTAAAATGTAGAGACTTATATAAGATATATAAATATATACTACAAAAATATATATATGATATAAAATATAATATAGAAAATATAGATACTTATATAACACTTAAAATATAGAGACTTATTAAACTCCACTTAAAATGTAGAGACTTTTTTCCAAACACATTGGTGTAAATGATAGAACCAAAGCATTTTTATTCTCTGTGCAGCAGAAACAACTAACGCCCGTCCTTTCCACGTGCGCCATGCAGCAGCTCGTCCTGGCTGCTCGCGGCGGGTGCCGGGGCGTGCGGGGCCAGCTGCCGAGCGGGTGACGCTCAGCGGCTCTGTGAGCAGTGTCCCCGCTCGTCCTCCCGTGTCTCACAAAAAACATGAGCACCTTGGCTCACGCTGGGTGTACGTTGGTGCTGGCTCCCCTTCTGCAAGGTGGGGATGAGGATGCTGCAAAAACAGGAGGGAAAAAACATGGGCCAGGTCCCCCCAGGCAGGTTCCTCTGGAAATGTCAAGTTCTTCAGCGCCCCTGGCCCCACTCGAGGCTTAATTCATGTAAAAAGGAGGCTTTTGTGACTATTGCTACGGAAGTGCAAGGTGCTGTTCTCGCAGTGCAACCTTTTACAACGTGTTCACTGTGTCTTTCCAATAAAGTTTTACTGGCCAGCTGATTAACCCCAGACCCGGAGCAACAATAGATGGGCACAGATGAAAAACGCAGTTTAGATGCTCAGGAAAGCCTCCGACTGCTCCTGGCACATGTAAACCCATGCTCTCAGGTCGCCTGACTTCAAGTACTTCCTAAACAGCACAAATAAACAGAAACAATCACCAGGCTCCGCGTGGGTGAGGAATTGTGGCACTGTCACTGCTCAGAGCCCACTGCCCACGGCTCCTGCTCGACATGGGGCACTGCAGCAGCACTGGGTGATGACCAAATAACTCCAGAATCGGCTTATTTCTTCAAATGAGAGGGAAGCGAGGGTGAACTAGCACGCAGGTCAATGGCAGGAGAGGCAGCTCTCTGGTGTTTCTCCTGCCGTGGACAGAAGGAAGAGGGATGGCGATGCAAGGGTCAGGCAGGGCTCGGGGCCACGGCTCCTGGCTGCTCCTCCTGCCCGAGCCGGGGCACAGCACGGCGCTGAGCAGAGCCCCGCTCCTGCAGGGGAAGGGACACATCCACCAGCCCTCCATCGCCTGCAGTGCCCCATGCACACCTCCGTGCCTCCAGCTCTGCGGCTGGCCTCTGCCAAAGGCTTCCTGCAAACGGCAAAGTGCTGCCCTCACCGCTTATAAAAGCAGCAGCACGGAAAGCCTCGTGTGAGCGGGGATTAGTTTTCTGCATCTTGAACCATTTTCTCTTTTTTTGCCCATTTCCACAGTGGGCACCGCTGCCGAGCACCGCACACGGTGGGAACGGCCGTCCCTGCTGCGGGGGCCGGGGACGTGGCCTGGGGAGCGGAAGCCCCTCGGGAACAAACCTCCTCTCCTGCTTCCTTCCTCCCTCCCTAGAGGTGGGTGTAAAGGAGAGGCCACGTGAGCAATTTAATGGAGCAGAACTTGGCTTTAATCTGCTCCCATAAATGTTTACAATCCCCTAATTATTAACATTTAATGCTGTATTAATTCATTGATGGGCTTTCATTTTTGTTTTTAATGGCTCGGCAATTTCTGCTCTCCCCTTTTGCTCCTTTGTTCTTAAAAGGGAGAAGACGAGGCGCGGGATGCGCCGCTGTGTGACGGGGCGGGATGGGGCTGCCTCCCCCGCTCCTCCCGCGGGGACGGGGCCCCAGGGCCCCTCCGGAGGAGCACCCAGCACCCCTGTCCTGCTGGGGAGACACCGCGAGCACCCCCTGGACAAAGCAGGACTGGCAACGTGTGCGAGGTTCGGGCCCAGCTGCGCACACGGTGGGAACTGTGGAGGGGGAATCTTGGAGGAAAACCCCCTGCGTGGCTGGCACGCATTTTTTTAAATGCTGTTTATTTGAAGTGTCCTGTTGAAACGCTCCCAGCGTTGCCCGGATCACACACAACCCTCCCTCCATCACTCCGCGAGCTGAGATGTTTATTTAAGTGCCCTGAAAACTTTATCTGGAAATCAGCTCCCTTCTCTTTCCCTTGTCCGCCTTTCCACTTTCTTTTCCTCCCATTCATCACTTTGAAAAATGACCCGCTTTCCCTCCCGCGCTGGGTGCCCTCCTCCCCATCCCCACGCTGCCCACGGCCACTGCAGCTGACATCGCTGACAGCGAGGGCTCCCGGTGCCGATGGGGCTCCCGTGGCCATGTCCCGGGGGACACCGTGCCCCAGGGTGCCCCCCTCGCGGCCCGCACCCGCTGCCCCCCGGCAGAAGGAAGGGGCTGGCTGGCGGCTGTGGGGTTTCCCCCATGGTGGCTGTGCTCTGGGCTCCGCTGTCTCCCCTCACCTGGCTGCGCCCGCTTCCCGTGCGGCAAGAATTTGCCAGAGGAAAAAAAAAATCAATTAACTACATCCAAGCGTCGAAACAATCATTTGTCCACTTCCCAACCTCATTTGGGAAACATAAAAACGCACGCTTGTTTCAGCCTGACGTGCAAGCACACATGCTGTCTGCGTTTCCATGACTGATTTCATCTGCACACAGAAGCCCCCTCGCCTCTCCCCCTCCCCACCTACATCTGTTCCCCATACTCTGCGCTGAGCCAATAGCAGGGAAAATCTGAAAAAAAAAAAAGAAGAGAGATGGGAAAACACACAAAAGCTGTGGAAAAAAAAAAAGTGTGGCAGGAATTGGAAATTTCTCTTTCTGTCTAGGGGTCTGTCACCTCAGTGTGCAGGCTCACCTCTGCGAAGCCGGGATTAACAGCCCGGCGTGCCGGAGCCATCCCCGAGCCCGATGGGGGCACCTGGCGCGTGCTCCGTCCCTGCCGCCCGCACCTCCCTCCCCAGATGACTTCATCTGCACCTTCACAGCTCTGCCGCTACTCCCCGAGGGCTGTGCTCATGCACGGGCATCCCTCCGGTTCCCCAGGGCATTTTCCTGGAAAGAAGGGCCATAAAACATAACGCAGCCTGGGATCGGGCTTGCGCCCTCGCTGCCCTGCCTGGCGCATGGGTTTTCCAGACTGTGGTTGGAAACCCCCGCGGGTCCGTGCTGGGAGCAGGAAGGGCTGTGCCGCTCCCAGGGCTGGCCTCCTGGGTTGTGTAATGTAAAGGAGACTCAAGAATAATTTTTAAAAAGTTGTGAAAATCACCCCATGAATTCCTTTTGCACTTGGAAAGAGCAGGGCTGAGCATGGGGGCGGCTCAGAGCAGTGCTCTGCAAGGGGGCCAGGGCTGGGGAGCAGGAGCGGGGCCTCTCCCTGCTCCCTGCTGCTCCAGAGATCCGTCACCCCTCGCTTCTGGACAGTGCCTGCCCCGAGGCCGGCATCTCCTGGGACTTTCAGCAAACAGAGGCGATGTCACAGCCTTCAAGATGAGGGGCAGCGTCAGATCCCTGCCAAAGATACCCTGTGTTTGGAAACGGCTTCCTTCCCCTTGATTACGCTTTGATTTTTAACTGCATTTTTCCTGCAGGTTTTTTTTTTTTTTTTTTTTTTTAAATGTCAGTGATTAGCCTAGTTCTCCCGATAAGGAAGCCAGCGTTTCCCTGGGAAGCAGGTCAGCCTGCTGCGTCCAACGCTAACAGGGCTGGAGCACACGTGGGCGCGAGGGGCTGGCTGGGCACGCAGGGAACATCCCCTGGGATCCCTGCGAGCACTGAAACCGCTGGTGGGATGGATGCAGCCGTGCAGGTTATGACTTGGTGGTATCGTGCAGCAGGTTTTTAGGAATGCAGATAGCTATCCAAATACCTGCACAGCTACCAGTGCCCTTATGTTAATATGTATTTTAGCTGTCTATTAAACAGGCCCCCAGCAGGTAGAACAGTTGTAGGCACCAAAAAAATCCCCACGGCATTGTAGGTCAGGGAGATCAAAGTGCAGCAAAGAGAACAGCAATCTTTCCTTGTCATTTTCTGTTCCTTTTGAGGGCTTTTAAGTGCCTCAGCTTTGTTGCAGATCTACTCTTGCTCTGCAGCGCCTAAATTTCCATGGTCTCGATTTTCTTCTTTAGGTGCCCATGGGCTCCTCCATCCACCCCGCAGCAGAGGAGGCAAAGCTCTGGCTGCTTGGCAGAGCTCTGGACAGGGAAGGACATCCCCTGCCCGTCGTGACAGCTCTCGGAGAGGTGAACTCGTCCAGTGAAGCCCAGAGAGCCAAACCTGGGGCGAGCTCTTGTCCACCACACTCCCTGGCACAAGGGCCACGGAGGACAAAAAGCTCCATCTGAGAAAATGAGCTCAGTGACACAGGGACTACAGCGCTCAGAGCTCAGCCTCTGCTTAAGACATCCCCAGAACAATAACAGCCCCCCAGTCCTCACAAAGGGGCTGCTGCACAGGGCTCGCGTCTTCTGCAGGGGCCACCCAACCCCTGCCCTGGCTCTGCCCCGAAGGGGAAAATCGGCATTCCCAGGGCCTGGGGAAGGGCTCGAGCAGCAGGAGGACGAAAGGAGGAAAGCGAGCACTGAAGGACGCTGGTGTCTGGCGCCGGTGCCAGCCTGCGAGGCACAGATGCAGCCACTCGACGCCTGGCGCCGCCGTCCTCCAGCCCCCGCACGAGTCCTCGCTGAAAAGCGCTGACACCAAGTTTGATACCAAGTCAGCTCTGAGGGGGAGATTATTCGCAACTCTTTTCCTGGCAACAACACCGGCGGCGGCAGAAGCAACAACAACAGTCTCCGCAACGAGCTGAAAAGCTGCCAGGCGGATTTTGAAGTGAAAAGATGGCAATAAAAGGAAATTCGCCATTGCGCAGCCCCCTCCAAATCTCACCAAGCAGCTGCAGCAAATCCCGGTGCTTTTGTTTTTATCTTTGCAGAGCTCTGTGCCCATTTCTTGTATCCTGAGTCCATCACCTCTTAATTATCTTTCACAGCCCCAGCAGCGGGGAGGGGCGGCAGCTGGGGTCTTTTCTCCGCGTTTTGCTCCAGCACGTGGCCAGGAAGCGGGATCGGACGTGCACGGAGCCGCAGGGGATGGCGCTGCTCAGCAGCAAACTCCCCCGCCGCAGTTCAGCCCCCTTGTCCCGGTGAGGGGTGGCCTGCTGCAGCAGGGACGGAGACACCGGTGTCCCTCCTGAGGGCGCGCTGGGTGGGACCTGCTGTTAAATGTGCCCACAGTGCAGGTTTGTATTGCTTCAGCTGGGCCAGGGTGGTCAGCATAGGTACATCCGTTTGTGGGCAGGCCAAGCGTCGCTATGCAAAGATATCGAATATTTGAGCAACACCCCTATCCCTGTAAAATGCACTCAGGTGTGAGCCGAGCTGCCCTCCCCAGCTTATTTTCTCCCCAACAAGACGCGTTCCTCGATGGCTGTCTGCACGCCGCTGCGGTGTGCTCCCTGAAGGGGACGTGACGGCCACTTCACGTGGGGCTTAGGGCGTATAAACGTTTAGATGAGGTGTGCCAGTCCCTATCTTTTCTCGTGATGTAAAAGCGAGGGAGAGGCGTCCGGGGAGCATTTGGGACGATGGCAGGTGTAACCTCAGTTTTGCTGTGGCCGCAGCCCTTCCGCGCAGCCCCGTGACAGCCGGGCGAGGTGCCGCTCCGCGAGGTCCCGGCGTGGCCATGGGAGCAGGCGGCAGCAGCGGCCCCACGGAGCTCCTCCGCAGGAGCCTGGGGCATTTTCAGGCAGATCCTCAGGTATGCCGGTCGGGATCGCTGGCTGAAGGTGGGGTGAGCCTGTGCGAGGATGGAGAGCAGACCCGGTTCAGGCGAAAGCACTTTTGGCCATGAACCTGGCAAACAGCATTTGGAGCTCTGCAGCGAAAACAAAACAGACCCAGACGGCACATATTTTCTTTGTTTTGAAAGGGAAAACACAAAGTAAAAGGATTTAAATCTTCTCCCTCTCTCTCTCTTTTTCTTTTTTTTTAGAGGAATTAAAACAAAAATTCACATCTGGAATGACAACTCCTAACCCTACCCCGTACCCCCCAAATTAATCAGGCCCCATAATGGAAATGCTGACAGGCTCATAACTCCAACCTTTCAAACACAGATCTGCTATTAAACTGCTCCTAACGCACCCTGAGGAGCGGGGCTCAGGCGACAACATTTCACCAGCCCTAAGGCAGGCGGAGCAGGGCGGGGTGGCAGCTGGTGACACCCGGTGGCACCTTCGTGGCCCCGCTCACACGCCTGCTGCATCTCTTTTCCCCGGGGGGCACAGAGCAGGCGATGTCCCCAGCGCCGTGCAGGGCACCCCAAAGGTCCCACCGGCTGCCCCCGAGCCCCACCACGACCGGGTGTGCTGGGGCTTTTGGGAGATGCCCGGAGCGGGGCTGGAGCAGGCTGGCGGCACAAAACCTGACATGTTCCTTCCCTTCGGAGCTTCTGGTCCCTCGCAATTGTTTAAACTTTGGTAGCATTAATGCACAAGCTGTAAAAATAGAGCCTGATGCCAAGAGACCCATCTAACACGTCTTTGAACTTTATGTCCGCCTCCTGGCAGCTGCAGGACTCTGCTCCATTGCCTCCCCGGGACGGTTTAATCCTCGGGTGACCGAGTCGGGGCTGGGGGGAGGCCCTGTGTGCAGGTGGGGGTGTTGGGACTTGGAGCCAGCCGCTAAGCCTCCGAGGTGGCACAGGGACAGCACCCCAGGCAGGGGCAGGGTGGAGGGGAGCAGAGCCCGGGGGTCCCTGCCCAGGCTCCGGAGCTGCCGAGGGGCTTGGGGTGCAGGGAGGGGTAGGAAGAGCTCTGGGAGAAACCAGACAGCTGCCTACAGGGACGCTCCAGCAAACAGCTTGGCTGTCCCCATGCTACGAGAGCCCCTCGGCATGGTGACACATTCCTGGCCGCTGACCCCACTGCAGACGGGGACTCCTGTCCAGGGAGGGGACGGTGCAGTAGGCAGGGGCTGATGGCAGCTCTGGGGAGGGCTGGGCTTCGCCTCTTTCCTTCTACCTCTGCCACCCTCCAGCCCTGGAGCAAGGCCGTGGCCGTGCTGACAGTGACACTGGGATGCCAGTAAATACAGATTTCCAGACCCACGGCCTGTAGGACAGGGCTCAGGTGGGACATGTGCCTGCAGTCAGGTCCTGCGATGGGAAAACCGAGGCTGCCCTGGGGGCTGGGGCGTCCCGTTGCTTCTCACGCACTGAATGCCGCGGGGCTTTGCCGAAGGGGCGCTGGCCTTGGACCAGCCTGGCAGACCACCGCCCACAGCCATCAGACCCCGGGGGGGCAGAGGGAGCCCCTCGTGCCACCAGAGCTGCCCCGCGCCCCCCGCCCGGCCGGCCCGGGCTGCGCACAGAGAGCTCTATTGTTTTCCCACCTGTCCGAGTTACAAAGGGCCAAATGGATTTTCATGAAATGTTATTAAAAAATGAAAAGGGTTTGGCTTCCGGGCCGAGGCCCCGTTTGCCAAGTCAGCCCCAGGCAAAGTTTTATGACTAAGTATGCAATAAAACCCTTTGAAAGGGGGGCTTACAACCGAAGTCTCCACAGACCCTCTCCACTCAGGGGCAGCACGTGGTGCTGCTACGTGCAGGGGGACTGCGGGGCCTTCATGTCCTGCTCGGTGCTCTCCAGAAGGCATTTCCCCGTGGCAGGGACAGGTTCCCCGCTGCTGACACGTGCTGCTCCACGTGGTGCTCAGCCCTGCCCCGACCCGAATGGCATTTTACGTGTTTGGGACGCACTCCTGCCACCTCCCTGGCCCTGCAGAAGGGGACGGGAACACGGGTGGGTGGTGAGAGGGTGCTGCCCCACAGCAGCCTGTCCCCAGGCACTGGCCATCCTCGGATGTCCCCATGTCCCCCAGCCCCTCGGAGGGGTGGCAGGAGGTGATGCACTCACCAGGCAGAACGACCGGCTCCGAACAAAACCTCTGCTCTGTGCGTGGGGAGGAAGCCCGGCCTCTGCCCCGGTTCTGGGGGAGAGAACTTGAACATGGCCAGCTGAGGATGGCATAGATGTGTGCCGTGAGCATTGTGCATGGCAGGCACGTGCACCCCACAAACGTGCTCCCTCTAAACACGAATGTTGTGCACAAATCTTAGCTTTGAATAACTTGTAAATAATTTCCTCATTATTTTGCTAGCTCTAATTAGGACAAAGGGGGAAGAAATTAAGTATTTAGGCTGACTCCCAGGGAAACTTCACAGAGCAGAGCAGCTCCATAGGCTGCAGAGCAGTATCCTAAGGGAGCGATGGAAACCCTGAGCCATTTAAATTTAGACTGAGAGAAGCCCTGGGGGTTAATGCAGAGGCCTGTATTGGTCCACGGAGGATAGGGGAGAAGATAAAACGGCCTTTTTCATTTCTCTCTGTGGCATTGCAGCGAGGAACTACGGGGCAGGCTTCACATTTCTCTTTCCTGCAATATATTGCTCCTCGGGCTGGAATCTTGAGCTCCACGCTTTTGCGATCAGAGTTTAAATTGGCATTTAACAATATCACTACAGCAAAGTAATGAGACGTCACTTTAGTGCTGCAAATACCAATCTGCAGTTAAAAACTGTGTGTGTCAATTGATGGCTTTGTTTCCACAGTTGTCTTGTTACACGTCAATCACGCGGCTAAGCGAGCCTTTCAGGCAGGGAGACGTAAGTGTGAGGGATGTAAGAGTAACTGAGCTGGTTGTGTGTTACGTGGAGTTAATTACGGAGGGAGAAGGGCAGGAGCTGGTGCAGGACAGGGCGTCGCGAGGGGCAGCTCTGCACACCCGTGTGGCACCGGGGCTGGCCAGGGACGGGGACCCTGCCCCGCGTGCGGCTCTGTGGTGGCCCGGCCGGGCTGAGCAAAGGCACAGGGAGGGACTGGGAGCTGGGCAGGTAAATCTTGTGGGCTGTGGCTTCTGCGTGAAGCTTCATGGATGGGTCCTGCAGCTTCCCTTGCGTGCTCCCTCGCCTGCCAAGGCAGTGAGGCATCGGGCGGCAAAGCTAGGTGTGCGGGTGTGAAAGCCCCGTGCTGCCGATGGGCTCCGGGAGGGGAAGGAGCATGTGGAGAGCAGCGACAGCGATGTATTGGCTGCTGGGGAAGCTTTGGCACTGCGTGACTAAGTACTTGGGGTGCTGACGGTGCTGGGGACGGACAGAGGCCTGTGGAGGCGAGGCAGGAAGGCGGCAGCGTGGTGCAGAGGGGTTCGGTGCCCCACTGCCCTCCGGCTGCTGGGTTCCGGGGTGGGCATCCCATGGGGGGCCTTGGGGGGAGCACAACTGCTTGAATGGAGAGGAGTGGGGCAGTGGGGCTGGGCTGTGTCAGGGCCGTGCTGCCCTGTCCCCCCACACCCAGCCCGTTCCCCCTGCCCGCAGCCCCGCTCCCAGCAGTGCACCCACCTCCCCTTCCATCCTGCCTCCTGCAGGCTGGGTGCAGGGTGCACCGAGAAGGGGAAGGCGTGCAGGGGGCGGAATTCAGCCTGGAGAATCGTCCGTGGGATGAAAGGCAGCACAGCCTGTGAGGCAGAGAGCGTGGGGTGCAAGAGGAGCTGAGAGGAGCCCTGCATCTGGGGAGCACAGGGGGCTCGTGGGCGAGCCGCAGCAAACTTCCCCTGCAGCAGCGCTCGGCCACGGCTGCCCCCAAATGGAAAGCCTTTTCCGTGAAAAAATTTTCCTCATGTTCGCTGAAACATCGTCGGTTTCCTCGACTTTCCCCATCTTTCAGTGACTTCGAAGCACTGGATAATCTATAACAAATACACATTTAATGCCCGGCTGTGGGGAACTGCCTGCATGTGGCATTTATTTAGCTATTGTAAGGGAAGGCAGAGAATTTAAGGTTTGCTGCGAACAATTCACCATGCATGAACGATTGGAAAAAAAAATCCAACTTCCTGCTCAGAAGTCTGGAGGCTGTAGTCCAGGAGCGAGCCATGGCTGGTGCTCAGCTGGGCAGGGACGGGGCTGCTCGCACCGCGCGGGCAGGGCTCCCCACTGCACCTCCGTGGCTGTGAACTGCAGCTCCGCGGGCCGGGCAGCGAGGCACACTCCTGAGCAGGAGTCCTGTAGGACACAGGAACCAGCCTGATTCAGCAGCAGAGTCTGCAATAGGCACGGACAGGGTTTAGGTTCTGAGATGAATTACAATCTAAGCAGCGTTTCGTTCGTCATCGATGCCTACGACGGGCCTCGTGCGGGTGGGGTGTGTCGTGGTGCATGAGGAAGCACAGCTGGGTCAGACACACGCCATCCCTCCGTCTGGTGGAGCACTGGAGGTCTGGGAGATGGATGTCAGGGCCACATGTGCCGTGTCACTGGCACATGTGCTCCTCCCTGCGTGGCAAAGCACCTCCAGATGAGAGTTTTCCTTCCCTAAGCCTGGAGACCCCAGGTTTCTCTGGATGCGGCCACCAAGACGCCTCTTTGGGCTCGTCTGTGCTGAGCCAAGTGCCAGCCCTGGTGTCCCCATGACTGCAGCTGGAAGCAGTGCGGCACGGAGCAGCGTGGAGGCGAAGGCAGGCAAACCCCACGGGTTCATCCCCACGTAGTTCATCCCCATGGAGCTCACAGGTCAGGGAGGGTTGCTAGGCCTGTGGGCCCCCCAGAAACACCCAGGCACCAGCCCAGAGCAATGTCTGCAGGAAACGTGGCTTAAAGTGTGCTCGTGGCATCGACTTCCTCAGAAGTGGGACCTCCTTCTCCCTAACCCCCTCAATAGATGGATGAGCTACGGGTGAGCTGAGGGAGGATGCTGTGGGTGAGCTGGTGGCTGCACAGCTGAAGACAGCCGCATGCGCTCAGTGTGCACGTGCCTGGCTGCAGCAGCCACACCAAAGGTTTGCAGAGGGCCTCGTAAGCGAGGAAGCACTTCTCCCTACTCCTCTGGTCTCCCTCAGCTGGGCCTGCAAATGCAGAGCTCAAACAATGTCTGTGGGGCGCCCATGGCTCCGCTGGCCCCGTGCTAGGGAGCGGTCGCTGTGCCGGCAGCTGGCAGGTCCCAGCCCGGGCCCGTTCCATGCTGGCACATCCATTTGTCAGTGCTCGATGTGATTTATTGTTAATTCCACAGAGACCTCACTGTGCAGTCCCAGCAATGAAGGGAGGGGGATTTCAGCAACCTTGTTTGCAAAAAGAAAAACATCCCAAAAAGACAAACACAAAAACCTGTCTCTAAACAATGGCAGCACTTCTGAAAACCAGCTGCTTGCTTTGGTAGGTGCTTGGAGGGCAGTAGTAGGGCTGATCTTGATAAGCCCTACTGTTGGGCCTGCTAGAGATATACATGGTGTGGCTTGAAGGAGAAGTCCCCCAGGTCTCCGAACACTGCTCCGGCTTCCGCCGGGAGAGCTCCCAGCCTGCGGTGGTCTTGTGGGGGTACCCGAACCTTGGTGGATCAGGGAGGGGGGAACTGCTGCTCCCCAGCTGCTGGCCTCTGCAGCAACCTCGGGCTCCTTGAGTAACTGCTCCACGCTGCCCAGCTGGGATGCTGCCCCATGGAAATATTTCAAAGAGCAGCAGCAGCAGCAGCAGCAGCAGCAGTAGCAGCAGCAGCAGCAGAACAGACTTCATCTCTCTA
The DNA here is from genome assembly GCF_040182565.1 of Anser cygnoides. Taxonomy (NCBI): domain Eukaryota; kingdom Metazoa; phylum Chordata; class Aves; order Anseriformes; family Anatidae; genus Anser; species Anser cygnoides. The sequence goes on along the minus strand of NC_089885.1, from coordinate 21,090,885 downwards.
ACCCCAAAACTACGTGGAAAGGAATTATTGTCTTATGATCAAACTGGCAGGCGATGGCAATTCTGCTGTTCAACAATTTCAAGAGCTTGAAATTGATTGTTTTTCTGCTGGGAACAAAATCTGACCTCCTGTAAGGCCTTGCAAAATGGGATGGTGTTGAAACATCCATTTCCAAATCAGAAGAATTGGGGTTTTGATTTGTGAGCATCTGCCTCTCTCTCCGTGCTGAAGTGACCGCAGAGTCCTTGACCTAACCTGCTGAAAATGGCATTGAAATCAATGCATCTCCACAAGAGTTCTCTTCTGATGAAATACTGTATTTAGACAAAATTAGACTTGGGGAAGAAAGGCTCCATCCAGTCTATCCTGGCTTCTCCAGCACTGCGGAGGTGACTGGCACGCTGCAGAAGAGCAGGAGCGTGACGCCTTACCCTGATGGGCTTCTGGGTGAAGGGGTGGCTTTGGTTCCCTTCTGTTAGGGTGGCTGGGAGGGCAACTCCCTGCCCACGGCCACACCAGCACGGACACCAGTGGGTGTGGGGCTGCGGTGCCTGGAGCCCCGTGTGCCAGCACCGCCCGGTGCCACCAGCAGCCGGGCAGGAGCCTCGTGTGCGCATCCCGCTGCAGGCAGGTTCCAGCGCTCCCCGGGAGGCGTCTCCTTGCCCTCTGGGCCCGAGTTCCCACAAACTGCTGCTTTCCAAGGCAGACTTCTGAATGCTGATAAAATGAGATGAAATCTCCCATGGGAGCACGCAGGTGACAGCTGCTGTTGTGCTCCGGCTTTGCTGCGTGAGCAGCCAGGGCAGCTCTGAAGCACGCAAGCAAAACCTCAGCGTGCTTGAAGCGCGTGCACCGGCGTGCGTGGTGTCAGTGTGTGCGCTCTGCGCTCACCGTGCTCTGTGCTCCACGGGGAGCCGGCTCTCAGGGAGCACTGGGACTAGTAAATGTGACCCCCCGGGGCTGGTGGTGCTGAGTGGCACCCAGCCCATCGCTCCACATTAGGGGACGTGGCAGGAGCGAGCTGGAGTGTTTGGTTCCGGGGGGGGCGGATGGGTGGCGTGAAGCTGGTGACACTGACTCGGTTTGACGGGGTCGGAGTGGTCGGGGCTCGCTCTGCAGGGGACGTGCTTGTGCGGGGCACTGGGCTGAAAGCTGCCGGCACAGGAGCAGGGGGTGCCAGGGCGGCTGCGCAGGGAGAAAGCAGAGCAGGGAACCTCCTCTCGTGTTTTTGAGGATGCTCCCTGCTGCTCCACGCTCCGGGTGGCTGCCCCTGAGGCACAGACCTCGTGCCCAACCTCTGCCTGAGATGCACGGAGTGGAAGAATAAAAAAAAGCCTGGAAAAACACCCCGTGGTGGGCTCTGCTTTGGGGAGCAAAGCCTGGTAGGCTCGTGCCCACCTCCCGGAGCCAGCAGCACCGACGGCCCCGTGCCTCGGGCTGCGGGAGAGCCCCGGGAGCGGGGAGCAGCGGGGTGCGGGCGGGGGGCTGCGGGCGGGGGCTGCGGGGCGGTGGGAGAGGGGAAGTGAGTGTTTGGAATTGTTTGGTGCAAAAGCGAATGAGCTGAAGACAATGTCAAGCTCTGTAAATATTTATCAGATGAATGAGAGCAGGGGTTTGAAACGTTAGACAGCTGAGAAATGACTGTTTTAATAATTCTCCTGATAAATTAAAACTCAGGGCAGGGGACGGGGAGCGGGTCAGGGGAGAGGGGACTTGTTTAGAGGCTCGGTGCTCGAGAAGCTGTCCTGGGCTGGGACGGGGCCGCAGCCGGGATCCCGGGGTGCAGGATGAGGAGGGACGGCGTGCTGCCTGGCGGGGCTCGGGGCCGTCCCACACAGCCCCGTGCCTGCAGGGCTGGCTTTGGTGGGGACACAGGAGGGGCAGGCACATGGTGATCCCCCGACAGCCAGGGCTGTGCAAGTCCCCAGAGTAATGCTACGGCAAGGGCCGAGCTGCCAGCTAAATTGGGATGGTGGGTCAGCGTGCTGCTGCCCATCGTGTCCTGGCCGGACCTCTTCAGACTTAGGGATGCATAAGGGAAATAAATACACCCGAGTCTCACTGTTTGGACCTCAAATCCCTCCTGCAGCCAAGCATAGCGCCAATCTGCAAGCAGGGCTCTGGTGTAGGCCACTCCCGATGCTCCTCTCCCCGCTTCCTCAATTAAACACCTAACGCCCCGTGGAAGCAGCAGGATCAGACCGGCCCCGTCTCCTCAGCCTCCCTCTGCATCTGCTTGGAGCGCTGCCTGCGTTAGGACACCGGGACCTGACTCCCTGCTTTCTGCAGGGGGAAGGTCAGCCTCTGGCAGGGCACACGTGAAATCCTAGTGCTGGGGCTTGGCAGGTGAGCGTGGGGGAAGCTAAACTTCAAGTAGTTTGCTTTCAAATGTGTTTGCAAGTTTGGAGCCTGCACGTAGGGTTGATTAATTGCTAGGGATCTTGGAAGGGTTGTTTTTTTTTTTTTTAAATAGTGTTATTTTAAACAAAACTTTGCAGTTCCCCTTTAAAGGAGACATCTGGGCTCAATGTGGCAGGCAGGGAAGAGGCAGCGAGAGCAGAGATGATCACGCAGAGAAATATGCGCAGGAAAAACACAGTCACCACGGAGAATCCACCAGGCAGTGCCCGGCCCCCACTTTGCAGCCCCCCGGCCTCAGGAGGGCAGCGGGCGGTGATGTCCCTGCTGCTGGGACGTGACACAGAGGGCAGGGACGCAGAGCACTCCCAAGCCACCCGGGGGTGGAAGGATGGAGCAATATGGTCCCCTCAAAAAGGGTCCCGCGGGCATCTCCAGCACCTTCTGCCGCAGGGGGTGAGCTGAGGCGAGAGCCAGCTTCCCAGACAAAACGCTTCAGAGATAAAAAATTGTACCGGGGCTCACAGACAGCGGTGTTATGGATTCCCCAGGAACAGTCGTATTGCTGCCAGATAGGCAAACAAGAGAAAAATATGGGGGAGATAAACCTCCCTGCCTCAGCTCCTAAAGCATCCCCCGGCTCCCTGGGGCTGGGCAGAAATATCTCGTCTGTGCGGGTTGCCCCATCAGTGCTCTTTATGGGCTGTCTCGGGCCTTTCCTGCAGCATCTGGTAGCGGGTGCGGGGAGGGATAGGTGCTTAGGCTAAATGCAGCTCTGCTCTGGCCCTTTATGGCAGTTCTTAGGCTCCTATATTATCTGGGCTTTGAGGCAAGTTGAAGCACGGCTGAGACAGAGGAATAAAGCATGGCTTTTTTATTTATTTGTCTTTTAATGCTCTGCCATATTCACCTTTCAGGAAATTCCCGTCTGCCTCCAAGTGGCCAGCTTCTTTCTTGGGCTCTGCGCGCAGGCTCCACATGGTTTCGTTTTCCTCACCAGCAATAATAAATCTGTTAGTGAAAGCGTCTGCTGGAGGTGTCTGCTCTCCGATAGAAAAGCCCCCATCGCCTGCGCAGGATGTCCGTGTCAACAGCTTACAAATCCTGCTCCCGCCGGCCGGGAGGGCAGGGGGCTCGGCTGCGTGCCCGTCTGCGGGGCCAGGCCAGGGCCGTGCTCCCTAAGGGAGTGTGTGCTCGCTCCTATCAGCACAGCGTCCTGTCGGGGGCAAACTCTTCCAATTAACTCCTTTATCAGCCTGGCCCTCCCTGGACAGGCTGCGGGGAAATTCTGTGTGCACCCTGGATGGGATCAGCTGGAGGACAGGGAGATTTGTGGGGTCAGGGAGATGCATGTCGTCAGGGAGATGCATGGGGTCAGGGAGATGTGCGGGCACACAGGCCATGGAGGTGGCTGGCTGGGGCACGCAGGACAAGTGCCCCCCGCAGCCGAAAGCTTTCTGGGGACCCAAAGGCAGCAGCCGAAATGTCCTCGGCCTGCAGCTTCCCTGGCTGCCAGCAAGCTGCCCCCAAAGCAGAAAGCCTCGTGGAGCTCTCCTCTTTGCTGCTGCTTTCTCAGCTCTGGCAGTGAGAAATGTATATTTTTAGTTAACTGAAAACTCAGATTAACTCACGACCCCGTGACTCTGGAAGATGGCACTTTAATAAAACTGATAAACAAAAGGAGCTTTCTGAAAAAGCATCACTTTTTTAACGCAGCACAATTGTTCTCCCTCCTCCCTACGGCCCCCCGGGCGCAGGTGTAGCCTGAGAGTGCCTAAGGGCAAAGGCAGATAATGAAACAAGCAGGATTGTTGTTCTTTCCCTGGCAGAAATTGCCTGTGGTTTGCTCTGAGGCTGGCAGGTGCTCTGAGTGGAGGCTCCGGCTTTAAAACAACTCCCTGGGTTCTAAGAAAACATTGTTATACCGTATTCATGTAGATCTTGTTGATATCACATGAAAATGATTTTGGCTGCACTTGTGGCAAAGTCGGGAGGTTCTGAGATTTGAGGGCAAATGCTTTTCTCATGCCAGGCGAGCACTGGAAATCTTTGGGCTGCCAAAAAAAATAATAAAATAAAGCTCCCAGCTCTCCCTCCTCCCTAGCCAAGGCAGAAGGCACCAAACCCACCGCTGGGTGACACCTGGCTCTGAATGCCTTCACCTCCTCCTCCTCCCGCCGGCAGCACCCAGATGTCCCGCTGGGGTCCTGGGTGCTGCCGCGGGACGGGGGGGTCAATCCCACCTCCCCCATCCCCGCGCTGTGCCCGGGAGAGATAAGCAGAGCAGAAGTCGCTGTCTGACAGCACAAATCAGTATTTATTGTAATGGAAAGCAGAGATAGATATCAAGAGGGGTGATAATAATAATAATAGAGAAGTCTAAACTTATTATGTACTTATGCTCCAGGATGAAAAAACATCACTGCCACAACCAGCCTTTGTTGATTTCTTTTGCTTTGTAGAAACAGCTTCCTCTGATATTCACACTTAGGTTTTCTCGGGCACCCCGCTGAGGTTTTGATGTTGGATTTTCATCAAGAATATTGAGCATGAAATCTAAACATTAATTCTGGTGTCTGGTGACAGCTGATGGAGAGGGATAACGGGCTTGGGGGGGCCTGTCCTGTACCCGGGGAGGGCAGGGGCATGGGGACAGGGCAGGCAGGGAGCTGGGGGCGTCTTTGGGAGCAGCATCAGCCAGATCCGCATCTCCAGTTATCTTTTTTACATTAGGGCTGCAAACTCAGAAGTGCTTTGGTGCAAGTAGGGTAAAGGTGGGAAGGTGTGCGCAGCACCCTGCTCTCTGGGCTCCTGGGAGGCTCCCGGGTGTGCGGGCAAAGGCAAGGCCTTGTACAAGGCTGGGCAGCGCTGTAAGGAGACCCTGTGCAGGAGGCAGCAGCCCCTGGGCAGTGCTGGGAGGTGGGGCCTCGGGGCAGAGGGACCGTGGGCAGGGGACGGTGCTCGGGGTGCCCCAGCCGCGGTGGCGGTGCCGCAGCTCCTGTGCCCAGCCCCAGCATCAGTCGGGGTGGGGACGTCTGCTTAGCGAGGTGAGCGTTAGTGGAGTGGAAAGCTTTCCGATTAATCAATGAGTTCAATTACTGTTCATTAAATTACCACAACTCTTGGCTGTTTGTAATGGCAGCTGTTAACTAATTGATTCTTCTGGGTGCTGTACCTGGCTCCTTTCTGGTGCTGCTTGCAGTGAAACACTGGCTTTCTCAGGTTTCCTGCCTTGTACGTACATGTTAGCCGTGTCTTATTTAGCCTCTCCAGTGACAATTCTGGAAATAAACAGTATTTCAGCATCAGGAACCTCGCCGCATGTTGGTGCTGGGATGGCACTTCTCTTGTGTGGTTCCTCCCCGCCCAATTTACTCATCTCAAATGTTTCAAAGCTCTGAAGTTTGCTCCTTCAGCTTGAAGCTTTCTCCCCTTTCTTGAAGATTAATAATAGCTTCAAACACCCGTGGTAACTTTCTTCTATTACTGTATCCCTGCTCAGTAATTTCTCGATGATTAAAAGTTCCTCTGCCTTTTGCCTGACAGTGTCTTGCGCTGAGCCAGGCCCTCGCTCCAGCAGTGGTTGCAGCTGAAAGTTTTTGTAAAGTTGGGTTAATCTGGTCAAAAACCTGCCGGGTGAAGAAGAGGGGCATTTTATTGCATTGCAAGGATGCTAGCTGATGTATGGTATACGAGTGCAAAGGGTTATTTTCCTGCAATCTTGAGGTGGGTCTGAAAGCCTAACACTTTTATCCTCCTCACACACCATCACTTAAACGCTGCGTTTTGCTCCTTGTCTCCCAAGGCACCGCGTGCCTGGGCCTGGCAGTGCTGCGGGAGGTGTTTTGGGGCCGGGAGAGGCAATCTGGTGACTTCTGCAGCAGGAGCTGCCAGGGCTGTGGTGCGGCACGTCGACATCGCTGTGCTGCCTCCGCCGGGCTGTGCTGGGCAGAGCTGGTGGTGGTGGCTGTTGTAAAGGCAGAGCTGGTGCTGGTGGCTGTTATAAAGGCAGAGCTCCGGCCTGTGGGAGGCCAGCCCTACGAGCTGGAGCTCTGCCTTGTCGCCTGCTCCTCCTTTGGCACTTCCACTGAGCCGGCTGGCTGCGCAGGGTGGGTGCGTGGCCATGGTGCGTGCATGGGTGAAATCCTGAGCTCCTCTCCTCCAGCGCCACAGCCGAGCTGCCACAAGGCTGGGGCAGGCAGAGGCTGTGGCTGCGCCTCCTCCAAGCCTGCAGCAGGATTCAGATCGGCCCAACGCACGGCTGCGTCTGGAGCCTGCTCCCCAGTTTGGTGCCTTTTCGCTTTCACGGGGGTGAATCCGAGGCGCGCTGCATCTTTCCTCCCCACCCAGGCACCGAGCGAGACCTAGGATTCATTGACTGATATTTGCAGAGACAGCGAGATAATAACATTGACGGACGGATTGCTCGTTTCTCTCTCTCTCTCGCTCTCTTTTATTTCCGCAAAGTTAACACAGTATGCAGGGAACTTTCCCCAGAGGATGAACCATTGAGTCAGCCGGGTTTGTCTGTTCGGGCGATATGGCCCGGCACACAATTGGTGCTGTGAGGACGGACCCCCAAGCTGTTCCTGGTGAAGTGAGGATGGAATTTGTATCATCCCAGTGAACCGATTCTCTTATCTGCATTGTCTGCTCAGCATCTAATGAACTAATGAAATATGCAACAATTCAGCTATAGAAAAGACCTCACTTTTAAATTAGCACTAATTAGAGATAATTATCTTGGCTGGTTTGATGTTTCTATGTAATGAGCCTGGGTTTTCTTTTGTTGAGAATTGGTGTGGTCAAATATATGAAATGGCACATTGAATTTCCACAAGTGCCTTTTGTTCCTGACTTATTTTAACATTTCCAAGAGGTCCGCTCTTCCTTTTGAAGCCATTTTATTTGGCTATAGCAACTGCCCCTCGTTATTGGTGGGCAGGGATGTGAAGCAATGCAAAGTCCCTGCAGCTCCTGCCTCCCACCCCCTGCTGCCCCCAAAACAAGGGTCTGGGGAAAGGGCAGGCCCAACGCAGGGCTTCTGCCAGCAGTGGGTGCTTGAGCACCAGGGACCTGTGGCACAGGCGGTCAGAGCCTCCCCATCCCTTCCCCATCCTTGCCCCCTTCCCGAGCAGGAGTGAGGACAGCCCGAGGACATCCCAGCAGCACGAGACGCAGCAGCCGGCGAGCTCGCCGTGTGATTCACGCTCCAAACACGAACACGACGAGGACTCCTGGTGCTCCCTTACAAACCATCAGCTCCTGCCCGTCCTTCCATCTCTCGGGGACGCAGCGTGTCTGTACTCGGGCTGTCACGGCGCTCTGCCTGTCTCGCTGCCACCTCTGAGTGCCCCCAGTGCCGGTGCCAGCGCTGCTGTCTGCAGTTAGCACGGCACAGCACTGTCTCTACGGCTCTCACTGGGGTTTTCTGGAGCACCTGACGCTGCAGTATCAAAGTGATCAATCACATGTAGCAAGATTACCTTTCCTATCCTATAATCAGTAATTTGCCACAGATCCCTCATTTTTCAAGGGGATTTTAACAGCCCAGCTGGTGACAAGCTGCCAGGGCAAGATGCTGCAATGTGCGATAAAATTACACCTCTCTCTATCACCGCGCCAGGCACCCTTTCTTCTCCCTGCTCCCTGGGCTCCCATAACCTGGGCGCAGCCAAATAACTCCATCAGCGCCTGTTTCAGAGCCCCAAAATGGGAGAAAGCAAAGGGCTCTCCTTGCTGTACCACTCACGCCCGGTCCCTGCTGACCGAGCAGTGTCCCTGCCCCGTGCCCCTCTCCCCACGGCACGGCCACGTTTCCCTCCCCGCCTCGGTGCAGGGGGAGCCGCGCACGTCCCCGGTGCTTAATTGGAGCGGTGGCTGCGGTCCCCTGGCACCCAGCGGCAGGCCGGCGGTGGCAGGCAGCCAAGGTAATTACGGCTGAGTGGTCCTCTCCGAGTCCCCAAAGAGTCTTTATGAATCGTCGGGTAACGGCTAGAGTTCAAGAGAGCGGGGGCTTCAGGGAGCTCGGGCAATTACCGAGATGGGTAAGCCCTCTCCGGCGGTGCTTGGCCGTGCCCTCCTCCTCTGACCGCCCTGCACGGATGTGGGGAGGCGGCGTGCAGGGACAGCACAGCCCAGGCCGGTGTGCCAAGGATGCTGTCCCCTACTCCCGTGTGGCCCCAGGTTTGGGAGGGAGTGGATACCAAGGTGTGAGGCAGGGCTGAGCCAGGGGCCACCCGCAGCCCACCAGTGCAGCAACACCTCCCCCTTATTAACAGCAATTATTTCCCTTTCCCATTTATTATGATTAACACTTGCAGGTTGCACTGGATCAAGTACTGGCTTCCGCTAAACATTTTTGCGAACACACACACGTATATGTTTATGTAGCATACCTGTGTAGAGACTTTTCCCCCTCTTCCAGCCAATTCCCAGCCTTTATAGCCCAGTATGGGCCCAGGACACGAGCCCTGGGGACGGCACAGTGTCCAGCTGTGGACAGAGAGAGAGCAGAGGTGAGGGGCTGGTTTCTCCTCCGGTGATACAGAGCCAGTGGAGCTAATGGTAATTTATATCCACTGGCCCTTGATCTCATGTTGGCTTGGCCCTGGGCTCCCCAAGGCATGAAAAGGTCTCATAAATTCCTAAAGCTGACAGAGGGCTGTTTGGCTTCGTTGGATCCTGCAGAAACTAAATGTGCCATCTAAGGTAGTGCCGCGTACCCTGTGGCTAGAGAAAAATGATCTTGGCTGGGTTTCCATTAAAGCACTCAGCCAGCAAGAGTGAGCGATCTGGGGCCATCCGGCGCTGATGGCAGGGTGCTGGGAGGCGGACAGGGCTCCGCAGAGCCCATCTGAGAGAGGTCAGGGGAGGAAGGGGAGGATTTCACAGCGCCTCGTGCTGCCCAGCCCAGGCGCGGGGCTGCGGTGGCTGCTGGAACAGATGCCCCAACAGCAGCGAGTGCCAGGTAAACTTGCTGCCACGCATCTCAAACCCGGCCTCGCTGCTCCCAACATGAGAGGTGAGAGCACCCGAGGCAGCTTATGGGATGAGCACCGAGGAGAGGAAGATGACCCTGCACGGTTTAGAAAAGCAAAGCAGGAAGCCATGCTCCTAGGAGGCTGGCACAAACTGAGCAGTTTCCCTCCTCACTCCCCTCAGCAAGACAGGGATGCGATGCTCGCAGGAGACTGGCCTGCCACTTCCACAGGCACGAGGGGAGGCTGGGCAACAGCCTGACAGACAGACAGGTTTGGGGCAGCAAGAGAAAACAAGGGCCTTGGAAGCACCGCCCAAAGCATCTGAAGGCTCAGGCTGTGCTGCAGCTGCTTCCTCCTGCTCCGCGGCCCCGGGAAGGGCCCTGATCACTGCCTCTGCCTCTTCCCCATCCCGTGGGGTGGGATCGGCAAGAAGAGGTTTCTGAAAGTGCCAAAGCGTGGCATTTCCCTGGGGCTATCCTCTCTTTTTTTGCCTGTGGCATCGTTGCTGCTGCCACCAGATGCGCAGGGTAAGTGAGAGCCAGCACTAATGGCCCCCTGGGAGCAGTAAGGGCTGTCTGCCATCATGGTTTTGAAGCTATCTGGAAAATAGCTCGTGCCATTTGGGAGCAAAGAAGTCTGCACTCCTGATACCTTCGGGACCTCTGGCTCCAGAGGCAGCAATTTTACTTTTCCAAGTGAAAAACAAGGCAGCGTTCATGGGCACATCAATTGCTTCTGATGCCATATGAGAGGCCACCTTTGCAGATGCCAGTGGAGACAACCAAGGGCATCTTTCAGAGCCCCCTGCCTGCACACGAGTGTCCTTTTGTCCCCTCTCCACCTCCCAGCCCCACCTTTAGGATCCCCCCACTGACAGCAGAAATCCCACATTTGGTGTGGAAAGAAAAAGAGCTAAAACCTGGCTGGGTCAGAAGATGGTAACTCAGGTAATGAGAGTGGCTGGGGACAGGCCACCAACGCTCCTCCTTTCAGAGCGTGAGCCTCATGCTGCAGCGAGGCCCCGGTGATTTACCTCTCTGGGTAGGTCTCCGAGCAGGTGACGGGGACCAGACGAAACGTGGCACTGATCCCATTTATTGCAGCACCTGCAGGTCCCATGTCAAGGCTGGCAAAGCAGTAACCGATCCTGAGCAGTGAAAATCCATCGCAGAGCTGCTTTTAGCAAAGGAAAGTAATCAAAGCACGATCTTAGAGATGTGTCTCTTTGTCCTGCTGCTTCCTCCATCAGGGAGGATTTCTGAAGGCCTTGGTGCCCCAGAACAGGTCCCTTCTGCCTGCACTTTGGCAGGTGGGAGCATCCCCCAGGCACCCACCCCGCACCACTGCGCAGCGCCGGTTTAAGGACCCCTCTCACTGCATTAGTACTCCGCAAAAAAGTCCGCACTCGGAGAACAAAAATTGGCAGGTCTTCTGCTGGGAGTGAACAAACAGCAAGCTTGGTGTGTGCCGTGCTCCCCCCCTGCACTGCATCCATCTTTGCTGGTGTCTTTGCACATTTTCTCCTAACCGAGATTTGATATTGTGGAGGACAGGGAGCAGTTTTCCTGGGTGATTTTACCTCGAACAGAAGTCTTCCCATTGAGCTGGGCCTTCCAGGAGAACAATCCTGCTCCCCAAGCCCTGCCTCCAGCAGCACAGCAATGTTATCCAGCAATTTCCTTTGGCATCAAGGCTGAAAGCAGGCACATCACCCAGAGCTAGCAGCATCACAGCGGCATGGATGTTCACCTCTCGCCGAGTGATAGGAAGTGGAATTGATTGCAAGAGATCAGACACCGAGACTCTCATTAACTTCTGCTAACACCTGAGCGGCTGGCAGACACTTGCCTTTTTGGATTATCTCCTGCACATTTCCAGCCGGTGACCCTGGGTGCTCTCCAGCTCCGCTTGACTCAATAACACACGGCGTTAGCAGGAGGAGGCTCAGAGCAGGAGGAGGCTCAGCCTCGTCTGCCTCCCACTCCCGCCGGGGCACCCAGCCCAGGAGCACCTCCGGGCAGCGGTGCAGCACCGCAGGCCTGCTCTGTGCCTCCTGCCATGCTCTCCTGCACGCGGTGGCCAGGATCCAGTCCCGTGGGGAAAGGGACCGAGCAGCTGGGAGAGCTGAGGCAGGGGCAGACACCCTGCTGCCACCAGCTCAGCACACAACAGCCTTCCCGGGCAAGTGGCATCCTCCTGCCGGCCCACGGAAGCCCAGCTGACCCCAGAGCCTTGCAGGGGATGGGGCCAGCCACAAACTCACCGTGACACCAGGAGCTCTGGGGGCCAGGACACGTCCCCTGGGCACAGCGATTGCCATGGTGGAGCTGAGCCAGTGCCATAACTGGCTGCCCACAGCCCTGCAGGTCATCAGGGCACACTGGAAGGAGAAGAAAGCAAGAGAAGAAGGTGCTGGAATATCATAAGAGAAATGGGTTTTCATTACCAAACTGAGAGGTGTCTGCTTTTGAAGAAAAAAAAAAAATCAAATTAGTGTCTTTCAAACAGCAGCAGAGAGGATACACAGCAAGCAAGTTCCTCTTCCCTCTTTCACATCTGTCTCAGATCATCCTACTAATTTCAAGTTACTATGAACTCTTTTAATACCCTGCCAGAGCTCTTGATTTTTATTTTTTTTAAACCACAGGCTAGCCAGCTCCACAGCCTTGAATTAACATGTAAGTGAGCAATAAGAACAAAACTATAAAAAGAAAAATAAAGGTCAGGCCCTGCTACACAAGCTCCTGCCCAGCAGGAAGGAAGATGGGGAGACAGCCCCGGCTGCTGCAGCTCCCCCCCCATCCGCACAGGGCTCCCCACACCTCCCCTGGGCCTAGGGGGCAGCCAGGACATGGGACCACACCGGGTATGAAGGGTGAGAATCCCATCCTACATCCCCAGCAGAGGGCCTGCAGACACGAGGCAGACCAGGGGATGCACAAGGCCCCCAGGACTGAAGACACACTGCTGCTGGGCCATCCCCACCTCCCCACCCCTCCTGCACAGCCTCTGCCCGGCTCCCCCTTTTCCCAGGGCCCTGCTCTGCACCCACTCACACATAAGCAGTCCCAGCTGGGCCCAGGCGTGTCTCAGCAGGAGGTTTTAATCTCCTAATTGGCACATCCTAATGGAAAAGCATTTAGTAAGATGTTGGTGCTCTCAGGAGAGCCTTCTTCCCCAGAGCAGCTCACGATGGGGAACGTGCCCCTGGTGCAGCATGGACCGGGCTGTCCCCTCTTGTGCCAGGGGGGCTGCTCCACCAGGGCACAAGGGCTGGGCTGCGAGGGGCAAGGCAGCGGAGAGGGGGGCAACGGGGCCTCCTGTGTTATCTGCGGGCAGTGCAGAGCTGCAGCAACACCAAAGGTAGCCATCGGGGGACTGGAACCACGATGGGGTGGCAGCTGGTGGAGCTTGGGCCCAGGCCTTCTCCAAGCGTTGTGGTCCACCAGGCTGAGAGGTGGGACACAAAACGGGCAAATGACCGAACTTTGGAAGAAAGTGCATGCACAGAAACCTTCCCCCTGTCCCTGCACTTTGTCATCTATCAGGGAACAGAAGCAAAGGCTGAAAACGTAAGGGGCTCAAAGCTGCTGCGAATCAGCGTTGTTGGCTGGGGTAAATCTGCTCCGAGTTATGCCAGTGAAAGATCCTAGAAAGGGAAAGCTGCTGTTCCTGGGCAGGGGCAGATGAAGAAAACCTAAACCAGAAGAGCTGGGCTGGAGCACCCAATTCTCCAAAGTCCCTCCTTGTCCTCCCTGGGTCACTCTGGGGACGAAGCCCCCCAGAAGAGTTCCTCCTCTCTGTCCAGTGGAAGCAGCTCGGGGCTTCCTCGCCTCTGCAGACCCCCGTGTCCCTCCTTGGATCTGGGATCTGAGGCTTAAATAAATATGTGGCTATGTAAATAAATATGAAGTGTGCAGCTTGAGAAGCAGGTTAATGGCTGGGGAAGCCGGGCTTGACCTCAGTGACATTTCAAATTAGTTCTGCTGCGCTGGGCTCGTGCTTTGAAGGGATTTTCACTTGGGCTGAATGTGGAGAGAAACATTAAAATTCGTCACATGAAGAGGCTCTCTGGAGCTTCCTTCCCCCTGGGGAGAGGGCACCGGCATCCCTGGGTGAACACCAGAGCGAGGGGGTGCTGGTGAAGGTGGGCATGCATAGCGCTCACCCCACAGCGGAGATCTGGGGACATCCAGGCTGGGATGGGGCACACAGCACCGTCCCCAGGACCTCAGCCCCGTGGTGGCCACCGAGCTGCTGTGGCTGGATCTCCTGCCCAGGTGGGGCGCTCGGCAGTGCTGTGTCCACGCGTGTGCAGGCATGGAGGTACGCTCGTGTGTGTCCATGTGTGCACACGTGTGTGGGTGAGAGAGAAAATTCATTGAAAGCGGGCAGAGAATACTTTACCGGTGCTTGGTACATGCCCTGAAAGGAAAGTAGCTGGAAGAAAAGAATACATTACAAGAACAAAAGGGGTCATTTGTACAAGTCTAAATCAGCCCTCTTGTGAGCATGTGTCATGATACAGTTTTTAATTACACGAACCCATGCTGGCCTTCCCACAGGATCGCAGCTCTGACACCGGAGCAGCCCTCTGCCAGGGCAGCGTTCAGCTCTCAAGCACGAGGCATATTAATTCCTCCGTGAAGCAATAGGACGGTTATTAACGTGGGGGAAAAAAAGTAAAAAGGTTTCTCTGTCACTGTGGGAAATGGCTGGACTATTTTGGCAGAAATTTTCCTATGGAAAGGGAGTTTGAGCCCAGGTGGGGGAACCTCCCCTTTCTCGTGCCTCGATGCAGCTGTTTCCCATGCCCACCAAGGGCTGTTCCCGGTGCCACGCTGAGTGATGGAGGCCGGGGAGGCCAGGACAAGGACCCTTCCTCCCTGCCCCAGGCGGTGAAGCTGGACACGTGTCAAAGCAGCACAGCCCTGGGGTGGGTGGGCAGCGTGCCCCCGAGGTCCCAGCCCCGGCCGAAGGAGCAGGAAGATGGATTTTGTTAATTTTGGCCTCTGGAGTGACTCAGCCTCCTGACAGCCCTCCCAGACCTTTGCCACTCCACCTAAACAGGGATTATTTCATCCTCTCAGAATGGCTTAAGTGCTAATAAAAGGCATTAAAAATTAATTTTCCACGCTGTCTGTCGGAGTTTCTTCCATCCCTGGAACACGCTCAACAAGCAGAACTGATAAGCAAAACCCAGACAGCGTCCTCCATGCTAATGCCCCCCCGCGCAGGCGTGCTCCCCCCGGCCCGGCGCTCATCATTAGGGGAGAACGGGCAATTATTAAAATTCCATCTTTCTCCTTTTCATGAAAAAATAAAAAGGAAAGATTTTGTTGGCAGCTTGGTGATTTGCTACGGGTGTCAGGCCTGCTCCTCTCTCTCCCCTCGTGTCAAATAACATATGCAAAGGAAATTTATACACATGCACACAGGCAGCTCTGCGCGGCAGCTCCCTGCCATCCGCCAAGGCTCTCGCACATCCTGGGGCTGCCAGGAGGGAGGTGTCTGGTGGGGAGCTGTGGAAGAGAAGGGAAACGAAAGGAGGGGGAGCATCAGGCATGGGGTGGGGAGCGCAGCCTGGGTGGTGACGGGGCTCATTAGGGCCATGGCAAACCCTCCTTGGGGTCAGGGTTCGTGCATGGGCTGACGGCGAGGGGCTGGGGCTGGAGCAGCCCCGCTGAGGCCAGTGCTCCCGGTTGACCCCGTGGAGCTGCCCCCAGCCCCGAAGCAGCGCCAGGCAGGGCCCCCCCCCCGGCTGCTCGTGCGGTGGGTGCGCAGCGATATTCGAGGTGGGGGCACCAGCCCGGGAAAGGCCCCGGTGCCCCATTCCCAGCCAGCGCCGCTGCTGTGCCGGCCTCATTCGCCTCGGATCCACCCAATTACAGCTAATTAGCTTTTCTGCCATAAAGCCCTAAGGAGACAATGGAGAAAAGCCTCCTGCCTTTGACAGTAATGAAGTTAAATAGATATTTATTTATCCTTTTATTAGACAAACCAATTATAATTTTACGCTTGAAATAGCTAATTTTTAAATGTGATGTCGAAGCATATGTATATACCAACGTAATATATAGCCAGACCTGGCCTATAACAATCCTGCCTCATTAACAGCACGGCTAAGTTGGTATTTAAATATACTCTAATGCACCCATTCATAAAATGATAATTAAAAATACGCTGAAATGCAGCCATTAAGACAGAGATCCTGGTTATTTATAGGCTTGGTTTTCAGTTTTGAATGATAAATCCCTGAGTAATTGCCTGGACCGGTGAAGCTTTGCTCCCCCAGTGCTCGGACCCGCCGTGGCTGGGAAAGCAGAGGCGGGTGCTTCCCATCGGGCTGGCCGTGCCGGGCGTGCACGCTGCCCGCTGTCCGCATCTGGGGCAGCCCCACACCTCTGTGAGCACCCACATGTAGATGGAAAGTGCTGAGCTCACGTCCCCAGAAGGTTTATGACAAACTGCTTGAAGAGGAGACAAGAAGCTTCGGCTCGCCAACCCCATCCCCAGGTGGTGAGGCTCCAAAAGAAAACACCGAGAGGAACCCGTGGGCGTGCGCTGTGCCATCTGGGTGCCTGTGCCTCGCAACCAAGAGAAATGCTAATTAAGCTACCTGAGTCCCGAGTATTTGCAGAAGCCTAATCGGCTGCTGGAGGCAGCTGGTAACAAGGGCCTTGGGTTTCTGCTCTGAGTACAGAGCCAGCGCCCGGGCACGGAGAGCCCCGCCGTGCCATCCAGCCTGCCGACGGGCGCCTGCCCCACCGACCAGCTCGCCTCGGTGCCGGGGGGAGGTTTGGCTCAGGAGGCAAGCAGGGAAATCCGGCAGCCCCCATGAGCTCTGGGGGGACCCAGCGCTGCCAGTGCTGTGCACCCCCAGCCCCGCACACCTCCCAGGGTGTCTTCTTCCCCAAGCATGGGGTGGAAGTGAAGCCGTGGGAATGGAGCAAGGAGGGGACTGATCCACATCCAGGCAGCTGAGAAGAAGAGGAGCTGAGGGCAGAGCAGGCTCTGGGCTGTCCTCAAGGGGGTTTGGGGCCAGCCCTGCTCCTTGGGGCCCCCACACCCCGTCCCTCTGGCTGGGGGGCCCTGCCTCCCCCCGTTCTTTACCCTGCCATCTGGATGTGGGGATGAGTGGCTGGAGACCACTGACGTCTCAGCCAAACGCTAGACACCAGAGATCATACAGGGGCTTTAAAAAAATTAATTTCACTGGCTATAAAGCTCCGGAGAGGGCGATTCAGTGCTCGGCTCAGCTGGCTGCCCCGGCTTCGGGCAGGATCTACCACGGTGCTGTGTGACCGCGAGGCGTTTGGAGACATCTGGCCCGGCACAAGCCCCAGCGCCGCGGCCCCAGCGCTGCCGGTCCGGCCCCGTCCTCTGGCTCCTCACCAGCTCCCTCGTCCCGGGGGCCTCCTGCGCACGCTTCTAGAGGCAGGAAGGAGTCATTTGGCAAATGAGAAATTTGTTTCAAAATGTGAGTTCAGCCGTCTCACACCTATTCAGGATTTTCAGTTAATTTTGTTGGATAGTTCTAGCTGGAGAATTTTTCACTTTGGGGTTAGAGGCACAGAACGACCGTGGGAAGTTGGTGGCTTTGCATCCTGGAGCCCAAGGCTCAGGGTGTGGGGCATTCCCCGGGGTACAAGAGACCCTTTCTCCAGCCCTTCCTTTGTGTCATGTGGGAGAGCAAGGTGATGGCTGAGTTTTGGTGGGACAAGGCCAAATCCTCACAAGCCCTAGCAGTTAAATGCTTTACAGTGCCTGTTTGGGTCTATCCCCCTCTTGCTCGTGTTCCTCCTACCACCACCTCTGCGCACGTGCATTCAACACCTTCCCCTGGCACAGACCCAGGCTCTTTTCCCGATGCCTCAGCTCAGCCCCCGGGGCACCGATCGATGCGCTCAGCCACGCGTGGGACCTGCGGCGTGGGGAGGTGGAGGCAGCTGGTGGCAGCGCTGTCCCCTGCAGTTTGCGAGACTGCAGTGCCGTGGCCAGCCTGTGTGCTCCTGCTGCATTGCACAGCACCATTGGATCTCTGTCCCGAAGCCACCAGGGAGACGGGAAGGGGCTTTCTGGGGGAAGGGGCTTGCCAAAGGCAGCCGGCCGCTGGCAGAAGGGCAGGCAGGGCGGGGTGGCTGCTGGAGGTGGCGGTGCTGGCAGGAGCCTGGAGCTGCCAGGCTGTGCTGGGCACGTTGCCTCGGCCCCATATCCCACCCCATCCCGGCCCCACGGCCCCACACACCCGGCCCTGGGGGCTGCAGGGCTGTGCCCCCGGGGCTCCGCGCAGCCGCAGCAGCGCAGGGCTCGGCACGCTCAGATGCGCAGGAGGTTTTACATCTCCCATCTGCTTCCCCGCCACCTCTGCCATCTGGCTCTTTCCCAGCCTGGAAGCTTTCTTCCTAATGACTTTTCTTGACTGGGTTCAGAGACCTCGGCGCATGCAGAGGCCTGGCTTCTGCTGCCGTCTCCGAATCACCAGCGGTCACGGGCTCGTCTGCACGCCTGCCAGGGCAGCGCTCTTGGCTGCCCTTCGCAAGGGGCAAGTGCTGGTTTCTGCCCCTCTGTGCTTTCTGCCTGAAACGCCGCCACAGCATCCTTGCCCTGGAAACCCCCAGGGAATGCCCAGGGGTGTGCTGCACCTCCTCCTCCCGCTTTACCCACTGATCCTTCACCCTCAGTAAACTGAGCTGTCCTGGGTCATTTCCCCCCACGGAACAGAGCTGGAGACAGCCTCTAGGACCCAAGCGAGAGTGAGATTTGCCAAGAGCCGACAGGTTTGGGAAGCGATGGGTGTCGCAGCGTGGTGAGGTTGTGCTGCTGCTCTTCCCTCGCTGCCCAGCCTGCTTCAGCGGGGCCGCGGCGCCCGGAGGACGGGCAGGTGTGCGCGGCAGCCCTGAGTCAGAGCCCACCTCGCAGAGGCGATGAAGCAGAGAGAAATCATAGAAACCCTGAGCTAACGCAGCACGCAGCCTGATGGATCCAGCCATGACAGAGGGAAAGGGCTTCCAGGGCTGGATGCAGCCAAGATGTGGATTAGAGCAACTCTGAAACTAATTTTCAGTCACTTGCTTGAAGCATGTGCCACAATGAATTGATGAGGAACAGGCCACAACCCATTAAGCCCTCTGCTAAACGCATGCCGCTAACTACGTGCCCTGCCTGCATCCTGCCGGGAGCGGAGCCTCCTGCAGAAGGGCTCAGAAGGCCGGGAGCTGCTGCAGAACCCCTGGGGGAGGCACTGCTGTGTCCTGACAGAGCACCAAGGCGAAGGACACGCGGGGAAGGGCAGCTCCCCCCCAGGCGATGCTCTAACCCG
Organism: Anser cygnoides; assembly: GCF_040182565.1. Classification (NCBI taxonomy): domain Eukaryota; kingdom Metazoa; phylum Chordata; class Aves; order Anseriformes; family Anatidae; genus Anser; species Anser cygnoides. Next base: position 21,072,222 of record NC_089885.1, on the reverse strand, counting down.
GGGCAGCAGCGGGAGGCCAGCCCAGCACCCCGGGCCCCGGCTGTGCTCCCTCAGGATGCTGCTCTGGGCGCCCAGTGCCCCTGCCCAGCCGTGTCCGTGCTCCAGAGGATCATAGAACCACAGAATCCTAGAATATCCCGAGTCGGAAGGGACCCACAAGGATCACCGAGTCCAGCTCCTGGCACCACCCGGCTCTACCCCAGATTTCTGACCCTGAAAGCAGCGGGGCTCTGCCCTTCCCCGCACCCCGGCCGTGGGGCTGCTCCTTCGCTCTGCCCGCAGCCCCTGGAGCCCCCCCTCGTCCCCGCCGGGGCAGCCCCGACACCCCGGTGGTGGCCGGGGGGCACTGCCGGGGGGGTCTCCTGCTGCCCCCCCCCCGCTTTAGCCGGGGTAAACGGGACAAGCAGCGGCGGAGCGCGGCCGGCGCTGGGGGGCACTCGCACGCCTCTGCGGGCCGGGGGCGGCACCGGCGGCCCCCCCCCGGCACCGGCACCGGGCGGAGCGAGGGGCAGCGCCGGGAGAGGGGGGGGCGCGGCGGGGGGAGGCAGGGCCGAAGGAGGCCGAGCATCGCCCCGCGGGGAGCCCCCGGGGTCCGGCCCCTGCTCTGCCCCCCCCCCTCCCCGGAGGCACCGGGGGGTCCCCTGCAGCCCCCCAGCGCGGGGGGGGGGCGGCGGCGCATCATTTATTAAAGGGCTGCTGTCAAGGTTGACAAGCCCCCAAATTAAGTAGCTTAAAAATTCCATTAGCCGAGGTCTTTCTGGTGCCATGTCCTATCTCACTTTTGTTTATCAACCTTCACGGCTCGCAGTATCTGGTAGCTGCTCAGCTGGGCCCGGGCGGCGGGGGGAGAAGCTCAGCGGCGCGCGGCGAGCACAGGGACCTCGGCAGAGCCGCGCGGGGAGCCCCCCGCAGCAGCCCCGAAACAAGAGGGGCCCCGGCTGGCGTTTATTTAGTGCTCCAGCCCTGCCAGAGCGAGAGCTCCCCGGGGAGGAGGGTAAAAGGGGGCCGGCGGGGGGCTCAGGGCCGTGGGGTGCACAGGGAGGGCGTGTGGGAGCCCCGGCAGTGATGCCCCCCAGGTGGGCTGCCCTGTGCCCCTCTGCTCCCAGGCTGGGGCGGCTGCAGGGACAAATCCTGCGTCCCCACAAGGGCCTCCACCAGCCTCTCCTTCCCACAGCGGCAGGGCTGGGGAGCAGGGGGTGATCCCCAGGGACGGCCACGGGGAGCTGTGGGGCCAGGCCCGAAGCGCGCTGCAGTCCTGGCTAGGTGCGCTAAAACAGCTCTCACAACGCACTGCTCGCACCCGGCAGCCTGGGACCGGGTGCCCTGCATCCTGTGCGCCGCAGGAAGGCCTTCAAACTGCAAAATGCCCCGCTGCCCGCCCTGGTGTTTTCCTGGGGGACAGACCTGGCCGTGCCACCAGCCGAAGGGCAGCCGCACGCGTACACCGGTGCCCCACGTGTAGCGTGGGGCTGGCCACTGCTGCTTGGTTGTCCCCCGTGAACACGTCCCTGTCCGAGTGAAGAAGCGAGGCAGCAGAGATGCTGGGAATACAAGTGCAGAAAATGGGAAAAAGCTGGCCTGGTAGTGACAGTGCTGCTCCCCTAGCCCAGGGCTCCGTGTTTCATTTCCCCCTGTTCTGCTCCCGTCCATAACACTCGCATGGAAGCAGGAAAGGGAGAATTTGTGCCTGTAACTGTGCTTGTTCCTCATGGTGCCTCTGGTGAGATCGCCATGGGAGTGCTAGCAAATAGCAGTGACCTCCCTAAGACAGGAGAGGAGGCAGGGGAAGGGAATTGTGCTTTCTTCAAGCAGCTCGCCTGGCCCTCAGCTCTCAGGCTCAAACTTAATCTGTCTGCAAAGCCGAAATCATTCCAGTGCTGAGCAATTAGGGCAAGTGCCATCCTGAGGCTGTGTCAGGCAGCAGTGCAAGCGATCTAACAGGCGGGGAGGAGAAGCCCACTTCTCCACGGCTGCTGCTTCGGCGAGGAGATGCTCCAGAGTGCTTTAAATCATCAGCACAAGGACCCGACCTGAAGTGCTGTGGCTGTGGCTGCAAAGAGTTCAGTCTCTCTGCTTCTCGGTGACAGCAGAGAGAAATATTCAGAGGAGCGTAGCAGTACAGATGGCTCCTGGAAATACCTGAGATGTCAGCTGGAGGACTCTTCTCCTGAAATCCCAGCCTGATTTGCAAGTCAAGGAGAATGGGATATACCAGGAGAATCGACCAAACTTCAGCAGACAGAGCTCCACTTATTTTTAACAAGCGAGTGCTGCGCCTTTCCCCGCTTTATGAGCAGCGTGTCCCATCAGGTGCCATCAGGTGTGTCCCTCTGTGGGGCCTCGTTTCCACCCGGGAGAGGCGATGAGCTGCGGGCAGCCTCAGCAGCGGGCAGCGTGCCAGACCACGCGCGGCTGCCCCTCTGAACTTCCCATCACGAACTGAGCCCGGCGAAGGCTGCAAACACTGACATGCCCAAACCTGCTGCACCAGCAGCCCCGTTCCTGGAAGGGTTTGTTTGTGTGCCGGCACACCGTTTGTGCACGGGCAGTCTTGCTGGCTCGCAGGAGTGCAGTTGTGCTGCGTGTGCGGGGACAGGCAGAGCTGTGCGCAGAAAGCTCCCCGAGCCCCGCTGTCTCCAGGAGCAATTACTGGGTGTGAGGGGAATGAGAAATCGGAATGATAAATCTAGAAAAAGCAAACTGCTCCGCTCCACCAGGAAGGAACCCAGCTATTTTTAAGATCAGGGACGATGTACGAAGCCAGAAAAAATATTCTGTCTTGTGCAAAAGAAAACAGGAGGAGACTTCCAGCATCCTGGCTCTGTCTACCCCTCAGATCCCTCTGCCCACTCTCTCCCAAGGACTTTGTGGGACACGGCTGTGTCCTTGTGAGGCCCTTGTGAAGCCACAGGAAGCCAGGCATGGGACAGGGTGGCCAGTCCCACACGAACACTACACATTTGGTGGGGCCCCTCTAGGAAAAGTTTGCAAAACCCACTGAGCCACATACCCCCTCCAGAGCACACGCCGGCTGATTGGGAGCGGTAACGAGCTGAAGCCGTGGATGAGATGCTGGCAGCTGCCACACAGAGCAGCCCCGGCCAGGCGATGCCACCGGCACGGGGCCCGGTACGGAGCGAGCGGTGGCTTTGGTGGGAGCGGGGTGGTGCAGGAGTGACCTCGTCACTGCTGGTCCCATCACATCCCCGTGGACACGTGGGACAGGACCGTGCCACTGACCCAGTTTCTGCTGAAAGGGGCCCTGCGTGCTGCACCGAGGGGCTGGGACCAGCCGCGTGCCTCCACGCCCCGCAGCCACGGGGCCGTCTGGAGCAGCGCTCGGCCCCAGGGGAAGCCACAGCAGCATCCCCACATCATGACGATAAATCCCTTTAGATATCGTTAGTCTCACCCATCGGTCTCCAGACCACTAGAAATAATTACATCGAGCACAACAAAACAAACATGTTCTCTTCGCATTTACTTGCCCCTTCCAATAATAACTATTATTATTCATTTTTATTCCAGTGCTGCCTGCAGTCTCGTGGAGAACAACACCTAATGCTGCCAGACAGTGGAGGGATGGCAAGTATTTTTTATGATCAAAGTGGGATCCGTTTGTGCTCCTGGCTACTTAATCTACACATGAGAAGGGAATGAAAACACAACATCGTTTCCTGTGACAAACACGGGATGAGGTGCAGGCACCTCTAATGCTGGGAACCTGCATGGACTTTTTCCAACAAAGCAGCTCCAGCGCTGCCCCTCTGCATGCCCTCTGCTGTACGAACCCAACCAGATTTGGTTTAATTTCAGTTGAAGGGAATTGGCTTGAAGCATTTTTTTACTATGAGGCTATGTATGGTTGTTCCTCATATAATTTTATATTACAAACCAGAAAACCAGTATTCCTGTTTCTTCCTTCAGATTTGATTTTGGAATTTGAATGAAAGATTTTGCTACAAATCCCCCTTAACAAAATTGGAACGCCTCAAAGAAATGCTTTCAGATGGTCAGACAAGCACTTGTCAGGGACCTGCCCGCAGGTCCGGCACGCTGCAGCTCTGGCCATCGCGGAGACGCTGTGGCCATGGTGCCTGGCTGTCCCTGCAAAGAGAAACTGCCTCAAAATTTCTGTCCATGAACAGTTTTCTATTTGAAATATTTTCCTTTTGGGTGGAAGCAATGCGAGCTGGCTGCTGGCGGTGCGTGCCCGGGCAGGCTGCTGCTCTGGCATCTCCCTGGCGCGCTGGGGCCGGGCGCAGGGTGCCCGCCCGGGGATGGGAGAAGCTGGCTCTGCAAAATGTGGATTTCTGTTTTTTGTTTGTAATTGTTTACCTCTCACCGCTATAGCTGCTTCCCTCCACAGCTCATTTTGCACTGACAGTTTTAAAAACAAAACAAAAAAAAAATTAAATAAAATCAGGAAGTGAGTAACGCTGAGAGTTTTCAAATGACTTGTCTATCTCCTGTTTCCCTGGGAGAGCATTTCCAAAATGAAAGTGTTTACACTATCTGAGATGCAATTATCATGAAATGTATAGGAGAAATAAGAAACAGCGGTGCGAAAGCACTACCAAAAATACCCGGGATTAAAACCGAGCGTTAATCACGGTGTTTGTTTCATGCAGAGCCTGAAAGGCGGCGGGGGGAGCACATGGAGGAGCAGGGCTGGAGTGTTCACGTTTCCAGAGAGCTGATGGTAGAGGAGATGTGTAGGGCAGCCGGAGCCCTGCTGGCAGCTCCTCGTCCACTAGCCGAGTCCTGGGAGAATTTAATTCTTCCCTCCTGCCACCCTGGGGAGGATGTAATAATTTTTGCTAGTGAACAATGATGCCGAATTTCACACCTGCTTTTTTGCCCTCCCCCCTGAAGGAGAGGTGCTCACATTCAACAGCTCATTGATGCTTCTGTCTTTGGTTCTGCCGTGGCAAAACGTTTTGGTTCGATGGGCCAAGGTTTTACTTACTTGCTTTAGTATCTCCGGATACCATCAGTAAATATCAGTGGCACCTTGTGAGCATCCTCCGACGACGTGAGATGTGTTACCAGGTACTTTAATGCTCAGTTGATAACCGTGGATACATTGAATTTTAAATGAATCAACTACAACAAGTAATAAGTTCACAGCAAATATTATAATGGTTTATCATAAAATGTGACAACTTGACACGATGAAAGAGAGAATCATTATCTGAGCATTATCAGTAAATACTACCCAAGTGCTCTCAGCGTTATCTAAACATCCCGCTGCACCGGCTCCTGCCGCGCACACGTGGCTGCCTGTCCCGGGACAGGACACCACAGGTGCCGAGCCCAAAGCTGTGTTTCGGAGCGAGCCTGGCGCTGCCTGGCACCCCCTTCCCAGACCAGCCGCTCAGCAGCACCCCGTACCTTGGGAACGGGGCTCCTTCCTCACGTGGGACCATTTCCGCACGGTTAACCCCGGCGGGCACCACGCCACCCCGCTCCCTTTTCACCAGCCAGTCGTGCTTTGTATGGCCGGCAGCAGCCCGGGCCCCCCCGCTCTGTTAATACAAATCCTGACCTTTAAGCAAGGTACAATGGGCTTTGTCCCCTGCTTCTCTGCTCCTTGGAGAAGCATTTCACCTCTGGAGATTAAGAGATATTATTATTTAGCTCAGCTAAAAAAGAGGGAGCAAAGTCAGATAGCGATTAATTTAAAGGACTCTGCTGCGCTGTCAAGTCATTTTGGCTTTCCTTAAAATCACATTAACTTGGGTAGAAATTGTTCTTCCAGTTCTAAACTTATCATCATTATCACCAGTATTTCCAACGCGCTCGTCCCCTGTGTGTGCCTGTGCATCCCCCCCATGCCATCAGCGTGCCTGTGCCCGTGAAGGTTAAGCGGCTGCCATCACCCTGGCTCCTGACTGTCCCTGCTCAGATGGGGGCACAGAAAAATTTCCAAAAATGCAGCTGAACCGTGGCAGTGTGCTCACGAGGGAGAAGCTCACGAGGGAGAAGCCACCTTTGCATCTCGTCCTGCGTTTGGATGGCGTGACCCACGCTGGTGCCACACAACGAGGGGCGCTGGGGCTGGCTCCCCCGGGCTGTGCCCACGTGCGGTGCGGGCTGTGAGGGCGTTAGCTGTCCGTAACCACGGGCTGGACTTTATCAGGCTTTTAAAGAGCGCGTGATGGGAACAGCTAGTGACAAAGTGTTTCTGCAGAGCGTGATCCGGCCTGGCTGCGCAGCACCCCGCCTTGTGTGGGCACCACGGGGCAGTGGAGGAAAACAAAATGAAATCACTCAGGTGTGAGAAAAAATGTCTTACACTGGAATTTCTCGTTTTCCTGTCATTTTTATGTGCATCAGGCCCCGAAGCGAAGCAGCCCCTCACCTCCTGCTGCCCAGGCGCGCAGCAGGAAAGGTCAGGCTCTGCTGCCGGGGAGCGGGAGGCGCGGCACCGAGGCCAGCACCCCACAGAACGAACCTGTGGGGGCAGCAGGAAGGGGTTAAAGCAAAGCTGACATTTCTGCAGGCTTTTTTTTTTTTTTTTTTTTGGCAGCGTTGGATCGGGTGCCCGAGTGACTCTCTCAACTTTCAGGTTGCAGGGAAGGGAAACCGCGCTCCAGTGAGAGCAGACAAGGCTCTGCCCGCTGCGTTTCGGGGTGAAGCCGCTGCCTGCCCCTCTTCCCTTTGTCCTCCTTTCAGTTGACTCAGGGCATTTTACATCCCTATTGACAATGTGTTTGGGACATTCAGACATTGAAGTGACAGTGGCATTTCCATGACCTGAAACTAGAGACTCTGTCGGCGCGGGCTTTGAAGACATTAGCTGTCCATAATCATGAGTTAGACTTTATCAGGCTTTTAAAGAGCACATGATGGGAACAGCTAGTGACAAAGTGTTTCTGCAGAGCACGATCCGGCCTGGCAGTATTTATCTCCTCAAGCCCTTGGAATTTGCAATATTCATTAGGAGTTGGGAAAAAATGTGCTTCCTTCGGAACAATGCAAATTGTGAAAGGAAACCTTTCTCACTTGTGCGCCCTGGAGCTCTGACTCCAGTGGCGGTGGGGTTGGTGGGGAAGCAATTAAAACCCTTGAGCCCATTAGCAGGTTGGTTCATTACAGCTGTTGCTGCCGGGGAAGGGCTGGGCGGGAGGCGCCGAGCCCGCGACAGGCGGCACAAAACGCTCCTGCAGAAAGCGCAGTGTCAGAGCCTGTCTTCTTGGGCTCCTCAGCTATTTATTCTTTCACTCGAGGGGAATTTCCTTGGCCTCCGAGATGGGGCACAGGGAAGTCTGCCAGCTCGTCTGGCTTTTTGCAGAGGGCTTGTCACTGGGAGCAGCAGGGGCTGTGGCAGTGCGCTGGGTAATGGCAGCCCCTGCGTGGCCGCGGCCATCCCAGTGCTGCCGACCCGACCAGTGTGGGCATGCACTGGGGGAGGTCACGGTGCTGGCAGCAAGCAGGGAGCTTGTTGTGATGGTGCTGCTCCTGTCTGCGCTGTGGCTTGTGGCACTGTGCCACCCCACAGCACAGGCACCACGCCGTGCCGGTGGGACTGAGCCGTGCCGTGCCACATGGGAGGGACCATGCCACACCACACGGGACCATGCCACGGCACGTGGCACCCAGACAAAGCCCACGCTGGCTGCTGCTGATGCTGCCCCTCACGCCCGGTGTCCTGGTGGCAGGGACATCCCTGAGCCAACCGCCCGCACATATATCAATGCACGTATATATATGGTTTTGGCTTGACCTTGGATGTCGGCAGAAAGCTGGCAGAGGTAGCCTCCATTTCCAAAGCAAATGCCAAGAAGAGTGAGCTGGGGAGGGATGAGGAACATTCTGGTAGAGGCGGCTTTCTGCTACAGAGGTGACCAGACCTTGCCCAGGGTGCGTGGACCAGCTGCACCTTCCTAGCTGGGTGCACCCACCGGGCTTGGCTTCATCCAGCCCTTGCAGGTGCTGATAACATTTTGGGAAAGGCTGGATCAGGTGCAGAGCGTTTGTGTCTTGCTGTGTGCATGAAGGGACATCTGTTTGCTTGCAGGTGACCGTCCTGTGGTGCTGCAGCTTCTGCCTGTGGTGGGACTGCTGTCCCCCAGGCGGCCCCAGCTGGGGCTGGAGGTGTCCCCGGGGGGTTCCCACTAACACGCCTGCTCTGACCGCGGTGCTCCTGCTCTGCCTCCCGACCACAGCCACCCAGGGAAGATAAGCTTTGGCTAATGTCTGCGGTGTTTACCATCCTGTGCACGATTTGACACAATTTGTTTTGATCTGCATGCTCCAGGATCAGACTCCCTTTTCCTCCTGCCTGCCGGGACCACATCCGACGTCTCTGCTGCTGCCTGAAACCTCAGCCTTTTTGCTGCTCCCCCTCCTCGCGGACTCTCCAGTATCCTCACTTCCAGGACAAACTGTCTGTGCCACGAGAACTGGCCAGTTTCACAGCATTCCAGTATCAAACGTTAATTTTGAATTAATGTGGGTGGGGGTTTGTGGGCGATGCTCAGCCAGCGGTGCCTGTGACTAGAAGGGCAGACGGAGCAGGCTGAGCTCCCACGGCCGCTGCTGATGCTCACCAGGAGCTCGCAGCACTGGCTGGGAGCTGGGGCAGCCCTCAGGGGCTCAGGGGGCTCCTGTAGAGGCTCACCGTGGTGTCAGTGGCTGCATTCAGCGCGCAGCAGCACGGCTGTGCCTCTCCATGGTGGATCCTGTTGCTGCGCACAGCGGCTGGCTGTCCTCGGCCCATCTGCAGGTAGTTTCTCTGACTGGGACCATTCAGCCCCTTCACCTTGCGGCTCTCAGAGGAATGAGGGCAGGAGAGAATCGAGTGGCCACGCTGGATGACTGCAGGAGTGCGGAGCAGGTGGCGTCTGGAGCCACTGCCGAGGAGCCCGCAGCGCTGGATGCCCTGCGTGAACCTGCAGCAAGCGGGGAGGGGGAGCCAGTGCCACAAGGACAGGAGGGAGCTGTTCTGCCCACGGCCCCTGGGGAGGCAGCAGCCAGGGAAGGGGTTAACATACCCGGCCCTGGGGCTGGGAAGCTCCTTGTTTCCAGGAGGCTGCCTGCCGCGCACTGACAGGCCTTTCAGCTGCGCACAAAGGCAGCCGCTCCTCTTGCCCTCTCCAGCTCTCCCACCCGAGCCAGCAAGCAGCTATAATCTCACTAGCAGAGGCTTTTTCTGCTGTCAGCTCGAGCCTCCTTTGCCATGTGAGTGGCTCAGATCTCCAGCAATGTAAAAAAGCTAATGAACGAGTAATAAACAAGTGTAACCAAGCAGAAAGCCTGCATGCAATAACATCTGAGCCAGCGCGGCTTTTAGGCAAAGCTTAGAGACACGACCAACAAACAGATATGTAATTAAAGAAAGTCTAATCTCCTTTCGTAGCCAGAGATAAAATATGGGGGGCATGCGTGGAGGTGACAGGGAGGGAAAGTCATGATGGAGACAGGATGAGGAGGAGAGGAAGAGGAAAGAGCAGAGGAGAAGGGAGATGGGGAAGAAAAAAAAAAAGAGGAATAAATGTTGCTTTTTTGATAAAGATAAATAAGGAAACAGAAGAGCCGAAGCCCATTGAAGTCATCTTCCCTTGGCTGTTAATCACAATTACTCATCACAGCTCTCAGGGGTCAGGGGCCATCGCAGAGATGAGGGCTGTCTGTGCTGGCTTGTCCTCGCCATCTGAGCCAGGTTCCATCCTTCAGCTGTCCCCAGATGTGCAGCTGCAGGATGGAGGAGGAGGCACAGGGGTGGGCAGGCAGGCTGCCCACGCTGAGTGTCAGGCTGTGCCCTGAAACACTGCGAGGAAGCCGAAAATCCACCTGGAATACGTCAGTAATGCTGGATGAATGTTACTTAAAAAAGCTCTCCAAACCCCTGGAAGTTATCCCATCTTTTCCGAAGCACTGATATTAAAATGCCTGCCAGAGCAGCATGGCAGACGGAGTGAAACTCTGGGAGACGTTATGGGAGATGACAACCTAATGCCTTGTGATGAAGTCACAGGTCACCATTTTCCACCCTAATTTCCACAGCTGAAAAAAAAAAAACACACACAAAAAAACAAAACAAAACAAAACAAAAACCTTGCAGTGCCCTTGTACCCTCTGGTTAAAAGTCATAAGAAAAGTAAATTAACAGCATCAAAGATAAAAAAAAAGTTGGGGGGGGAACACCCTACATAAAAGGGACTGGTCAGTTTGAAGACCAACTGAGAAGACCTGGGAAGAGAGCCAAGGCCCTGATTCAGCAGGGCTTGCCACTTTAAATATCTGGGCTGTTCCTTTGAAGAAAATCATTGAAGTCAATGGGCTTACTTAAACGTTTGAGATTAGACAGGTGATTAAGCCCCTCGCTGAAGGGGGACCTCAGAAGTCAAATTCCCTTGCAGCCATCCCATCCCAGCCAGGGATAGCCCAGGCAGGCCGTGCTCTGCTCCGGGGGGTGCTCGCAGCCCCCTGCCCCGCAGCCCCTGCCTCCTTGTGCCCCGCTCGCCATTTGCTCCCTAATTGACTATTTTTAAACCAATTTTATTACCGGCTTCCTTAAGTCCCACATTATGTTCATCAAGAGCAATTTTAAGCTGAATTATCTTACCTCTAAGTGCAGCAACTCCTGTTCAACAACGGTGGACATCTGTATAACAGCTGCCAGAGAAATGTCAGGGGGAAATTGGGAAGATACATTGCAATGATTGTTTACGGAGTGGTTTAATAAAATCAGCTTAATGCGTAAGTAGGAGAGTAGGAGCAGGAGTATGTTCCTGTGAGCTCTATTATTTGAACCAGGAAACATCTATCACAGTCTCAAACAAAAGGAGACAAAAAGTATATTGCACTTGGTATTTCTTCTCCAGATTTATTTATCATTGTCACGTCTGTTCCTTCCTTCCCTCCGCATTCCCGTCCCTTGGTAATACCGTAATATCTTTTATTATAGTACATTATATAATACAGTCTATTGCTGTGAATATTGTTATTCCAAGACCAGACTCCTTTATTCTGACCCAATTCTGGCAATACTCCTTTGCAATCAAGGAAGTCTCCTGCTTGAGTTAGGCTGGAGCACAGAGACCTGCATTTACTCCGCTGCAGTTAGCTTAAGAAGAAGAAAAAGCCTGGTGGTTTAAGAAGCCCTGACCTGTGGATTAGGAACCGGCCAAGCAGCCATACATGTTCTGTGGCTAGGATCAGAAATAAAAAGGAAATAGCAGTATTTCTGCAGCAAAGGGGTTCTCAGGGGGCTGCCCCTGATGGCCGGTTCCTGGGCGCTGCTCTGGAGCTTCTCCCCTCAGAAGAAAGACAAGAAGCGTGGGCTTTGTGTCCCTTCCCTGCTCTCTCCTCTGCCTGTGCTCTTGGCCACGAGCACCCCGTGGCTGCTGGTCCGGGCGGCTGCCCCTGTGTCCCCGTGCTCTGCTCAGCACCGCATCCAGCCCCAAATCCGACACCACAGCCCTTTGCTTTTCCGAGCGAAAGCAGACTGGCCAGCAGTCCCTTGAAGTGCTCAGTCCGTGAGTGATGTATCTGTCTGCAGCTATCGTGCAGCCAGGCCTGGAGAGCCAGGAAAGCTTTCTGTGCCATGTTCAAATAAAAACACTGGCACCCATTTACTGCTCTGATTAAGAGCCAAAGTCCTAAAAAGTCGGGAAGTAAGTTTAGATTCTTGGAGTGCCTCGTGCTAACAGCAGCAAGCCATGCTGCGCATCCCGCCCCTCACGGCCTGCCGCCGTACCAAGGAGAGCGTGACTACTGGAAAAGCCCTCCTCAGGAGAAAAACAAGCTTAAAGGCACAACCGATAAACACGGGAAGGGGCCCTTTGTCTAATTCCTTGTGTTCGGGTATTTCAAATCATAATCTGATCAGTAGGCTTCCAAGCTTGCATTGCAGGTTTTGAGCAGCTATTGTTGTCAAAGATCGAGTTTTACTTCTATTTACTTGAAAAGCCAGAGCTGATGTTTCTGAATACATTGCGGCACAACTTCCTACGAAAGTGATGCTTCCCTTGTGTACCGGGACAATAATGGCGGAAGAATTACAAATTGTTTCTGCGCTGGAGCCTGCGTACAGAGACCTTCTTCTCTGCTGCTATCTTTGTTCCCAGGTATTGTCTCTAGCCTCCCGAGTGCCACAGCTGCTATTTATAATTATAATAGCTAGAGATAGGAACAGGATAATGGTTTGGAGGCTTTAATTTAAAGTCCATACACCCATTTTAACTTGTCATGGACTGTAGATGGCCAGAAAGCCTGGTGGTAGGAAAGGACCGGCCAGTTGTGTAGCAATTCTTAGCCACAAAATAGGGAAGTAGCCAATGGTATTAAAAGGTTTCAGGATGGGATTAGATGACTTCTTTGAAGGCAGGCCCAACAGGGGGTATTAAGCAACTCCAGAAGTGTAAGCCCCAGCCTGGCAGAACGTGGGAGGACACACATGGGATACAGTCACTCCCTACAGGAATTCTTTCTTGTGCTCTTCCTTGGGAAACTGCACATGGCCGGGGCTGGGAGCAGCGCCTTGCACCCCGTGTACTGCGGCCAGGCCCAGGATTTTTGTCCAGCAGCCACAAGAGCAGCCCAGGAGGAGGCAGAGACTTGGGAGAGCAGCACCAGGACCAGGATGTCACTGCAGCGGGGTGGGGACAGGAGCGGCCGAGATCTGTGCCTGGCTGGGGACAGGAGCAGAGGTCCCCGTGCTCTCCACCCCAAGCCTGGGCTCGAGGCATGGCGTGGGCACATCTGTGGGGCTCCTGGGTGTTGCCTGGCCGTGTCTCACCAGCCTCCAGGGCTCTGGTGTGCTGCTGTGAGAGCGGGGTTAATGTCTTACGGCAACATGAGGGCAGGGGGGATAGAGGGAAAAGGGTCTTGAATGTCAACAAAAAAAAATATATTGTGCAAATAAACAGAATAGATGGATTATCGCAGGCTGTTTGCGCAGGGAATTGCTGGAATGCCTGCCTGCTGCAGGCGCTCTGCAGCACGGCTGGGGCCCGCGCTCCTTTTCCTGCTCCTTGCCTTGGGTGCTGAGCAATCTGCCTCCGGACCGGGGAAATTGCCTCCGGATCATTTTCCCAGGCTGTGGTCTGGCTGCATGTGCTGGCTACATGCTGAAGCACTTGGGAATGTTTCCACCCTTCACGTCATGGACGCGCCCACAGGCATCTTCTCCCACCTGCTTTGTGGGCCGGGAGCATAAGGCGACCTCCAGCCTTGCCTCGTGGCTCCCACCACATCCCTTCTCCACAAAAAGTAGAGACCCAAGCACAAATACAATCCATGTACCCTTCCAGCACAGCATCTCCAAGTGCTTCCCAGACAGAAGAGGAGGGGAAGAAGAAAGAAGGAAACAACTCACGGGTCGAGATAAGGACAATTTAATTAAAGGAAAAATAATTATTAAAGGAAAGTTATTATTAATTAAATAATGTAACTAAAGAGAATAGGTAAAGGTAAAAGGGGAAAAAAATAAAAATGTAAAGGCCATGTGGAAGCACAGAGGACAGAAATTCCTCTCTGTTTCCCACCGAGGAGCGATGCCTGGCCACGTCCCCGAAGCAGGACCTCAGCGCACATAGCCGCTGTTGGGGAGGACAGATGTTTTCCCAACGGGAACCCACCCGTCCCCTCTCCTTCTTTTCCACCTGTTATTGCCGTGTGACACCACGGCATGGAATATCCCCTTGGTCGGGTTAGGCCAGCTGCCCCGGCGATGCCCCTTCCTCACCCCTTGCCCACCCCCGCCTGCTGCCTCTGGGGGCTGGGGCAGTCCCGGGGCTGTGCCAACATCGCTCTGCGGTAGCCACAACACCGGTGTGTTACCAAGGCTGTTCTACCTACAGGTGCACGGCGCTGCAGGGAACGTTAACTCCGTCCCAGCCAGCCCCAAGGTGGCGGGGCAGCGCCCTGCTGGGTGCCAGGGCAGGGGTCCCCACCTTCCTTCTGCCTGCCGTGCCGCGGTGCCCCGGGCAGCACGGGAAGCCTGTCCTGGGGTTACGGCCGGGCTTCAGCCTCGGTGAGGCCCCAGGAGCCGAGCCTTGGCAGGCGGAGGAGCAGCACGCCTGGTCAGGTCCATCCCCGCCTGCAGCTGATGAGTGTTTTATGAAGAGGAGAGCGCGCACCCGGTCCCTGCTCCTGCTGTGGGCCACCCAGACCCGGCGGCGCGCGGATACCCGAAGACACCTGTGCACGCCCGCACACAAGCTAGCAATTACCCAGCACACGTGTGCTGTAGAGGGAAGAGCAGATCTCCTGGGGCCCTCGGCTTTAATATCCTCTGGATTTAATATCTGGAAACTCCACGTTTATGGGAGAACACGCCTGCTCACGTGGCAGGCGAACGCGGGTGCGATGCTCCTTTGGCACGGGTGGCAAAGCGCAGGGCAGAGCTGTGGCACCACCCGCCTGAAGCAGACCAGGAAAGCAGCCCTGGCTCATTTGTTTTTGTGACATCATGGCCTCCTCTGGCTTTTTTCACAGTTTCTCTGTGTTGTATTTAATAGACTTAATGGATCACACAGCACTGTAACAACAACAGACCTTCAATGTTTTTATTAAAGCCATCTACAAAAATCCCTCTGTGCTATAGCTTTCCTGCAGGGTGACTTCTGCTGAGATGCTGTTTCCATTAAGGACAATTGCAGAGAATAAAGAAAGAATGAACAAACAAATGGAAAAAGAGGGGGGGCACTGGAGGAGCAGAGCGTTGGGGCTGCTGGTGGGAAGGGGGCGTAGGGGGACTGGCCGGGGGCTCCTGCCACGCAGCCCAGCGGGTGCAGCGCGCCGGGTGATGCAGGATGGAGTTCACGAGCTGTGGTGTCAGACCCACGGCTCCGGCCTCCCAGCGAGACCACGGCGGGGCCGTGCCGTTTTTATGCTTGTCGGGTGCGACTGATTTGATCCGTCCGTTAAACCGGGAGCGATGCGGGGGCACGAGGCCTCCCCCCGCTCAGGAGAAGGCCGCTCCGTGCCTCGTGCCGCGCTGCGCGCCCGGCCCCGCCGGGGCGGTGCTCGTTGAAGACGCGGGGCCGCAGCGCGGCTGCCGGCAACGGGGCGGCCGCGCCTCGGGGCGATGTGCCGGCACCACGCGGCCGGGCCGCAGCAGCCGCCGGGCGCACACGTGGCCGTGGGCAGCCGTGCCGAGCCGAGCCGAGCCGTGCAAAGCCGAGCCGAGCCGTGCTGAGCCGTGCAAAGCCGTGCAAAGCCGAGCCGAGCCGTGCCGAGCCGAGCCGAGCCGTGCCGAGCCGAGCCGAGCCGTGCCGAGCCGAGCCGTGCCGAGCCGTGCCGAGCCGAGCCGTGCCGAGCCGTGCAAAGCCGAGCCGAGCCGTGCTGAGCCGTGCAAAGCCGTGCAAAGCCGAACCGAGCCATGCCGAGCCGTGCAAAGCCGAGCCGAGCCGTGCCGAGCCGAGCCGAGCCGTGCAAAGCCGTGCAAAGCCGAGCCGAGCCGTGCCGAGCCGTGCAAAGCCGAGCCGAGCCGTGCCGAGCCGAGCCGAGCCGTGCAAAGCCGAGCCGAGCCGTGCCGAGCCGTGCAAAGCCGAGCCGAGCCGTGCCGAGCCGAGCCGAGCCGTGCAAAGCCGAGCCGAGCCGTGCTGAGCCGTGCCGAGCCGTGCCGAGCCGTGCAAAGCCGAGCCGAGCCGTGCAAAGCCGAGCCGAGCCGCGCTGAGCCGTGCCGAGCAGAGCCAAGCCGAGCCGAGCCGTGCCGAGCCGTGCAAAGCCGAGCCGAGCCGTGCCGAGCCGTGCTGAGCCGAGCCGAGCCGTGCAAAGCCGAGCCGAGCCGTGCCGAGCCGTGCCGAGCCGTGCTGAGCCGAGCCGAGCCGTGCAAAGCCGAGCCGAGCCGTGCAAAGCCGAGCCGTGCCGAGCCGTGCCGAGCCGAGCCGTGCCGAGCCGTGCCGAGCCGAGCCGTGCAAAGCCGAGCCGTGCCGAGCCGTGCAAAGCCGAGCCGTGCCGAGCCGTGCCGAGCCGAGCCGAGCCGTGCTGAGCCGTGCAAAGCCGAGCCGTGCCGAGCCGAGCCGAGCCGTGCTGAGCCGTGCAAAGCCGAGCCGAGCCGTGCTGAGCCGTGCCGAGCCGAGCCGTGCCGAGCCGTGCCAAGCCGAGCCGTGCCGCACCGTGGTGGCTGCTGCACCCGGCGGGGAGCGGCGAGGACCCTCGGAACCGTGCCAGGTGCGGCTGTGAGTGGGAACAGGGCCAGGGAGGGACAAGAGCCGAGGGGCTGCCGAGGTCTCGGGAAAGGTGGCTTGCTGGGAGACTCTCAGCTGGCTTCTTCTGTGAACCCTTTTATGTCCCCAAACTGATACGTGGGCACTGCTTTGTGGATGCTGAGTTTAAAAAGGTCTGGAAAAGCCCTTCTGTTTCTGTAGGACCCTGGGCTTCTCGGCTGGCTGCAGCCGCCTGCCCGCTGTCCCTGCATTGACCAAACAGCCTCCTGCAGGCTCGGGCTGGGGAAAGTCAGGGACAGATCGGCATTTCTTTGAAGGAGAGATTTCAGTTTTTGCCTGTAGCTTTGAACCTTTTCCCAAATCCCAGGGCACCTGACCCACCCGATCCCGTCAGTCAGCAGCCACAACGCCAGCGCTGAGGTTCGCTCTTCGTCCATGCCGCCGTCCCAAGCAGCACGGGGATGGACGACGTCTGTCCGCTGTGCAGGTATTTGGGTTCTGAGAGCAGCCTGGTCACCCGAGGTCTGCCGTGGGGCACTGCGTGCTGTGGTAAGAAGGGAGCTGTGCAGATACTGTGGGTGAGCTGATGCCTAACGAGCCGGCCTCTCGTTATCTCTGGAGCTGTCAGAGGCAGCAGTCACCCTTGCATGTGAGGTTGTAAAGGACGTAGCAGGGCTGAGCAGGAGCAGCTCAGCTCCGTGCCAGCCCAGGTGGCTGAGAGAAGCTTCTCGGGGCCCGAGCTCGAAGCACATGTTGCGGGCCGGTGTCTGGGTTTCTATTTTCCCAAAGACTCTCTTTCCGTCTCGTTACCTTGTGTCTGTACACCTCTGTATGTGTGAACTCTCAAATACCGAGGAGTTCTTCTCAAAGGTTTGACAGACTCGGGTTAAACTGATTTATGCCACTCTGACGCTTGCTTGGCTAAAATACCTAGAGAAGACCATCATACCTGCCCTGACAGACCGTGCACTAAACCTAAATCAAAAGAGACTGTTCCTTGCCTCTCCTTTTCCTATAACAAATCGCAAACCGTTTCCATTTGTCCGTAGCCAGCACGCTGTTCCCCTTAATGCGCTAAGCTTCCCAACATGATGTTTAGCACATGTTCTTTCGCACTGCCCCCCTCTGCTCAAAGGCAGCCTTATAGTTTGCAAATGGGATGAAACCACTGTGCGGGCCAGTGTCTTGGCTCCGCTCCCGCCGCACTGCGCAGATGCCAGAACCTTTACTGTACCTTCCAAGTCATTATGTATGTTCAAAAGCCTGCCAGAAAGGCTAGGAGGATAAAAGCGACCAAAAAAAAAAATAAATCCCTAATGCACGTAAAGGAGAAGCTCTGTCAGTGAGGCGTGTCCTCCCTGCTACCTGAAGGGTCCTCGCCCATGGCTGGCCTTCACGAGGTGGGTCTCCCCGTGCCTCGGCCTTCTCGGGAACAAAAGGCGTCCTTGCCCAGGGAGGAGACATCCACCCTCCCGTGGGTTTGTCTGGGATGGCTGCCACGATCAACAAACCCGCATCGCTTGTGAGAACCTCAGAGGGATCTGTTGGGGCAAGGTAGGAAATGCTGGGATGTGGGCTCGGTCCCTGCTTAGACACTGGGAGCCTTATCACGGCGATCAAAAAATGCTTCAGAAGAGTTAATGAATGCAAATACAAAGATCTGTGGTTGTCTGTGTAAACAGGGAACCACAGCCATGAGAAAGGATCAAAGGCGAGGTGCTCACCATAAGCCACTAGCGCTCGGGCTGGAGGAAAACTCTGTGCTGGCAGCAAGCGGTGGGGTGTTATGGGGTGCTCAGGGCAGCCCCTGCGGGGACGGAAGCCGTGAACATGTCCCATCACCCTCGCATCTCCAGACACCTCCTCTCAGTTGTTATTGAGATGGCAAAGGTGCCTACCACTGCCTCTGGGCACGAGGAGCCCAGCAGCAGGCAGAGGTGGGCTGTGAGCGCCTGGCAGCAAGGCTCAGCACGTCGGGAGTTGGGATGTGCAGGAGGCGAGGAGAGGGCAGCGAGATGGAAGAAAGGTGGCAGGCTGCGAGGAAGAGGACCAGGGGAGAGAGGAGATAATCAGCAGGAGAGGCGTCCACACTTCTGCTGGCGTACCCAGCCCTCCCAAAACTGCTTGCTGACGTTTTCCTGAGGCAGTCCTTGGCGTTATGTGGGGAAATTGCTTTCCAGCCTGGAAACCTTGCTGACCTCCGGCAGGTGCCCGCGGGGTGCTGCCCGTGGCTCCCCACAGCGCCTGCAGCATCCCACAGCACCCACATCATCCCACAGCATCCCGCAGCACCCACAGCATCCTGCAGCACCCACATCATCCCACAGCTCCCACATCATCCCGCAGCTCCCACATCATCCCACAGCATCCCGCAGCACCCACAGCATCCCGCAGCACCCACAGCATCCCGCAGCACCCACAGCATCCCGCAGCACCCACAGCATCCTGCAGCACCCACATCATCCCACAGCTCCCACATCATCCCACAGCATCCCGCAGCACCCACAGCATCCCGCTGCCGGCTGCCGGGCCCAGCCACGCCTTGCCTGAGGTCTCGGGCTTATCCCGGTGACCTGCGGCTGTTTGCCACGTTCCCGCAGAAGACCTAGATTTTAATGCCAGCTGAGCAGCTGTATAAATGCTTCGTGACATTTCGGAGACAGAATAGATCATGCTGTTCAAGCCTCTTCTTTCAGAAAGCATTCAAATAATACCTTTTCAATTTAAGGGAACTTTATTTGCTTTAAAGATTTTATGATAATTTCCAACAGAGGCCATCAGACAGCCAATCTGCTTCGCTCTTCCCTCTCTCAGGATATCCTGCAGGCCAGCGCTCCCTTTTTCTCTGCAGGATGTCCTCCATCATACCCACACTCCTCCGCATTCACAGCTTCCCAGGGTCTTCAAAATCCTTCCGATATCGAAGCAGCTATCCTAGCTATTAACCTGCCCTTTATAAATGCATACAAGCCTCTCCAGCCTATGCCTGTCCCACTGTCTCGGGGCCACACAAAAAAAGCTAAAAGCATCATCAAATTTGTTAATTGGTATCTACCGCAAAACTTGTGTGCTGAGATTATGCCGTCTTATTTAATGGGACTACTCCCTTGGCCTCAAAGTTTAAGGCAAAGACCGCAGAAAACTAATGAGCTTCACAAAGGCCTACAAGTCAATAGAACTGGGCTCACTACGCTGACTGGAAGAATTAGCTTTAGAATGAAGTTTTCTGCAGGAAAAAAAATAAAATAATGAAATGGTTTGAGGTCTAGAGATGGTCACACAGCTCCAGCTCCCTGGGAAAGGCAGCTGAGGTGACACGTGCGTGACAAGGGGCCCATGTCAACCTGGTGGAGACCACGTCCCCGCTCCTGCTGTGCCCCAGGACAGAGAGGGTGACCTTTCTGTCCTCAGATCAGCTGCTGGTCCTGCTTTAGGAGTGTCCGGGCAGCGAGCAGGTCACCTCCCCATGCTGGAGCCCTGTCCTGGTGCCTCCTAGGCCAGGCACGGAGATGGGAGGTTGTCCTGGCACGCAGGGACAGCTTGCCCACTGGCACGTTCCTTCTGCCCCCACGGGGCCACGTCAGCTCCATGCCTGTGCTAGGGCCGGCTTCTCTGCCTTTCCCCCAGATATATTCAAATTCATTGCTAAGAAGTACAATTATGAAAATGTATTCTTCCCCCAAAGCTTTGAAGCATGGAAAACTGGCTGTTAAATGCTGAAATATTTACTTTGCTTTTTCAGATTAGGAGCTGGCAGTGAGCGGCACTCAGCTTTATTAAAATGAGAGCGCTCTTACACATGGTCTCAGCTAAAAGGCAACCTGCCCT
This sequence comes from Anser cygnoides, assembly GCF_040182565.1. Lineage (NCBI taxonomy): Eukaryota > Metazoa > Chordata > Aves > Anseriformes > Anatidae > Anser > Anser cygnoides. The sequence continues at coordinate 21,052,270 of NC_089885.1, read as the reverse complement.
TTCTGCTCTGTCCCACACAATAACTTCTAATTAGTGAGAAATATCACTCAAATGCTAGCCTTTCTTTGTTTAAAAACAAACAATGTATCACAGTTGATAAGAATTTAAAAACAGATAAACAGTGGTTGCTATTTGCATAGGACCTACAAATTAAGTGCACTCTGTGCAGTCATAAAGGAGGCACAAATTGGTCTCAATTCCTTTTCAGAGCTGTGCAGACATTAAGACTAATGTTGCTGAAGCAAGAGGCTGAATGAGGAGGGCTTTCTTAAAACCAGCGTGGGTTTTGCCTCCCTTCTGGCAGACACTGGCTTGTTCTTTGCCCCGAATCCTCCCAGTTCATTTTTTAAACCTCTTAAGCAACTTATCTTTCAGTATCTCTCTTTGGAGACCCTCATACATCATGGCTAATTTTAGGTTGCCACCCAGAGAGGATTTTGCAGTTCAAGCCTGGTGTTACGGTCTGTTGAATGGCATGAAGAGAATGGCCAAGTCTTGGGTGGCATTTATCATGTATGTGAGGAGAATTTGCTAAAGAAAATAACGCGGCAGAATTTGGATGGATGAGGCTGAGGCGAGGGCCCACAAGACAAATGTACAAAATCCTACGAGGTGGAGGGAAGCCCAAGCATTTCTTCGTCAGCCCAGCCTGGGAACCTTTGTGGTGGTAAGGGCATCACCCGGGGCTGGATTCTGCCACCAGGCCCCGACCGTGGCGGTGCTGGGACGGAGGGGACAGCAAGGGACACGTGGGGTCGGCAGGATGACGGACCCCAGCGCCTTGGATCGCGGGCACGGCGCCGAGCCTGGGGCAGGCCCCAGCCGCAGAGTGTCTCCAGTGATTCCCAAGTGTTTCTCCAACGATTCCCAAACGGAGTGGGTCGATAAGGTTTTATATTGCCGTGCCAGCACTGCCTCACTGAAAACAGGCCTTTCCACAGGAAGAAGTTACCTCCAGTTAAGTTTCCTTTGGAAGAAAGAAACATTTTGGTAACCTGGCTGGAACGGAGCATGTTGATGTTTTTAATCCCTTGATGGCTCTTAACTTCAAAATATTTGTCAAGCCGAGTTCAGAATGAGATAAGAAGCACACTGCGTGGGATCCCTGACTGCCTGCACGTCAGCAGAGTCACCCGGCGCGGCCTGCGGGGTCCTGCAGCTGTGACAGAGGATTTATGGCTGCAGAGGAGGCGCTTCAGCCTTGTGTTAAGGACCGCGATGTTCTGCTCGGTTTTCAGTCGCTGTCCTGCCACGTGGCATTAATCGCATCGCTCGTGCCCTGGGTGCCACGCAGCCTCACCTCCGTGCCCACGGCAGGCACCGCGGGCCAGGCTCCTGCTGCGCGGCCGCCCAGCCCCAGCAGGCTGCTCTGGTGGAGGATCCGCATCACGTCCTCCCCAGGGAACTGAATCAAGGGGATTTTTGCCACCTTCTGTCACTCCGGAGTGTGTGTGGTCGCTTGTGAGCAGAGATCTCATTTTCTTGGGTGAGCTGTGCGCGAGAGCCCCTGGAGCAGCCGGTGACAGCCCTGGCACGACGGGGAGCACGAGGAGTGGGCATGGAGGGGGACCGACACTAGATGAGATAAACTAACCTGGAGAAAAAAAGAAAAGGAAAAAAAAAAGAAAGCTGAGAGGCAGACAGAGTACAGAAAATGAGAGTTACCAGGAGATTTTTAAATACAAAGCCGGAGCCAGCCCAGAAGGAATGTACACAGAATGCATGAAAATCTCTTCTCCTCCTCTGACAAAGAGCGTTTTCCGCAACCTCAGCTCCAGAGCTTCGTGCCTGCGCTCTCTCTTGCGGCCGGGGGGAAGGGAGGCGGAGGGCAGGCTGCAGGCATGCCAGCTATTGATGTCTTTTCCAAAGGCGCCACAAGCTTTCTTCGCCGCTTAAAACCCCAAATCAGATTTCATAGGTTCTCCCCTCGCCTCCTCAGTCATACGGAGAACAAAGCCAGACCCCCCGGGAGGGGCTGACCCGCACCCCCCCCCCCGGCTGGCACCTCCTCGTCCTCCCTCCTGTGGGGGCTTTTTGGGGTATGCCCGCAGCCAGGCTTGGCCCTGGAGGCGGCTGGGGTCTTCCCTTCCTGCTACCCACTGTCCTTTCCTCCGCAGTCACCACGTGTGTGTGTCCCCAAGGTGAACGCTTGCAAAGCCGCAGCTGGTCAAAGGCTCTAGAGCAGGCAGCTGTGCCCTGAGCTGTCCACGCATTTTGGCCAATAACTCCATTCTTCCTCCAAGCTGCCACGAGCGAGGCAGGTTTCTGAGCTGGCCCCTCACAGCTGGTGGAGCGGCCCCGCTGCCTCCTGGCAGCAGCAGGAGCTGAGGTCCCTGCGTGAGCAGCCTGGCACACCCTCCCGACAGCCTCGGCAGGCGCACGTCCAGCCTGGAATATCTCGGCCGTGTCCTCCAGCTGGGCTATTTTTGCTTCAAAGTTTGAGGTTAAGTAGATAAAGACAACCTGGAGGTTTTGGGGTCTGAAAGCTGAGAGATTTGTTGCGCTGGGAAAAGTCTGGTAATATGATTTTGGAGTGCTGCAGCTCAGCCAGCTCAGTCTGGGCACTGAAAATGTGTTTCAGTTATTCTCAGCGTGAGCAAGTGCCAATGAGTAAATTTTAGGGAAATGAAATTGTTAATTACAGATTACTGTTGCGAAACTTTGAGACTGGCAAACTCCAGCAGGTGTCAATGGAGCGTGCAGTTTTAGGGGCTAGTTCTCTGCATGCTGCCCCGTACTTAAAGCCAGCTGGGTTTCTTCTCCCTGCCACCTGCGCTCGCTGCGGGGTCTCTACAGCCACCCCTTTTCCTGCACCTAACCTGGTGCCTTTGCTCCCCACCTTGCCACTGTGCAGGAAAACCTAAGGCTGGTCGTACTTCTATGTTTGTTTTATTCTAAGCAACACCATTGGCTTGATAACAATCCTAATACATGTTGTTGGTGCTTAACTTCCAGCATCTACCTCCCTAAAATTCCCTTACAGCTACCCACAGGCATGGACCTGATGCCATCTTTCCATTATCTGACCATACTGAAGGCTTAAAAGCTGCGGCTCTGTAATATTTCAGGAAAAATATCATTTTTAACAGCAAGATGATAAGGCTTCCAGGTTTCAATGGCAGAAGACATGAATGATTTTTTTGCCTAAAGAATTAAACCTAATGAAAATGCAGTATTTCCTTCAGAAACAAGAGCTCCCTCCTAGCCAGAAGGAGGATGGAGAAGGACACGTGCCCCAGATTAGCTACAAACGATCAGACCTGCCAAAAGGCAGAACACTAGCTGTCCTTCTGCAGAGAGGGTTTTGTGTAATCCCGTCGTATTTACTGGAGCTCTGGAGATTCTCCCACTGGAAGCAGATAGGCAGGCAGTGTGGAGGTGGCATTATGCATTTCTGTTTGCCAGAATACCATTATTATAAAAGGAAAATCCTAATTAGTAGAAGTCATGAATTTCTAAAAGTCAACCTATTGGCACGGGCTTGGAGGGGGAGCAGTGCTAATTATTGATTATTTTGATTTACCACTCCCTCCCTGCGCTTGCATCAAAGACGCTTGCCGGGAGGAGCTGCCCGGATGGAAGGTGGGAGCAGGGACTTTTCTTCCCAGCACATCCATCGGCTTCACCCGCTGCGCGGCGTGGCGCCGCCCGGCCCTCGCCCCCCGCTGCATTTCTCGGCGGGACGCTGGCGCAGAAAGCAGCCCAGCTGCGGGCAGCCCCGGCGTGGTGCTGGGGCACCCCGGTGGAAAGATGAGAGCTTGTCTCCTCGTTCCTTGCGGCAAAGAGGTTCTCTCGGAGTGCGTTCGAGCTTTTAATTTTCTAAACGCCGAGCAGAAAGGTGGGAGGACGCAAGTCCTCTGTTTAGCAGGGCTGAGCTGTGAGTGCAGGCTGGGAGGGCGATGCTGCGGCGTCCGGGCAGCTGGACGTGCTGGCGAACCTGCACTGCGCCGGTGAGGACAAAACCTGTTGCCTGCGAGTCAGAGTTACATCTGCGGGCTGTGATGGATGTAAAGCGTTTAAGTCAGAACACAGCAGCCGCAGAATAGCAAGCCAGCCGAGCACTCTTCAATCCACTTTATTGATTTATTCCCTTCACTCCCGTCCCTAATGCTCCTCTCAGCTCTACGTGGCTCAATGCAGCACAAATTAACAGAGCCCACAAAAGCCCTCTGAAGCCATTCCCCTGATTAACAGGTCTGTAGTGCTGAAAGATATCTTCATTTTAATAACCTGACACTAAATGGATTACAGCCATGAAACCGAATTCATGTCGTTCCCCAAAGGGAGAAATGGCACATATTTTTATATGCTGTAGGAATTGCCAAAGATCAGGACAAATGATTCAAATAAGGATCAAAGAGGAGAGAGAAAAGTTAGGAGAGGAAGGACAAAGCTCTGCAGGGGCTCGCTGGGGGCTCTGTGACGGCTGGGTGGCGCGGGTGCCGGTCAGCGTGCCAGGCTTCACCGAGGCTAGCACCCTGCTGGGGCATCCCACCGCTGGGCTGGCATTGCTCCCGAGCTGCTGGGGGTGCCCCGAGCTGGGGCCGATGTGTTCTCACCTCCCCGTTAGAGGCTGGCTTATCAGCCGTGCTCTGCACCAGGGCACTTTCGTTTAGCCTGGAGCAACCCCAGGAGGTGGGGATGAGTCCTGCCGGAGGTGCCCCAGCTGCCATCCCCAGGCCGTTCGTGAGCTTGGCACCGTGCGCAGGAGCCAGGCTGGGAGCAGAGCAGCAGCGGGCAGCAAGCACGTGTCTGCTTCCCAGGTCACCCCAAAGCCCCACTTTCAGTCTCTCACCAGGACTGAAACCCCATAAAATGCCAGTCTGCTCGGTCAGGATGGAACTCTCCCAGCACAGGATGCCTGGACATTATCCAGAGGCCTCAGTTGGGCTCAGACCCCTAGCTGGCCTGCCGAGCACGGGACCCTTGGATGTAACAGCTTGTTGGGCCTCACCGAGCCTTCCCCAGCTCTCCAGGAGAGCACCCAGGCTGCTGGCTGTGTCGGAGGAGCTCGGAGGACGGTGAGCATCTCTTCCTGCCCAGCTGGCCGGGGCAGCTGAGCTGGGAGGCCGTGTTCCCTGCTGTCCTCACCTGCAGCCCTGCTGTCACCCCAGATAACCTAAGGCCAGGGGAAGGGGAGCGAAAGCTCCAGAGCCGGCTAGGTAAAGACAGGCAGATTATAAGGTGTTTATGCTTTTGCAAAATTAAAGTCTTGAAGGCGAGACAGGTTTACATTGGCAAAGAATTAATGGTTTGATGTAGCACAAGGGGACAGCAAGAGCAGAGAGAGGGGCCATCTATCAGTATGCACTGATGGCATAAAGGAAGGAGATGCAGGCATAAATCAGGTCCTGCGCAGGAAATAAGCAGGATGGATGACAGGCAGTAGCTGGTGATCTGTTATTCCCACAGTGCGCCAGAAGATGCAGAAAATGTGGTTGGGTGTTTTGAGACCTCATTTCACTAAGCACACAGTGGTGTCTCCAGGCTGGGTGAAGCCTTCCCTGCACTCAGAAGTGCGCGGTCCCCAGGACAGGGGCAGCAGAGCGGGGATGTGTGTCCCCACTGGCCTACAAGGATGCTGCACCTGTGCCCGGACCCTAACCCTGACCCTATCCCCGTGCCCAGGTGCCACCTCCACATCTGTGAAAGGAGCAAGCCCAGCCCAGCACGACCTCAGGCAGAGGATGCTTCTCCTGCCCCGAAGGGTGGCTGAAATGGGTTGGGGAAGCTCAGGCTGCCCCGAAGGGACCTTTCTGCACATGATCGTCACGGCCAGGCCCTGCCTTGCCCACGCTGGCACCAACACTCTGCTCCTCCTGTTGTCTTTCCATCCATTCCTGGGAATGGGGGCACTCCCCAGGGACGAGGAACCACCGCCGGGCTGGGGTCTGGTCCTGGCGACGAGCCCCATCTCCAGTTTGCAAGTCCCTGCTTCTAAGACTTTGGGCCCAGTTTATCTGGTTATTCTCCAGACCTCCCGGAGCAGCCTCTTGTGCTGCTCCGCACTTCAAAGGGAAATGAAACCTTACACATTTAATTGAAGCCAATTTCCTCCCTGTTGTCGGGTTAGTGAGGGGGGATTAATGGGGGCCAAGGCTCAGTCCTCCGGAGACACCCAAACATTTCAACACGCAGGACGACACTGGAAGGGTGGAAAACACGATGGGGAGCTGGAGGTGGTCGGGGCTGATCAGGAGCAGCTGAGCTACATAAATCTCTGAAGCTATCAGGAGCTGCTACCTCCCACCCCCAAACTTTATTCAAGCTATGCTTTTTGAAGGAAACCTGAAGCAATTATGCTCTCTTTCATCAGATGTCCTGCCGTCAATTTAGGTCCTGCTTAGCGATATCATGGGGAAATGAAGGATGGAGGAGGCTTCTGCAGACTTGTGCAGGGCTGGGACGGGCATGGTGCAGTTCACAGCGAGTCCTGCTCCATCCCTGCTCACGGGGTCGGACACTTTCCTCTCGTCTCAGCTCCATCGGACACCATCCCACCCTCAGCCTGCCCTGGTGCTTGTCTGTGCCATTCCCCAGAGGACGTAGGATGCTTTATCAGGGACAGAAGAGTGATGCTGTGACACGGGACAGCTCGAGCCCTCTGCCCCTTGGCCGTGCCCTGGCCACTGCTGCTCCTGGTGCTCAGAGCAGGGTCAGCCCTGGAGCAGAGGGAACGCCGCAGCTGGGCGCTGCTCCACCCCGCGATAAAGCAGAGCCAGTGACAGATTACATGCTGGCTGGGAAAACTGTGAGATCAGTGTTTGTTTGGACAGTTTAAGGGTTGCTTTGAGGCCCCACGAGAGCCAGCTGCTATCAACAAGCGGCCAGCACAGCCACCGCAGGGACTTCTCGTCCCGGAGGCCCAACCTGCGGGGTCCTGCAGCCTCTCTCCTGACCGGGGGCTTTTCTGGGGGGTTTTCCCACCCACCCTGGGGCCTGGTGCTCTGCTGGTGACAGCTGCGGGGCAGCAGGGACCGCAGCCCTCGGTGCTGCCCTGGGCCTTGATGCTGGGGCAGTCCCACGCCAGGAGCTGGCGCAGAGCCCGCGGTGCCCCCACGTGCCCCCACCAGAGGCATGTGCAAACAGCGCTCACGGCAGGGTGACTTCTGGCCAGGACACCTCCTGGCATCCCAAATGAAACGCAGCTGCTTCTTTTGGGGGAAAATGGGTGAATAAATGGCTGCTGGAGGTGTCAGAGCAGCGGGATGGTGCGGTGGAGCAGGGCAGCTGGGGAGGAGGCTCCGGGAGCGGGCGGGAGGCATCCTGCCTCAGCATCACCTCACCTCTGCTGCCTCCTCCGGGCTGAGGGCAGCGCTGGAGTGGGGACGGATCCATTTCCTACTGACCCGGAGAAAAACATCACCCAGCACCCATCCGCCTTGCTGGCTGCAGACAGGACCCACCGCACATGGGGCACTTACATCTCCACCGTGCCATCAGCGTGTCCCCAGGTCCCCTGGTGTACTGTGGCGTCTTTTTCCAAGGAGGGCTTGGGAATGTCAGCACCAGGAGCTGCTGGGAGCCCCCGGGCTCCATCTGTCTGCGGCCTGGGGGATGCCTGGGGTGGGACAGGGTGCCCAGAGCACCTCGGTCCTCCTCCACTGCGCAGGGTCCCACCTGGGGCTGGACGGGGATTTCTCTCCATCACAGTGCTGCAGACCAGGGCTGTGAGCGCTCAGCCCCCCTGTGCAGCCCCAAACTGCCACCCCCTTGTCCCCACTCATGGGGCCGGCCCCTGCCCCCTGCACAGCTCCTGTTCCTGGGCCCTGTCCCAGCAGTGGAGCACAAACCAGCCCAAGCTGTGGCAGGCAGCGGTGTGGGATGCGGAGCTCGGCCCCTCTCTTTGGGCACTACCTCACCTCTTATTTTTGCTGCACAGACTGAGCCTAAACCCATCCCCTGCTGCGCGACTCCAGCCCACAACCATTAACCCTGCAGCTATAAAACATGACTTGGTGTTTAACAACCACACGGCGAACCACAGAGATACTAAAAACTGCACTGCAATTCCCAAGCCAAGGGCTGCAACTGGCAGTAATTAGTTCCTGCTCAGACAACTTTAGTTGGTGCCACCAGGTGGTTACAGCCTGCATCTCCGCTCCGGCACCACGAGCTGGCTGTCCCCTAACGCCACCCGGCCCCGCACCGGGGAGAGGACAGGCGCTGTGTGGGGACGTGGGCATCCAGGGGCAGCGGGGACGGGGTCCCCTGCCTTACTGCACGGTGTGGGGACGGTTCGAAGGATGGAGGTGTCTCATCCTGCCACCAAACGTAGCTGCTGGCGTGGGATGGATGAGGGGCCATGGAGAAAAAGGGCATTGCATGAGCACTGCTGGGGCTGACTGCTCGCTGCTCATTGACATAACAGTGCGCTAAACGAGGCTGTCCCCAAACAGGCACCCACTGGATGCCTGGGTGGCACTGGGGGGACACCGGGAGGACCTGGGGCATCGCAGGCTCTGTCCTCGGAAACCCCGCACCTGGTCCCCAGACAGGGAGGGAGGAGGAGGCTGGAAGAGGGGAAGGGCAGAAATGACCTCAGCGATAAACACTCCGTGATAAAGCGCCTTTCTGGGCTTTTCAGCAGCCCTTATTGCCCACGGGAGAGTTGAGCCGCATAGAGCGCTTTTCATACGGTACATCCTGCCCGTCCTCCTGCCCGCCCGGCTCCGCCGCTGCCCCTCCGTCTCTCAGCGGCCCGACAGCGCTGGCTTTATTTTTTCAGGGTGGAAGAAAGCAAGAAACCTTTGATGGCAGGAAGCGGTGGAGAATATTTTCTCCTCCTGAAATAAAAGATGAAATTTTCCAAGCATCTCCCCTTCTGCAGCCCCCCCTCCCCGGCCTCCCGGCCTCCCCCTGTCCTCAGCAAGGTGAAGGCTCTGGCAGAGCCGGCTGTCATCTTTTCAACACCTCGTTCTCCGCTCGCCGGGTGCACGGGGAGTGCCTCTTCCTGTTTACACACCTCCGCTCTCAGGCAGGAGGCGAAACAAAAACAGCTTTCATTCAGTGGGGGCAGCGGGGAGCCGCAGCAGCCTGGCCACGAGCCGGACGGCGGTGTCCCTCCTGTCCCTGCACCCAGCGCCCATCGCCCCAGGGGGCCGAGCTGCTCCTCCGGGGGCCCCGGAGTGCTCCAGGTCCTGCTCCCTGCTCCCTGCTCCATGCCGGTGCCTGCCCGGTCCCCGTTAGCACCCAGCACCGTAGGTTGTAACACAATGTTTTTCCAATGATGTGCCTGAGCTCGTTCTGAGGAGCGCAGGGTGCTGAGAGCCTGACCCCTGCGTGCCGTTTGCTCTGCGGTTTGTTAAGGGCTGGGCCCACCCAGCCCTGCCTGTGCACCCCAGGGACGGGGCGAGCAACCCAGCTGCAGCATATCAGAGCTGCCGAGCTTTTAATTGGAAAGAGAAGCTCTCCCACACTTCTCCTCTAAGAGGGGCTGCTCTCTGCCCAAGGGTTTCACCTTGGGGCTGTACTGCAGGGAGTTTCACAACCGCTCTGTGTTTGGGAAGGTGCCGGGGTGCAGCCCCCCAGCACTGCATGTCCGTGTGCGCACCGACACAGCGCACACCAGAGCCGCTGTCCTCTGCTGGTCCCGTGCCCATGGACACATCCTTCTCCAGGTCTGTGCTGTCTTCCAAACCCACTGTACAAAACCCAGGACCAGGGCCCTGTGAAGTGCTTCCCTGGGGTGCGCAGGGTTAGTGCGGAGCTTCTGGAGAGCGATGGCCCCGGCTGCACCTTCCCGTGCAATGTGCAGCACTGGCTGCGGGCAGCACGGGGCAGCAGGGCCAGCGGGCACCTCGCTACGTGCCGAGGTGGGTGCAGGACTGAGCAGAGCTGAGGAGCTGCCTCCAAAGCCAAAGCATTGCTGGGGCCGGCTCCAGGGGGAAGGAGCTCGTGGCAGGCACGTGGTGGGCATCGCTCCTGCGCCCTGCTCCCTGGGGCACGTGGAGGGGAGCGGGCTGAGCTCCTCACAGCTGCCAGCGAGGTGCCTTTATTCATATATCATCAAAGTCACATCTCCTCAGATGTGACAGAAAACATGCGTGTGAAGGAAAGAAGTAAAGTGTGCTGAGCGGGGCGGGATTTTTGTGCTACTTGGGGGACTGTGTCCTACTTTCTGGTGCTTCTTCTCCTCCTGACAATGCTCCAAGGGCGCAGCCCCCGAGGACGCCCAGCCCTTGACCTTCTCAGGGAGGCAGAGCTTGCTCAGATGCAGCCTCCCCAGCGGATCCCGGGCTGGCATCTGAATTAAGGATGTTGATTGCGCTCCGATTCTAATTTACTCAACTCGCTACTAGGAAGTCATCAGAAAAGATGTTTTAAAATCATTCAGGGAAAACTCAGAGCATAAAATTTTAATTGCCACCTTGTGAAATGAGGTTCTCCCGGGCTGGCTGAGCCTGGCTGCCCGACCAGAGGTGGTGGTGTGGGGACAAGGTCGCCGTCTCACCGCGGGGCAGCGTGGGTGGCAGGGGGACGTGGGTGGCAGGGGGGCGGCTGCCGTGCACCTTGACATCCACCAGCAGTTTGGGACGAGCATTTTGCCTCTGACACCAGCAGCAGCCCCAGGTCTGGCACTCCGGGCACCCTGCTCCCAGCACAGCCCAAACTTTCACCTCTTCAGCAAAGCCCTTCTGTACTTGTAACGGGTGCCACCTTCACCTCCAGAGTCCGAGTGAATTATTCATAGTAACCTGTTTAATAGAATAATTCTACTTGGTTTCAGATTGAAAATAGCCTACGAACAGCTTTCAATTTTTGTGATGTAATTCAGACCATAGAATAAAAAATACCTTGTTCCGTGTCCTGAGCAGGACGAATGCCGAATGCTGGTTGTATTGGTGGTGGTGGTGCCTGGGCACACAGCCTGTGGGGTCTGCTACCCCTGCCTGTGCCAGCATCACCCCCTGGGGGCTTGCTGTGGTGACCTGCCTGCACTCTCCTGCAGGGCTGTCCATGCTTTAGAAGGCTTTTTTCCCCACTTCCCCCCCCCCCCTTTTTTTTTTTTCAATAATGAAATCAAGTTATGCTTTCCGCAAGAATGCTATTATATTTGCAGATAAAGCCTGACATTCATTTCAGATTATCTTAGGTAGGGATTTTGGGCAGAAACCCAGAGAGGTCTCAGAAAGTGGAATTAGCCCAGCCCCTGGCTGACATAAGTTCAAGCCCTGCTAATAGATGCTTCTGAGCTGGGCTGCTGCCAGCCTGATCCCGTGCCAGGACACCCTCGCTATGCAGAAGAGGCTGCTCCTGCTCCTCCGGTGGGTGGATAGCATCGTGGTTTGGGTGAGCGAAATCTCCATTCTCTCCCCGTACAGCTCCCTGCATTTGGAACTAATTCCTCAGGCAGCTGTTACAAGCTACTGACTTCAGAAGCCGGGCTGAACAGGGGATAATTATTTCTGCTGCAGCCAAAAATACATTAGACCTTTGGTTTGGCTTTGAATATTCTTATTAAGCATCACAAAACCGAGGATATTTGAAAGAACAACACAAAGCCAGCCCGAACCTCCCAGCAGCCTGTCCCCATCCAGCGCGGGGCGGCTGCTGCGGGCGCCGTGCAGCCAGGCGCAGAGGGGAGCTGTGCGTGCGCATACCTGCCGACCTCACATCAGCGAGTCTGTGAGTGGAAGAGGGAAAGGAAATACATTTGGCATCAAAACGTACTGCCCGTGTGGGGCTCCCTGTGCCATCAGCCCCTAAAGCTGAAGGAAATAGAGCTGGGAGTTCCAGCTCCCTTCCTGAGCTCTGTTTTCCTTTCTCTGTCTGCTGACGAGCATGCTAATACCGCTGCTTGCCCCTAGCAGCAATGACATGCCTGCCGAGCTGGTCTGCAGTGAAGACTGGTCCGTCCTTTTCTCTTGCTCCAAACCCAGCAAGACCTCAAATGACTTCCAGCGGAGGTCCCTGCCTTGCCCCCCGCACCTTTCCTCTGGGCAGAAGGACTAAACGAGGTGCCACAGCTGGCGCGTGCCCTTTTCGGTTCTGTAAGCTCTTCAACTTGTCCAGCTGGCTCCCTGAACACACACAGAGGATGCTAAAAGCCCTTACAGAAGTGCGTCCTCTGCAGAGCCGCTGGCCTGTTCCTGCACACAAAGGACACTTGGATTGAAAGGCTGGGAGCAGAGCTGAGGGGGACCCCATTAGAAATCCCCAGCAGTGAATAAAGTGTTGCCAGTCCACAGGCAAAAACCACATTAGCTCCCCAATGCCAGCAAGGAGTTACTGAGGTCTTGAGATGTTACTCCAGCTCTCTGCCTTCCTATTTACACTGTGCTCCTCTGAGCCCCGGCACGGTGCAGCAGATGAGGGACCATTTATGTCGGAAACGCCACCAGCTTCCTACGTCCTGCAGGGAGACGCCTTCCCCTCTGAGCTCTTCACGTCTGCCAGGCAACGCCGTCCCCATCTCCCTGCCCTTCCCAAGACGCTGCTCCGCTCTCCCAGATGCCGAAAGTGTGACCATGCCACAGGTTTATCTTGCCTCCATTTGACCCACCCGTGACAACGCCTTCTTCCACAGCAGCACAGCAGAGGGAATTAAAGCTCAACAGTGTCTCCATGTCACTGAGCCTTCAATCTGCTGTGCAAATAGCCCTGGTGTGTGGCTTGCTTGGCCTCATCTGCTTGGAATTAATATTAATTCCAAAATGAATGTAGATTGCCATCCACTTTGCTACTCACAGGGACTCAGATTAGGCTATCAATCTCCATCTGAAGCAAAGCACCTCGCACCCTCCCATCCCAGTGCAGACAGACCAAACGAAAACCTGAGATCTATTTTCTGGGTAAATGCTGCTTTGATTGTCCCAAAGTTGGGGCCAAGAGCACGTGCCTGCTGATGGCAGGAAGGGAGGCCGCATAAGTCATTTATTTTTTTCAATTTAAAATACAGAGATGTTCACAGGAAATGTCTGTAAAAACGACAAGGAGCCCCGAACACCTGAAGGCAAGCGGGAAGAGAGAAGTGCTGTTCGTCTGGCACATCAGTGGCCCAGGACCTGGAGAGGAGCCCTGCGCCGGCTCACGATAAATTGTTCCACATGTGCAAAGTAATTCCTGCTCCAGGAGAGGGACCTGGCCCTGGCCAGGTGGAGAGCCAGCCCCTGCGGGGTAAATGCTTAGGGTGTTGTGGGGCTGGCTTCACGGGGACAAGGGGTGTCCCCAGGCGGGTGGGAGTGTGTGGCTGGGGCAGGTTGAGTAAATCCAAGGTTGTGAATGCCTTCTAGCCCCCTATGTCCCCCTAACAGCGGTCAACACATCTCGGATGCTGGGTGACACGTGCTGAGGAAGAAGAGGCTGACTGGCTGAAGTCAGCCCGTCCCCAGCAAAGACACTCTCCTCCCAGAAGAACACCACAAGTTTGCAACTGGAAATCAGAAAATGACTCTGTCTTCCCCCTCATCCTTCCTCTGAGCAAGCTCCTGGTCTTATGCAATTATTTACCTGCTGGTAAGAGGCAAATCAAATATCATTAAGGCAAGCCTAGCAGCAAAGAGCCGGATGCTGGCTGTCAGAACTGCACTTCTCTGCAACGCGATACGAAGCAGCGCGGACGCTCCCCTTTCCCTCGGATACACTCGTGGCACCGCGAGTATCCCTGAGTATCTCCTAACCAACATATCAATTAAGTTACACTTCGGCTAGCGTGTGAGCGCGTATGGCGGTATTGATCCTAAACCACTGCAGTGTGCAGAGTCTATAATAGCTTCAGATGAGACATCCCGGCCAGGGAAGCAGGATCTTCGAGCATCTGATGGATCAATAGCTTTCATAAACCAGACTGAAAAATAGGGGAGAGTAATAATGGTAACAGAAGCGCTGGGCTACACTTACAGAAGAAAAACAATTTGAGGAGGACCAAATAGCAACATTGATCATGCCACTGTTTTCCCATTTTTGTCTTTCTTTGCGAAAGTGTTCAGCAAGCTCCAGACAATATAAACCTTCACTTAAGCCACAGTGCAATTAGATGCTAAACATTGTATTGTTGCTTTTTATGTTTCAAGTGTGCTTACTTAGTGCGCTATTTAGAGATAATCTCGTTTTAATTAAGTAAATCACACGGGCAGCCCCCCTCCTGTCCCTGCACCGACAAATTGTCAGCCCCAGCACCGCTTCTAGGAGCAATCTTCAGCTTTGCAGCTGTGCCCGTACCGCGAGGCTGGCTGGCAGGGCTGATGTCTGGCACAATGCCGTAGCCATCCGTGGAGGTGACGGCACGTTCAGGCATGGGGAGATGTTCCCAGTCCCTGGGCTGGGAAGCCAAGGGGCAGCCTTCGATAGCATCTGCTTGACAGGGGTGACACAGCCCCACGGCAGCTCGCAGTCTGGGAGCAACGAGCACCGGCCGCAGCAGGCTGGAAGAATGATGTGCAGCGCTTTGGGTGAAATGTGTGCTGTTCTTGGCCGTACCTGAGCAGATGATATCTCTTGGAATACACCTGACTCTATTTTTTTTATAGAGATCCGATCTACAGTTGTTGACAGGTTTTGCCAAACAATGTCAGGACCAGGGCACTCTGCAGGATGCACCAGGTGGGGTCTGAGACCCTGGGCTACAGGGGAGTCTTGCACGGAGCGTGTCGGGCAGCCTGTCACGGAGTTCATAAAGTTTATGGAGTCTTTGAGCTGTCAGTGTCTGTCTGATCCTTCATCAAGGCCTGCAACAAAACTGCCAGGGAAAATACATTTGCTAGTTAGAGGCAGCTGGTGGAATAACGCAGGGTGCCAAATACCTGGGCAAAGCTGGCAGTGGGAACGGTAATGGGGAGGTGACCTCATCAAGAACTGGGCTAAATCCAGGGAATTTTAGATTTAAAAGGAACATTTTGCAGAAAAACTGTCATGGAAGTTTCCATACGTATAGAAGCAATCAAAACACAGCTCTGTGGTTCAGGAGGGTTTTATCGCCCATCCAGAGAAAAATCACGCCTTGTCACAGTAACAGGCAGAGTTACTCCACGGAAGTACCGCAGAGATGTCCTGAGACTGCAAGGCAGGTACAAGGCCCAGGGAGCCCCGGCAAAAGACGAGATGTCAGGGGGTGCCAGAGCCGGCCCTCTTCATGCCGTGGGCAGGATCACGCTGTCTCCATAAATAAGTTGCTGTTAATGTCTCCCCGTCCCTGTCGCAGCTGAGGGCAGCGAAGAGCGATGGCGCTGACGACTGGCACAAGCAACGCTCCCTGCCTCGAGCCTCGCGTTCACCTGGGCTCGGGGCCCTGCTTTGGCTCGCCCCGGACCTGCACCTGCCCCGCTGCGGCAGAGATCTCCCAAACCGAGCCCCCGTCGGCCGCCTCGGTACTGCTCTGTTGGGCTGGGACAGTCCTGGGAGAGGTTCAGCCCTTTGAGCTCCACCCGGCTAAAGAAACTCCTGAAATCTCTTTTTCTCCCCATTGCTTCAATCCCACGCACTCCACGGAGCCGCAGGAAAAAAAGTGGCCATCTGTTTGGAGTTTGCTTTGAAAAGCAAAAGAAAGCAGTCTCCTCGGACAGCATCTCCCAGAACCTGTTACTCATCCGCTGATCCTCCGCAGCCTTGGCACAGGGAGCACCTCAGTAACGATTTTTCAGAAAGCCAGAGTCCAGGAGAGACCCCGGTTTACAATTATTCTTCAGTTACATAGGTAATTTTAACTGGGATTAGCTGATCCTGTAAAGTAATTGAAGCCAGGAGGTCTGGGGCTGCTGCACTGTTATTATCACCATATGCCATTGGAAAAACAATGGGTGATGGCTGTCTTTTAAAGTGGTTTTCAAAACCCTCTAATTCAGGCTTTCCAGGTACGAAAGGAGAGTGAAATTTGACAGGCAGGGACGGGGAGAGGGATGGCTCTAGAGACAAATGAACAGAAAAACAAAATGGATCAAGGCGGACAAAGGGGGCGTTTGGAGAGGCGGTGAGGAGCGGAGCTGCTCCCTGGGCCGAATTCCTGCGCAGACAGCAGGGGCGCCTCGCTCGCCAGCCTGATCCCCGTGCAAAATTCATGGCTGCTTCTTCTGGGAGGGCAGCACTCCTCCTCCGTACCTTCCGATGAAAACAGCTATCCGGTGACTAACGTGGTGCGACCACCTCCCCTCGCTGTCCCGTGATGCTCGGGTATGTTTGGTCCCCCAGCCTGGCAGTGGCGCTGGGCCAGCTCACCGAATGGGGGGGTCCTGAGCGCGTTGCTGAGCTGAGGAGGTGCCCTGTGTCTCTGCCCGGGGCTCAGATGTCACCCTGCTGCTTTTACTGCCCAAATTGTCCACCTGTGGGTACCCCGGGATAAATTGCTGCAATCCCAGTGCCCTCAGGTTAGGAGACGCTTGCAGTGCAACAGCAGGACCAAGGCCCTGATTTCGCTAATAACAACCCGAAACATATTAGACTGAAATATATCTGTTTGTTTAATAAAAATGTAGGAATAATGTTTTAGGACAGGTCAGATGCAATTAAAGTGTTTACTTGCTTCAGGTCTGGGGGACATTCCCGTGTAATCAGATTACGGCGATTCCCCGTCAGGTCCAGTTTTGATCCCGAACTACTTGTCAGGGTCCCTTTAACTTTACAATAGAGGGGGTACGAGCCCAAAACACAATCAAGTGAATACAATAAAAAAACAAGAGAGACTTCTGCTGGAATTATAAACAGCAGCGATTGCCGTGATTTCGCCATAATCAAGGCCAGGCAGGGCCCCGTCTGTTGCTATTATCTCTCCCAGTAATCCCCAATGTGTTTCCTATTTGTGCTGCTCGGTCTCCACGTGGTGCCGGAGCAGCCGGGGCGAGCCCCCCGCACAGGGGCCGGGCAGCAGCAGCATCGTGCCCTGAGTCCCCCCCTCCTGCTCCTTGTTGCACCGATGTTTGTTTGGCCAAATCACGGCCCGGCAGTTTTAATGTTTGTTATTGGCAGTGAGTTATTCCTTCCCCCAAAAGCTGCAGCTCACCCTTTCTGGCAGCAGAAGCAGTGCTGAGGGCAGCGGGTGAGCTGGCACAAGCCGGTGCCGACCCTTACCCGGGCGCAGGGCTGGGTCCTGCCCTGCAGCGTGGCAGCACTGCGCCTCCAAAGCAGCTGAGGCTGCGACCAGCGGCTGCTGGCTCGGGAAGAAAAGCCTGTGAAAAGGGGAGCCCGAGGTGGCTGGGAAGGTGAAGCAGCTCTTCTGCCCCTTTGTTCCCGGCAGGGCAGACAAGCAGTGGTGTAGCAGTGCCTGTGCAGGCAGGGACGGAGCCAAAAAGTGCTGAAGGTCAAACCTGGCCACCCTGGCAATGGGAAGGTTAATGCAGGTGGGAGAAAGGAAAGGGAAGGAATGGGTGAGGAGCACGAAGTGGGGTGAAGAATCTCCTTCACAAAGCCCACAGGGGGGATTACAGCATCCCAGCTCGGAGCAGAGACCTGCTTGTGTTACTGTCTGGAGCAACTGGTCTGAAAGGTCTCTGCACATCTCAGCGGAGCTCCAGATGGATGCAGGCTGGTGTTTATTTGACGCACGGTTTTTGGCTGTCTGCTAGCCAGCAGTGCCAGGTTAACAGCCCATTTCTCAGTTCTTAAGTAATCCAAACAGCTGTCACTTTGCTGATGGGCTGAACATCCCACGCAGCCCTTACATCCCGCAGCTCCTGACACAAGGTGAGCCGGGGCAGGCACTGACCTTCCTGGGGGAGACGAACCTCCCCTTGCCTCCCTGTGTCCTGGGAGCGGCCCTGCAGAGGACAGGGGATGTTTCCCATCTTTCAGGACACCTCCTCTGCTGGCAGCTTTGCTGACAATCCCCTCGTTTGGCCAAGTGTGGGCTGCCCCTGCGAGCTGAGCTCAGCGAGTGCCAGGCAGCGCCCTGCTCGCCGTCATGCCACGGTAAATCCCAGTGAGCTGCGCTCCGAGGCACCCGGATTTACAGCTGAGGGTAGATCACGACCTGTCCTCTCAAAGCAGTGCCTTTCCACAGCTCAGCAGCTCACAGCTTCCTTTCAAACGGTGGGATGAAATGTCCCAGACAAGCATTTCTTCATGTTTTTTTAGCACCTGTCTCGAAGCAGCAGGTTTACCCCAGGGGCTGCGTGCAGGAGATGCGCTGCTCCTTAGCCGTGCTCGGGAAGCGTGCGGTAAGAGCTCAGCAGCCCGTGTGCCTGCAGTTTAATTAGCTGCACCAACCGAAGCCTGAGAGGAAAAATCTGCGAGGCTGTAGCTGAATTTAAACTTTAATCTGCTCGGTCCAGCTTTGCTTCCTGTTGTGCACCAGGAGAGACGCTTTTGGAAAGCAGGAGCCGTGCAGGAGACAGCGGCTGGGCCCAAGCACTTCTGCAGGCCAGCCCTGCTTCTCTACCTCTTGCCGTTGCGATTATTTTTATCCACCCTGCATGTTTTATTAGGCAATCAAAGTAGCCGGTACTTTTATGGGACACTGATTCATCGAGCTCAGGTACAATATTGCTCCAAGACTCGCTTCCACTCTCCGAGCAGGGAACTGAGCCAGCAAGGCAGGAGGGGACCCAAGAGCCTGGTCAGGCCCGAGGATGAAAACAGTGCTGACATCCAATTATTCGGTTCCAGTGACTTAGAAAATGATGGGCCATCACATGCAGCCCGTGTAGGTGGGTGTTACTTCCCAACAAAGGAGGACAAGCATCAGGCTCCTTGCCGAGCCCGTTTGCACAAGTCAGAGCAGGAAGCAGCCGTACATGCCACAGAGCATGAACCGTGCGGCTTCCTGCGAATGCCAGGAGAAATGATGCAACTCGGCTTCTTTAAGCAATAGCTGTGCTTGTTTTTCCTTTCCCCTTCTCCCGGTAAGGTCGGCATCGCCCAGAAGGAAGAGGTTTTTCAATTTGTGAAAGACTCCGTTTCCACTCGCCTGCTCTTCGTGGCAGAGCCAAACCTCTGGTGGCCTCTGCCCAGTGCTCCTGAGCAGCAGGGTTGTGCTCGCCTGGGCTCGGGCAGGAGCAATTCCCACGTCCAGCACCGCTCCTGGGCTGCACCCCACGCACTCGCAGCTTCCTGCAGGCAGGCAGTCCAAAAAAAAAAAAGAATCAGATAACCTGAAGTAATAGATGAATCGAAGGAAAATGTGATCTGTTCACTGGCAAACTGTGAGCAATGTCAGCAGCAACATTCTGTGAGTAAGCTATCCATCATGGATTATTCATTCATCTAGACGAGTTACCAGGAAAGATAGCATAAAGCTGAAAATGTTCCACTGCCAATTATTTATTTAAGGGATGTGCTTCTCAGCAGGCTCAGAGCACTCGAGCAAATGTTTCTCCTGCTTTCCTTTGGAAAGTCCATGGCACTGCCTATCAGCAGAGAGAGGAAATCTATGCTGGTGCTCAGCCCGCGTTCCCCTCCGTCAGGTTGCATCACCTTCATCCTGAGCTGCCCTGGTGTGGGTCCGTTCTGAACAATGTTTCTTCCTCTTCGGTGTTTGCACCCTTCGGATATTCCTAGAGAGATATTACATCCCCTGTTAGTCTTTTCTGAGCCTACCTTTAAGTATTTACCGCTTTTAATCTTTCCCCATCAGCCGGTCCCTCCTGCCGCTTCATCATCTATGCCATTCTCCAAATTCCCTCCAATTTGTCTACGTCTTTCTTGTTTATGATTCCATGATCTCATTTAGCATTTGATTTCTGCCAAAAATAAAATTGAGCTTGATTGTTTTCACTGATGACTGAAGGAGACATGAATTGTTGCTTGGAAAACAGTCCTTGAGACAGCAATATATGAAAGAGAAGAAATAAAGGCAGCTCCATCAGGCAGACAAACACACAGATAATATCACGTAGGCCAGCTTTGGCTAGATTGAATCTCAGAAGTGCGGCTGGTACGTGATGACAGTAATAGCCACCACTATTAGAGTGTTTAGCTTTTAAACAGAAATGTGAGTTATAACTCAGGCCCCAGCATAAATCACAGGGCCATGAAAATCTTACAAATGCATGCCCGCGCAATAAGCCGATGTGAAATTCCATGTCCTTGGTGAAAGCAGCACAATTGCAACTTCCTCTGTACAGGGAAATGTGTGTGCTCAAGTCAGATCCAGCAATTTGGCTCCAGGCACGTCACCGAGACCTTTGCTTGGAGCGTTATAATCTTTTTGGGAAAGGAACGTTTGAATTGCCACGCGGTCGGGGAAGAAAGTGGCAAGGGCAGAGCCAGACTGCGGAGCTGTCTTAACCCGACGCCGAGCACCCAGCGCGGCCGCCCCAGGACAACCCCTCTGAGGATGGCACCACACCATCGGTGTGCAGCAGAGGGCTGCCCACGACGCTCGCCCCGCAGTCCCTGGGTCCGAGGTCTGAAAGTGCCCACACATGGGGCAGGAGCTGGGGGCTGCTTTCCCCTGGGAAGAATCCCCCTTCCAGTGAGACCCCGCGAGGAGTACGCTGCGTCTCAGGGGGATTTCCATTTAAATGCTCTTTGGCAAAATGCCCTTAGAAAGCTGCTGACGCCTCGTGGAAAGCTTTGACAAACATGCTAATTAATTAGAAACAATGCAGCATCTCTATCGGATCGCGGAGCCCCCATGTTTCCCTCCCTCGCGTTCCGGCACCACCAGAGACATTTGCATGACAAGAGGGCAGCTTTGTTCCTGGGGCTCTGGTCCCTTCCTGCTGCTTATTCCTCCACCTGAAGCCGGTGTGGGACACCCCGGGCATCCCCACAGCAGAGGAGCAGTGATGGAGGAGCCCTCCTGACAGCCCCCGGGGACAGTGAGTACGTGACACCCCCAGGACCGGGACCAATTAGGGACGGGGCAGTTCATTAGCATTGGTACTGTGCGCTGCATGAGCTGCAGTAGTGCTGCAAGGCTCCCATCGAGTCCAGGTGTCCCATATGCTGGGCAGGTGTAAAATTACTGTAAAACACGGTCCTTGCTTCTGCAAACTCAGTTTTACATCAGGCTCCCCCAAAAGACGGAGTGGTTCAGAAAGGGGAGGTACCCGGTTATTTGTCATTGCTGCTGGGGGCTCCCAGCCACCTCCCCCGGCTGCTGCAGCCCCCCAGCTGTATGGACATGTCCCAGCCTGACCGTGAGCACCATAAAACCCCGTGGCACCTCCTGGGGCTTTGTTGTGATTTGGGTCGTTTTGCTGCTGAGAAGCGCAGGACCGGGAAGGGACACGGTGGGATCTCGTCACTTCCCGCAGGTACGGGCGACCTTTTGGATGGTCACGAAATATCCCTGAGCTTCCCCAGCAGGCAGTAAAAGATGCTGAGGGAGCCAAAGAGCAGCTTTCTGCTCCTCAGATGGTCGTGCAAGGAAGGACTAATGATCTCTGCTGGAGAGTGGGAGCAGGGGGGGGACCCTGCTATTAAACACAGCAGAAATCGCACTAGAGCAAACCGTCACTCAGGGTGGCTCTGCCCGGCGATCCCTCTGCTCCCCGCGTGCCCGTGGAAGAGCCTTCATCCCGCAGCTTCTGCTGCCACTCGGCTCTCTGCTTGAAACCTAAATAATTCATCGGGGCGGGGATCTATGGAGAAATGGTGGGTTTGTGCAGGGGCTGCTGGAAATGTTCCCGTTGCTCAGGGGTACAGCGACAAAGTGATGAAAGAGGAACGTGATAAAGGGAAAAAGCATCGCGGCTGAGCCACACTGCTGGGATTTGGAGTGTTCCCACCCGGCGAGGGGAAAGCAAGCAAACAAACACAGTAACTACAAGTTGACAACAAAGCAGAGGGGTAGCAGCAGCCGCAGTCCCAAGCTGGTATCAATCAACCAGGCCTGGCAGGAACATCCCTGCTGCAGGTGCAGCGACGTGCGTGTCTGCCCGTGGGGCGTAGGGATGTGCCCGAGACACTTGGTCCTGGGTCAGGAGAGGCTTTAAGAGGAGACAACCCATAGGCGCTCACTTCCCCAAACCTCAATTCCTCCTTTTTCCTAGACAGGCAAGACCAACGTGGCTCTTTGCATTGCTTTGCATCTGAACAAGGGATTAAATGTCCACAGTGACTCAATGCACACTGGAACACTTCCAGAAAGTCAGCAAATTTGCACTCCCTCTCCCTTTAAATGCTTTGGCTTCCTGCAGGAAAATGAAATCCATTAACAAGTTCCACCCCTGCTCCGAATTCAAGGCTAGAACTGTCAATGCTTAGGAACGAGCTAAATGGAGGGATTTCCATAACAATCAACAGCTACAGCATTAATCTATAGTCATATTAACCTGGGATGACAAGGACACGTCTGTCTGTTCTCTCTAATGTAATCTGCCATTATACTCGGACTCCATTGAAGTCTGCTTTGTAGCATGCATTTGGCTGTGATCAGCTAATCTCTCTGGCTTTAAGCACAGCTTAGAAAAGGGAGCGAGGGAGACAGACAGAACAAAGTGATTAATATGCATGCGTGTGTGCTTAGCATGTGGCTGCCGCTAATGTATGTGCGAGCATGTGCACTCGCAGCGGCCGCTCGGGGCGGTGTGCCCGTGCCGTGCTGCACGGGGCGTTGTGCTTGGCTGCGAGGCGTCAAAGTGCACCTCAGGCAGACGGGGATGGACGGGGGCAGACACGGATGGAAGGGGGCAGACACGGGCCCTGCATTTTGGCGGCCGGGGCTCCGGGGACACACGGCTGGGCGTGAGCATGACGTGCGTGACGCATGCCGGCGGGTTCGAGGCTCGTGAGCGCGGTTTGTGGTGGTTTCAGGCAGCCTCTGGCTCCCCGAGCCGCCTGGGAGGCACGCTGCCTGCTGGCCCCAGGGGCTTGCGGGCAGGGCATGCTCCTGGGCCTGGTCCGTGCTGGTGGCCAGCAGCAGCTCGGGGGGATGGAGAGGTGGCCGCCCCTTGGGCACTTCACAATGCCACCTGCGGGGATGGACAGCCCTGACTGTCCCTTCGCTTTCTCTCAGCTTTCTTTGTTAATCTTCCTGAAGAAGCACCTTCTCCGAGCGTGCAGGATGCCCTGAGCCTGCTTCTGGATTAGGAGGTGATTACAGAGCGGCAGTGGCTCACACCAAGGCACCCCACACCAAATGGGCTTATGGGGTCAATTACATTCCCAGCGCTGCTTCCAGACAGCTCAGACGATGCCGTGATATCAGCTCCCACCTTCTGCGAGGAGCCCATTGCCAGGCGGGGATTAGAGCCTCCGCTGCTGCTGTGGGGCAGGCACCGATCTGCTTGCTTTGCCACTGGTTTTTAATGGTTGGAGAAGCTCGTTGAGAAGGGCAAACCAGCTGGGGGGAAGGACTCAGGGGAGATAAGCATTGGAAAAGGTGCTCCTCCGCTCCCAGCACAGAAAAAGTAACCGGGAGGTCCGGTGTCCTCGTGCCCAGCTCCGTGCCTTCAGAACTCATCTTCCTCCACCTCTGCCCCTGCTCAAGCATTTCCCATCGGGGCCGGGCTTTCTCTGTTTCTGTTCTGTCACTTTGGACGAGGGGGTGGAAATCGGAAACTCTGATTCACTGGGATCTTTGCACAGAAACTTTACACGCTGGAACAATTAATTATCCATTAAAACCTTTGTCTGTGTGTATCTTATTGTTCCAGGCTCTTATTGAAGCCACTCAGCGAAACCGTCGGTCTGCCAGCATTCGAGTGTGGTTAATCAACTAACAAGCTTATAAATACAATGGATGCAGCAACGCTTTGCTCTCCGAGGGCTCTGTTGCCGAAGGGTCTCAAGCCACTTCAGGACATGTCGGATTAGCTCTGGCTCTCACCACGGCTGCGGGAGCCGAGGCGCGATGTTCGGGGCGCACGGCACAGACGCTTCCTGCCCAGCCCTGAAATCCCCACCTGGGGCTCGGGATCCGTGTCTCAGACTCCAGTCCCACCTCTTGCTGCCCTAGGAGGAGCAGTCGTATTGCAACACCTGCCCAAACACGGGGCACGTTCCCGGCTCCAGCAGCTGGCAGAGGCCGACTGGTTGTACTGGTCCCACTGGGCAGAGCGGGGCTGCGGCCTGCCCCGACACGGAGCCTGCTTTGGGGCCGCACAGTGGCGCGAGGCTGAGTCAACGGGGCAAGGCTCTGCGGAGGAACCTGGAAAGTTTCCCCTTGTCTGAGGTTAGGGTGACCCCTGTGCCTTGGAAAGCGGTTCTGAGGCTGCGGGGTGGGCAAAGTCTGGGAAAGCGGTGCTCAGAGGGAAGCAGGTGGAAGCTGAGATCGTTAAGGAGACATTTAATGATAGAAAATGTCTCTCCGTTGTATTTAGGCCGTAATTACAGAGGCCGTAAAGGTATTTATTTCCTGGCGATTAATGGCAGGCCAAGGAGAAAAGTCTCTCATCAACGCTGTTCTAAGTTTCAATTATTTTTTTCAATTATGTTTATGTTTTCTTTGCCACTTTCAGGAACTGCCCGCGGGCGCTCGGCCTGCCCAGCACCCGCTGCTCCTTGCACCAGGACGGAGAAGGTCGGGAGACAAAGCCGCACAAGTCGGAGAGCTTAGGATGAGCCAGGAGGATCAGAGCAGCCAGAGAATGAAACGTTTAATTGCAAAGGTGGGTGACGGGGCCTTTATGCAACCATCAGTCAAACTTGGAGCTTTCAGTGCAGTTCCTAATGGGCCTGGCTGTGCCGATGGCCTTAGGGCCTTGCTGTGCCTGCCTGCCACCGCCCTGCCGTGGTGTGGAGGTGGCTCTGTGTGCTCTGGGGTGGGAAGAGGCTGCGGGAGGAAGGGATCTGCTCCCATGCCCAGCACAGCAATGGCCAGGAGTTCTGTGGGGGCTCAGGGCTGCCCAGGGGAGTTTGAGCAGTGACAAACGGGAGAGAAAGACCCAGAGAGCAACCTCAGGCTTCCAAACCCACAACTTTTTCCTAGCGTTTTTGCCACAAACTTCCCAGCCTGTGCAGCACTCAGAGAGCAGCAGAGATAAGAGCATCTATCAGCTTGAAGAGGCTCAAACAGATAAGCATCTCGCCTTGAACTAGCAGATAAACGTACGTGCTGGGAAGAGCACATCACTAGCACATGGGGGCAGGCACAGCCCTGAGCCTGGGTGCGCTGATGTCTCTTTGGAGAGGTATGCAGGGGCTGTCCCGCACAGAAGAACGGTGTAAGCTATCTTCCCAAACCCTGACCAAAATGGGGGAAGCACAACAAGGGCAGAGATAAAAGAATCAGCATCCCCTGCGCCTTCCCAGTTACTCACCTTGGGCAGGATTGGTGCTGCAGCCTGGTGCCAAGCGAACGACCTGCCCCGCGTGCGATGCCCACCGGGAGCATCCTCAGCCTCTGCACCAGGCACGGGGCCGGGGTGGCCAAAAGGAGCTGCTGGAGGCTCTGACAGCCCCGTGTGATGCTGCTATAGTGTGCTGCTGCTGCCCTGCAAGTCACAGTGCTCCCGGGGCTCCCTGAGCCACCAGGATGGCTGCGGGCATCCCTTTTAGTCCCGCACAAAGCGGGGGCAGAGTCCCAGGCACCTCCAACAAGCTCCACGCCGACTCACTCTGCTCAGGTCTGTGCAGTCATATGGGGCTCCGTAAAGGGGAGAGCAACACCTGCTGATCTGCAGCATCGGGGCAAGCTGGGCAGGAGGAGGAAGCACCGAGATATACAAAATGCTCACTAGTAGCTTCAGCCAGAGCCCAAGTCTTACTGTCCTTGGGGAGAGCAGCCCCAGCCCTGGCACGGCCCCGGCACGACCGCCTCCACCGGCCCCACAGTGGCTGGCAGGGATTTCTGCGCTGGAGGCAGGTTTGCAGGTCTTGCTAGCCGTATAAATGAGCAAATAAAATGAACATTAACAACTTGTGCGCAGTTATCGCAGTTTCCTGTCCTAGATAATTGCCCCATTTTAAGCGCGGCAGCGTGGCAATTGTTATTTGCAATGTTTATACAGCAGAGAAGGTGAGTGGCACTGCACAGTCAAAAATTATTGCCGGGACATAAAAATGTCTTCAGCTACTAAAGCAGTGACATTTCACTTCATGTTTGCCGTTGTGCCCCAGCCTGAGGAACAGCTCCGGGGGCTCTGGCCCCAGGGCCGGTGGCTGTGGCCCCCCGGGGCGGGTGCACAGAGACATGAGGGGCTGCCTGGCGGAGCCTGGAACAGATTTGCTGACTCTGGGAGCATTTTGTGTCCGTGTTTCAGCTCTGTTCCTTAATGAGGGAAGAAGCACTTCTCCCTGAACTGCCCTCCCCCCATTTCCAAGCCAGGTGTAGACATGATTTATTGCATTGTTTAGTCATTATTCTCAGTTACCCAATTATGTTTTTTAAAGTTAAAAATGCAAGAACTTTGTTGTGGCTGCATCTGGGGATTCTGCAGCATCTGGAAGATGGTAAGAAGAAAAAAAACACAGAGGAAACCAAGAACAACAACACCAGCAGCTTCTTGTGCGCTACCTTTCAGCGTATCTCGCTGCTGGCTCGCAGTCAGGAGATGATGGTGCTCCTCGCCTCGACCCCACGGGTCTCCCCACGCGGCTGCCAGAAGCCGGGCTGACAGCAGCAGCAGCGAGCCTGCGAGAACCTGGTGCATTTGGTACTGCTTAACAGAAAGCTCCTGTTATTGTGTGAAGGCAGAATAATCGCCGGGGAGCTTTCAGGACAAGACAGATAGCACCGAGAACCTCTGCTGACTCCAACACTTCCCATCGTTAACTTTCCTAGCTGTGCCACGCTTGGTCACAGCCACCGAGTTTTACCTGCGAGGACAGCTTCCTGAGGGGTGGCCGAAGCCAGCAGAGCCTCCAGCTCCCATCGTGTCCCTCGATTTGTGGAACACAGCACTGAAGTAGCTGGGTCCCAGAGGAGGAGGATGCCGGAAACTCGGTCCGTGAGCAGGCAGCTCCTGGGGTGCTCAGACACCCGTGTCCTCAGGACAGCACCTTCCCCGGGTTAACCTGCCCCGGTTGGAATCAGGTCTTTCAGCTGTCCCAGGGCTGGAGCTGGAAGGGATTAGCAGTCTCCTTGCCACGTAGCGTGGGCAGAAGTGTGCGCTCTTCATTGCCGTGCTGCCTGGTTGCTCTGCAAGCCAGTTCCTTTGTGCACTTGGGTGACCGGGCTCCGTCACAGAGCCTGCCATGCTGCAGTAAGTGTATGGACTGAGGTCTTCTTCTCAGGCCCTGGCTGCCCAGGGAAAGCTCTCGCCGATATCAGTGGCTGCAGGATCACACCTGGAGGCCTGGAAAATATTTCTGAAGATTTCTAAATCCCAAAGCCAATGCAACATCTGATCCCAGCCCCACAAAACCACCTCCTCTTCTGCCAGCCTCTGCCCAGGCTTCAATCTAGGGGCTCTCACTGGCATGTGAGTTCTGATCCCCAGAGTGTGGGGGTGTCTGGAGGACCACTCACTGCTAAAGGTTTTGTTTTCTCCCATGGTAAAACACTGGGAGCTCTGGGCGGTGGGATTGCAGAGCAGATGAAGACAGATCCCTGAAATCTGTCCAGCTGGGAGCAGGACTCTGGTTGCTCCTGACTAGCAGTGGGAAGGCTGTTAGCACTCAGCTCAGATCAACATTTCATATTTAAGACTGATCAGAAGGAGGAACTGATGAAACTCTCCCAGGTGTGTGTCTGGCTCCCAGGCTGACAGCACCAAGGGTGACAAAAGTGCTGGGTCCGCACCGTGACCCTGGCAGCGGTGGCTGGAGCAGCCGAAAGCTGCCCCGAGGTGCCCACACCGCACCTCTGCCGCCTGCTGCTGCCTGCGGGCTGCTCACACAGCCTGGCAGGCCAGGGGGTCTCCGTGGCCCGCTTCTAACAGCAGCCGAATTAATTAAAGGCGATGTGAAGACAGGCTGGGGGGAGGGAGAGGGGGAGAATAATGGCCCTGATTTGCTAATGTGGGTATTTTTGCCTCCAGTCTTCGCATGTGAAGCGCTTTGCATTCTCGCTGCTCAGGCGTTCCTCGGGTGCGTGATTATTTTTGGCTGTTTGCTGATGCACCAATTCCTTCCTGCCGCTTTCCAGGTCAGGTCCCAGCGCACACGGGAGCTCCCAGCCCCTTCCCTGTGCTTTCATCTCCCTGTCCCCATCCCCAGCAGCCCCCCGCAGCAGGGCAGGCACGGCTGGGGCTGTGCGGGGCGCGGAGCCCCCTTGTTGGCAGCACTGCCCGGCCTCGTGCTGCTTCGTGGGGCTGCAGCCGGGTGAAACGCGGGCTGGGGTTTGCTGGTGTGAGCACCCAGCTTAACGGGGTGCTGCATTTACCCGTGTGGGATGCGACGGCAATGGGGCTGTGTTCAGGTCCCGTGCCCGCCCCCAGCTCTCAGTGTGCTCTGCTTCCCTCGGCGTCGCCCTGGTGAGCTGGAAATGTCACCCCTGCCGCTGGAAACACGTGTGCCTGCAGAGCCGAATGGAGCACCTAATTAGGATGGAAAAAAGATGTTTTTTTTCCTGCCTAACCACATCATGCCCCTCGAAGTAGGCAATTGATCAGCTCTGTCGATACGTTCAAAGACCAGCGACTTGGTTCACAGCCTCTTTACAATTGTAAATGGGCTAAACCTAAATAAAAGGACCCTAAATCATCTAAATTAAAGCTCTGAGGACAGTGCAGTGCCGCAGTCTCATAGCAAATAGCCATAATCTCACTGTTTTTTTCGCAGCCCTGCTGCTGAATTTAGGCAGGGACCTACTTCTGCCTTAGCTCAGGGCACGAGCAGGTTTGGGGGAGCTGCAGAAATCTCCTGTAACGTTACACGCTGCGGCTGGGTTCACGGAAAGTCCAGGTCGGTGGTGGCCAGAGTGACAAGTGTGTGTGAAGCAGGGTGTGTTTGGTCCTCCAAGCTGCCCCAGGCCCAGGGCCAGCCCCAGGACACGTGGGCACGGTCTGCCTTCCCCCTCCAGCCTGGTGATGCAACCCTGTTTGCCGTGGCAAGATGTTTCCCCTGCCTGCCTGTCTCCCTGCAAAGCATTTCCCAAGCTCCAGTGAGTGCGAGAGAGCTTTATTTAATTATTTATTTTTCTTTATTTACTTTTTATTTATTTCTCACGGCAAATTTGGCCTATTTTGTCCATGGAAGGGTGACCACCCTCGCTGTAACCACCCAGTGGCTGGTGCACGTCTGCTCGCTCCCCACGCGGCTCCACCAGGTGGGCAGGGGGGCAGAGTTGCGGTGAGCCCTGCCCGGGTCCCCCGCAGGCACAGCACCAGGACGGTCTGGCCCTGCCCTGGGAACCACGGCCAGCAAGCCCCTGCCTGGGTTTTCACTTCTGGCAGTGAGGTAAGAAATAATTTTAAGGACCTGCAGCTCATGTCAGATCTATCCCTCCCTTAAATGTATTTGAAATCCAGGAGAATCTATTTCCCTCCTCTTCCCCCCTCTGAGGGAGGATCCGTACCCACCTCTGCACGTTCACGCTGATTTTGTGAATGGCAGCAGAAACGCTGACCCCAGACCGAAAATATTCCCATCTATGCACAGCTTCCCCAGGGAACTGATGCAACCGTTTCTTACTCATTCCACAATTACCTTATTACTCCAGCACGAGCTGGAAAGTCTGTCCTTCCAGGAACGTTGGCCAATCCCATCCGCAGGGAAAGTCCTGAGGGGATTCTCAGTGTCAGGCATTTTCTCTGAATTTGGTAATTCTCTGCTAAATGGGGTTTCTTTCAGGTGCCATTTATGCAAGAACAAAAACATTCATTATGCTGATCACTCAGATGAGAGATAAAATATTACCTAGGAAACCCGGATTTCGCAGTGACATATCATTTGTTCGAGCTCGGTGTTTCAGCGGAGCAGCGGCGCACAAGCAGCACGTGGGGGGACGGCAGCACCTCTGCACCCAATTCTTTCTGCCCTTCCCAAGTAAGAGACACTTCCACACTGGGTGCCAGATCACAAAGCAAACAATTGGAAATGCCTCCAGCTTTGGCTGATTTTTGCTTTATTTGTCAGGCCAGCCCCTGTGGCTGGGTGGAGGGCGGCTCAGGGGACGGGGCTCTGTCGCTGCCCGAGAACATCCGAGGACACAGCGGGAGAGGAGAGGGGTTGCTCAAGGGGCTTGGGGCGGGGTGGTGGGACCAAATCCAGCACAAGTAAATCAGGGCTGGGTGTCAGGGAAAACGAATCCTTCCAGTGATCCTTGCTGAGCTGAAATTGTTTCTGACCCGAGCTGGATGCAGACCGTGCACAGGCTGCAAAAGGGGGCGGTTTTGCAGGAGCACCTGGTTAGAGCGGGGAGACGCCGTGCCCGTGCTGCCTGCTGCTCCCCCCAGGCACGGGGTGGTGGAGCCCAGCAGCCCCCAGATGGGCCATGATCCTAACATCTTCCAGGCTTTGCTGGTTGGGGTTTGGGGCTCTGGACACCGCAGCTAAGATCCAGCAAGGGAAACTGCAGATCACTGGCTGGCTTCGTGCTAACTCCACGGATCTGCCAGAGGGGGCACGAGATGGCTTTGACTGGGATGAATGGGCAGATGGACACGGAAGGGGACTTTCCTTTCTTTTGCTGCTCTGAACTGACTTTTGAAGCCCTTTGCCCTGCTCAGATGATTGCAACAGAGCAGCCCGTGGGATGGCCAAGCTTTCCCGTATCAGCCTTGGCCGAGCACAGGGAG